>NC_069078.1:19589784-19902014 GCF_025698485.1 Gossypium arboreum | reverse complement strand
AGAATATTGCTGCAGCAATGACATGAATTTGAAAAATCACTAAAAATAGTATAAATGGAATTAAATGATTAGAAAGTTATGAAATTGAAGCTTAATGAGTCTATTTTCATAAGGATAAAAAAAAAAAAGAGGCATATAAATTATACTTTATGAGATATCTGAAACCTTGTGAAACAGGGCCAGAGTGATTTCTGGATCCTCTGTTCTGACTTTAAAAATTCATAATAAATTATATAAAAATAATTAGAAGTAATTATTTATATGTACAGATTTCTTATTGAGTCTAGTTTTAATAGAAATAAACCTCGTAGTTATTGAATTTCTGTATAGAGAGATATCTGATTCGTAATACACAGATGTCAGAGCAGTCAAACCCTGAAACAGGGGATACTTTAACTAATAAACTGTACTAATTTGCCCAACAAAAAATTCTACAAAAAAATTAGTAAATATATATATGAGTCTAGATTTAGGGAAAATTTACGGATCTTGATTTCGAGTTTCGTAACTCAAGATATGATTTTTCTTGTAACTGTGACGCGAGTAGCTAGAAAGCTGTGAATGTAGAAACCAAAGATTTGAAGTTCTTAATTTGATAAATTATGTTCGGTAACTCCTCAAGCTCGACTCCGGTGATGGTTTCGGGCGTGGGGGCGTTACAGCTATTGTGATTTTGCACCGAAACAGTGTGGAACAGTAGTAGTAGCTTGACTTTGAAAAATCACCATAAATAGTGGAAGTCGAATTAGAGGATGAATAATATATGAAATTAAAGCTTAATGAGTCTAATTTCACATAAAGAAAATGATGTAAGAAAAATAATTTTTTATTATGAGATATTTGAATTCTTGTGAGACAGAGTTGGAATGATTGCAGGCTCCCCTGTCTTAAATTTGGAAAATCACTAGAAATTGTACAAAAATAATTATGAGTTAAAATTCATATGACTGAAATATTTAATGAGTTTATTTTCAATAGAAAGATAGGGAACATTATCTGAGTCTCGTACTACGAGATATTTGATTTTTAGTAGATAGGGGTCGAACCTATCGGACAGCGAAACAGGGGATAGTTTAAAGAATAAACTGTACTTATCACCTAGACCAAAAATTTTGGAAATTTTATGGTAAGAAAATATATGAGTGTAGTTTCTGGGAAAATTAATAGATCTTAATTTAGAGTCCTATAGCTTGAGTTATAAATGATTTATCGACTTTGACTTGAGTAGATAGCTTGACGAAAATATGAGTAAATGTGTAATTATAGTTGTTTTACCTAGGAAACATGTTGTTATAATGCTTATTATTTTCATTTGGACTTACTAAGCGTAAAGCTTACTCCCCTTTCCATTTCTTCTAGTGTCCTTAGGTCGGCTCAGGGTTGAAGATCATCGGAGGCAACCTCACACTATCAAGCAAGCATCTTTGGAGTATTATTGAAACTTAATTTCTTCAAATGAGTGGCATGTATAAGGAATTAATTATTGATATGTGTTTTTATGTTTTGGCCAATATGTTGGCTTATATTAATTCATTTTATATAGCCATGAGATGTGGCTTATAATGATTTTTGGTTTGTAAGCCTATTTGTCCATGGTATGTGTTAATGTCTTGTGATGTGGTTATGTGATCATGCTTGTTCACTATGTATGAGAAGTATATGGCACATGTACATGATGAATTCCCCAAGACCATTCGAGATGGTCGTGGCCATGGAGTGAATGTGTGGCATGGTAGTAAGATGATAATGATTGAACATGGACAATTGTTGAATGTGTAGAGATTAAGTGTTGGGTAAAAAACACATGTATGACAATAAGCGAATTATTTAATTGAATTTCACCAACGTTGATTAAACATTAAATTGATGTTATAATTTGTGCCTATGATGTGTAAAAGTATGGGGGAAAATAAGGTCAACATAAGGCTTGGAAAATAGCCTTAGTGTTAGCCACACGGCCCTACCCACACTGGCGTGTAACTCTCCAAAGCAAGAAAATTTATTAAGTTGCCTAAAGTTTATCGAATGTTTTCAGTTTTGTCCTGAATAGCCCCGATGTATGTTTTAGGCCCAGATGTATGTTTTAGGCCTCGAAGGCCTGTATAAAGGACGATATGCATGTGTTTGAAAAGTTTTAATTTTGGGCAAAATTTAGTGACCCGGCTTTGTATGTTTGTGAATGTTTAAGTCCAGTAACGCCTCGAGCCCTGTCCCGGTGCTGGATACGGGTGAGGGGTGTTACATTCCCTATTGGAAAAGATCCTTCTTCCACCTTGGAATAGTAGTATTCAATTGTTCGTAGAGATCTCAGTTCAACAAAACGAGCACAGAAGAAGAGGACTGCATTAGTCTGGTTTCAAAGAAATACTGGATTGCTTCGTAGTTCATTTCTCTTTAATTTTCTTATTTATATTGTGGTTATGAATATAAATAATTGTTGTGTTGTTGCTCTTGTTCTAATTAAAATGACTTAAATTTAATTCATGTTGGATTGATTGCATTCTGTCCACTTAAATTTAAAATCATGTTTGTGTTGTTTTAGGCCTTGGTAAGTTGTTCAATTAAATAAAATCATGCTTATGTTACACTTGCATCATAAAATGTAAGGCAACAAATGAATTAAGTATTAAATGTATCTAAACTGTAGTTAATTGAAAAAATATTTATTTGGTGCATGTTTAATCTTCTAAGGTAGCTGAGGGTTAAATTAGGGATGGTATTAAATGTTACATTAGCCTTGCATAACTTGCAAGACTAATGTGATTAAACTATTTCAATATAGAAATATATTGTTACCTACTTAATCTTATATGTGCTTATGAAGATTGATTAATTTTTTGAATTGGCATTGAAAAATGTTCAAGAGATTGGTTAATTTAGTAAGTATGTATCTATAATAGTTAACAAATTATCAAGTTGCCGTGAAAATATTTATAACAACATAAACATGGGTTTAGTAATTCTAAGTTGAGGAATGTAATTGATCTAACACAATTATGTCATATTGATTAAAACTTATCTTTTAAAATTGTGCATTGGTATTTTACTTTTTATTTTTAATACTTAGCTAATTTTTAGTTTTTAAATCACTTCTTCAAAACAAAAGATTTTTTCTCATCACCAAAGTGTTTGATTTACATTTCATAAATATTTCTCTTTCACAATCCTTGTGGTCATGATAACTTGACAATTACTTGTCACTTATTACTTAATAAGGGTTGTGTACATTTTCACATTTTTGTCATTCCACTACTAAAGATTAAGTATAAATAGGATAGTTTTTTGGCTCTAGATGTGTTCCAAACAATTTCTTAGGCCATCGCTAAATATGTCATCACGCACAGATTTAATCAACCAAACAAACACAAATTCAACCATTTATCATTCATACTAGCATGCTCATTTCCTTGTATTTTTTATATCACTTGGTACAAACGATGGCTTAATACCTATTTATAGTGTAACATATAGAACTCTAGTAGTCTAATAATAAAAAAATTAAAATCACCTATCATCATGCCAAGTTTATTCATAAACACAAGCAACCTATGTATATGCTCCTAACCAATCACTTGTATTTCTATAAGCTCAAGAACATAAAAAAATCAAAGAAAAATATAGAAAATTGTAGAAGCAAATAAACAAGTTTTCTATGTTATCTCCTACACTTTAGTTGACATATTGTCATCAATATGTATCTCATAAATAAGTGAGAAAAGAAGTTACCCGATTGATCGTGAGTTCTCCAACTTTTATTGATGGGTGCTTCCTCCCTTGCTTGTATGAAGGTTGAATTTTGTTTAGGTCTCCTTCGTGTTGGGTTCCTACATAGAAAACTTAAATAGACTGCAACATACTAAAATTTACTTATTAATCCTACTCCAACAAAGTCTAAATTAAAATTATCCCAAAACTTAGTACAAGTTTTTATAAAATTAAAAATAGTTCAATCGTCCTCCTTATCGTCCATCTCCTCATCCCCGTCATCCTCCTCTTCTTCTCCTTCCTATTCGCTTTCTCGCACTTCTTCTTGTTCCATATTCGTCGGACTAAACATATCTGGTGTATAATTGGGGATTTGATTGTTATTTTCCTAGCAAACTCTTGAAAAATTGGTCTCGATTCTTGCATCTACTGAATCATCCAATCTAACTTAGAATGACTATTCTCACCAACGTCCTGTTAAGCTCATGCTAACCTTTTTTATGAAGTAGGTGTAGACGTTGTTTCTTGTTGTTACTTGTTCGAGTCTTTTATTTGTTTGGCCTGCAACTCGATGTATTGTTGGAACAAGGT
The DNA here is from genome assembly GCF_025698485.1 of Gossypium arboreum. Classification (NCBI taxonomy): domain Eukaryota; kingdom Viridiplantae; phylum Streptophyta; class Magnoliopsida; order Malvales; family Malvaceae; genus Gossypium; species Gossypium arboreum. The sequence goes on along the minus strand of NC_069078.1, from coordinate 19,897,718 downwards.
GGCCCCAATAATGCTTCGAGATGGTTTCCACAACTGCTCAGTGGATGTCATATGTACACCCACCTTTTTGCATAAAGCCATCACTAGATGGGGAAATAATACTCCCATATTCTAGCTAGTAGTGCATTTTCTCATGTTTTGGTGGATCCATTTGCCAACACATACTTGCTTTTTTTTTTTTGCAAAATAGCATAGAGTAAAACTACTCTAAAGGCATTATGTTAGAAACATTTGAAGTAGGTAATATTCGTGTGCAAACGAATTGAATCCACATATTAGGTTTAGGAAACATAATAGCTTGATGAAAATATATTGCGATATTAGTACCCGTACAATACTTTCATTTCCCCCTTCCTTCAGTTAAAAAATTTATAATATTATCCATATCTATGTCTATAAAATATTTTAAGTCAATTTCATCAATGAAATCATTCTCATAGTATGGAACATTATAAAAGTCACAAATTATTTTAAGGGTTACTTGCACATCTTTCCCTCACACAAGTATTGTATCCCATACATGACCTTCAGTATTTCTAGACTCGTGGTCCTGTAGAGATGTGTAGAACTCTTAGAAAATAGGGACCACAACATTATCCTTCAAGATCATCCAAAAATGTTTTTATTGATGATATCTGACCAAATGACATATTTCGTTGCACAAAATTGTCGATGGATAAAATTGCCTTTCCTGAATGAATGTTTTTCCTTGAAGTTCACTAAAATATTTTTCAACATTTGCATTTAAGAACATAGAGGGAGTTTGAACCATCAATGGCTTCGTTTCCATGGTTCGGCTAACTTTCCTAAAAGGCATTGTATTTCTATCCTAAGAAAATAATTCAATGGAATAGAAGAAAGTTTGAGTTTAAGAACCCTTAACCATAAATATATAGTTGAAGTTTGTTTGAATTCCTTGCATTCCCGCAATATTCTTGTTCCTTGTTGAACCGAGTATGATTGAGGAATTTTTAAAGAGGTAATAGGATGTTTGAGAAATTAGGGTTTTAGGGTTTAGGTTTTAAAAGATTTGAGAGATTTGGAGAGATTAGGGGTTAGGAGGTGTTTTAATTAGAAGTAAATAAGGTTTTAGGTTATAAAAAAGAGTTTAAAGGGTTAAAATGGGGTTAAATCAAGGGTAGGTTGTGGGGTTGGGCGAATGAGTCGGGTCAACCCTAAAAAAATTGCAATGATATTGTGACACAGGGGTTCCATGTTGCGACATTCTTAGCAGGATATCGATGTCGCGACATAGGGGTTCTATGTCACACACATCCATCAGTTTAGAGATCATCAAAGATTGTCTGCTACATTGTGATTTGCTGTTGTGATGTCACGAAACTGACTTTGTTTTGGCCCAAAACTCCACCTTAAGGATGTTTCGATCTAAAAGGATAAATCTACATAAAAAAATGTTAAAATATAAACTATGTGGTTAGTTAAATATATAGTAATTTACAAATATCATGCAGCAATTCACAAATTTTAAGTTATACTGATAGATTTATTCAGTAGTATTGTCAATTCACTCGTGGACAATATCTTTATTCTATCAATATTGGTCCATTGTTCGTCGTGCCATTCCGTCCTTCCCCGTTTTCCCATTTCCTTAAACCTATTTATTCTTTCTGCATGCATAAAAGGAAGAGTGTCCCTTAACTCAGGGACATTAGGAATAAATTTCTTTTTACATTGCTCCCTTATCTTCCTCCCATCTTCCTCGCCCAGTTGATGGCCACATTTAAAGGTTTTAGTCTCACCATTAATTTTCATAGTTAATTCATCTTTCTCTAAATCAATGATGGATCAAGAGGTGGGCAGAAAGGGTATTAGTATTTCACGATCTTCTTCAAAATCAACCACCACAAAACCCGCGGGAATAATAAAACTTCTCACTTTGACTAGCGCATCTTCTAGGACTCCCTTCGGATGTACCAACTACCTATCAGCCAATTGTAATGTTATTTGAGTTGTTTTAAGATTCCCAAAATCAAGTTTTTTTTTACAAAAAATTATAAAGGCATTAAAATCAGATGAGCTCCTAAATCACATAGAGCTCTATTAAAGTGAATCCTCCCTATTTCTAGGGGAATAGTAAAACTTCATGGACCTTTCAACTTTTGAAGTACCTATCTTGAAATAATCACGCTACAAGAAGCACTTAAATTAACTTGTTCTCCTACCTTGATTTTCTTACTCCTTACCATCATCTCATTTAAAAACTTGGCATACTTGGGAACCTTCAATTCTGAGTGGACATTTATGGGCATAAAATGAATGTTTTAAATGGTTTTATGATAGGGTTAATTTAGTAATTTGGATATTAATGATAATTAAAATAAGTAAAACAAATTATCATCATCATATTCCTTCTTCAACCAATTTCACAAAGAAGAAATAACCATTTTTGGAAGCTTTTAGGGTTTGGCAACTTCAAGCTTAAATTGGTGAGTGATTTTTGTTTCGTTTTTAATGATTTCTATGTTTTTGAGATCGTTGCAACTAGGTATAGCTAGCCCAGGGACTATTTTACAAAAATTTTAAAGATTTTAGATGTTTCCATTGATGAATACATGAGTATTTTGATGTTTAATAATAGATTATGAATGTTTGATGATAGTTATACAAGTTTTATTAAGTTATTTTTAGTGAAAATGCAAATTAGGGATTAGATTGTGAAATGTGAAAAATTTATGGTTAAAATGTGAAATAAATGGAAAATATGGTCTGCTAGGGATGTAATTGTAATTGGACTAGCATGGGTTTTAGTTGAATTGCATGAATTGGCATTTTTATGAAATAAGAACTAAATTGTAAAAATGTGAAACATGGCAAATGTGTAAAAGTGTCTTAATGTGAATTTTAGACTAAATTGAATAGAGAGATAATTAAATAAGTTAATTTTGATTACATTTAGATCAAGAAAGGAAATTTAGACTAAATTGAATAAAGAGATAATTAAATAAGTTAATTTTGATTACATTTAGATCAAGAAAAGAAAATTACGGACTTAGATCGGGGGAAGAACAAGGTTTCGGATTAGTTGACTCGTGTTGTCATTTTTACATCCGAGGTAAGTTCGTATGTAATAAGTTTCATTATAAATGTATTTTAAATACTTTTTAAGCGCATAAACTGTGAATACGAGACTACAGATATGTTTGTAAATGATTTGATGATGATTCGACATTGGTAATCCTGATTGAACCTTAAGAATAGATTAGGATATGAATGACACGTCATTAGGGGTCATTGAGATTATGTGATCTGGGCGCTGGTCTTGTACGTCCTACCGGTGGTTGAGTATACCGGCATGTGTTACGGTTACTTGACAGCTTGTGTGAGCAGCACCATGTAGCTACGTCTTGACCCACAACTTGTGTGAGCAAGCCCGATGATAGCTCGAGAATGAGCATATATGTGATATGAGATTGGGATAGCTTTGGCTACATATGTGACACTTAGGGTGCGAGTGTCCCTAGTATCCGATAGTATTCTGAATGGTTCAACAAGTAAATGAAACCCGTGATTCTGTATGAGATTGATACGAGAAAGTATAGGTATGTACATGAACCGTATAAGCTTTAAATCAAAGAAATTATGAAGTTCACATATAATCTTATGATTGAATATGTGAAATGTTTGTTAGATCAATATGAGCTACATGTTGATATAATAATTTTTTTGAATTGTATATTTATGATTAATTAGGTTTATTTCATATGAGCTTACTAAGCTATAAAGCTTACTTTGTTTGTTTTACCGTGTCTTATAGTGATTTCAAACGTAGCTTAGATTCGGGGATCGTCGGAGACTTCGTCACACTATCCTACTATCACTTTGGTACTTTTGAGTTTATGATTTGGTTATATGGCATGTATAGGATTATGGTTACTTTGGTTATGAGTTGATAATGATTTTGGTCATTTGAAACAGCTTGTAAGTGTTAAATGTTTAGTTTTATTTATCACTATATGAGTTGGTTTATTTGGTATGTAGAATCATGTATATATGTATGTGTACATGGTTTATATTATGAAGCTTGTGGATATAGATGTGGTGGTTGCTAAATGGTTGAAATGTTCTCATACATGTTTGTGAATTGAGCACATTGATGCATATTTAGAAGTGTATAATTAGTTGAATTGTATATGTGATTTTTGGTGTAATGATATGGTCTATTGTGTAACTTGTGTGTATTGATTAAGGTGTTATAGAATATGCATGAATTATGCTTGAATTGGTTGGTTTAAATGCCAAATTATGAGATGTTTTGGTTCCAGTTGGGTTGATGTAGGTTTGCATAAGTTTAGGTGGCAAAATGGCTTGGTAATTATGTAACAGCCCGGTTTTAGCTAAATCGAAACAGTGGTTTTGGAACCATAAATCCAAGGTCATAAAATTATTTTAATATTATTTTTTGTGTTTTCAGCATGTGATTATATATGTGGGAAAATTTGGTGAAATAATTTTATCGTTTAATAACTCAATTTGAGAAAAAGGACTAAATCGCGTAAAATGCAAAAGTTGCATGCTATATGTTAAAAGTGCTTATTTTCTATGGCTTATTAAATGTAAGGACCTTATAATGTAATTAGACCATTGATAGTGTAATTTGACATAAATGTTCATCCATTATAAGTTTGATTAATGTTTTAATTAAGGGTATTTTAGTAATTATGTAAATAAAGTTTAATTAAATAAAACTAAAGCTAAATTTAGTCTATCTTTGTCTTTCTTAACCAAATAGAAAGAAAGAAAAGAGAGTTCGGAAGTATTTTAGGGTTCAGCAACTTGCTAGCTTGATTAAGATCAAGAATGAAAGAATTTAGATTTAGATCAGAGAAAATCGAAGGTTATCGAGTAATTGATCCGATTCGTCAATTTCGAGTACGATGTAAGTTCATATGATAAACATATGTAAGTTCATATGATAAACATTGTTACAATTATGTTTTTAATGCTTTAATAATGCATAAATTGTATATATGCAACTACAATTGTGTACGACAACAAATCTACTATATTTGGCACTTAGTGTGCGTTTCGCGATAGCTTCGGCTATATACAGCACTTAGTGTGCAAATTGGAATAGCTTCAACTTTATGTGGCACTAAGTGTATGATACCGAGTGAGTTTTGGTTTAATGTGATAGCACTAAGACATATCCAGATGAATCTTAACTTCTGTTGGCGCAAGCACATGCAAAGGGTCTAATCTATATCTACATAGCATGGACACATGAAACGCATCGTGAATCTTTTCCAATTCTGGTGGTAAGGCCAATTGATAGGCAACCGGCCTTACTCTTTCGGTAACCTCATAGGGTCCTATGAAACGAGGACTCAACTTGCCTCTTCTACCAAATCTGAGAACTTTTCTCCATGGGTACTTTCAAAAACACTCGATCGCCAACTTGAAATTCGATCTCTTTCTATTTCAAATTCGCATAGGATTTCTGCCTATCCGAGGCTGCCTTCAAACAGTCACGAATCACTTTAACTTTCTCTTCAATCTCCTTGACTAGATCGACCCCGTGAATCTGACTTTCTCTAAGCTCGGTCCAATATAAGGCCTTTGACACTTTCGCTCATATAAAGCCTCATAAGGCACCATATTCAAACTCGACTGATAGCTATTATTGTAGGTGAATTCAACCAATGATAAGTACCTTTCCCAACTACCTTGAAATTCGAGAACACAATACTGCAACATGTCTTCTAAAATCTGAATTGCTCTTTCCGACTAACCGTTGGTTTGCGGGTGAAATGTAGTGCTGAGACTCAACTTTGTTCCCAATGCCTCTTGTAACTTTTTCCAAATCCTCGAGGTAAATCTCGAATCCCTATCCGAAATAATCAACAAGGCCACCCCATGTAGTCTCACAATTTTAGAAACATACAAGTCAGCCAATCTCTAAAGGGAGTAGTCGATACACACTGGTATAAAATGTGTCGCCTTGTTAGCCTATCCACAATAAACCAAACAGTATCCTTTTTCTTCTAGGTTATCGGCAAACCTGTCACAAAATCCATAGTAATCCGATCCCACTTCCACTCAGAAACCATGATAGGCTGAAGTAGACCCGAAGGTACTTGGTGTTTAGCCTTCACCTACTGACACACAAGACACTTGGAAACGAACTCTAAAATGTCTCTTTTCATTCCCGGCTACCAATACATATTCTTCAAATCATTATACATTTTCATACTCCCGGGGTGTACTGATAAACAGCCACTATGTGCCTCATCTAATATCTTTCGAATCAATTCGGTGTTCTTAGGAACACAAATCCCATCTCGAAATCTCAAGCAACCGTCAGAATCGATCCGAAAATCTGATTCAACATCAGATTCGCATAGGGTTTTCTTGGAAAGTAATTCGCTATCACTCTTCTGAGCCTAAAAAATTTCATGAAGAAACGTCGGTCTAGCTTTTAACTCTGCTAGAACTGAACCATCCTCTAACAAGGTCAATCGGGCATTCATTGTTCTCAAGACAAACAATGATTTTCTACGTAATGCATCGGCGACCACATTCGCTTCTCCCAGATGGTAATCTATAATCAACTCATAATCTTTTAATAGTTCCAACCATCTTTATTGCCTCAGATTTAAATCCTTTTTGGTCATTAAGTACTTAAGACTTTTATGGTCAGAGTATACATGGCATACCTATCCGAACAAATAATGTCGCTAGATCTTCAGAGCAAATACTATAGCAGCCAACTCTAGGTCATGTGTTGGATAGTTCTTCTCGTGAGGTTTCAATTATCTCGAGGCATAAGTCATAACTTTTCCCTCTTGCATAAGTACACATCCCAACCCATTCAAAGAAGCATCGCTATAAATCACGAACTCTTTTCCTGATTCGGGTTGTACAAGTACGAGAGCCTCAGTCAACAACATCTTCAATTTCTTGAAAGTCTACTACACTTATCCGACCATTTAAACTTAACTCCTTTTTGAAGCAACCTTGTCATGGGAGTCACTATCATAGAAAAGCCCTTTACAAACTGTCTATAATAACTGGCCAACCCTAAAAAGCTTCTAACCTCAGCCACACTCTTTGGCGGCTTCCATTCAACAATATCAGAAACCTTGCTGGGATCGACCCTAATACTATCACACGAGACAATATGACCCAAAAAGCCGACTTCTCAAAGCCAAAACTCTCTTTTACTAAATTTGGCATACAACTGATTGTCCCTTAGAGTCTGCAAAATGGTTCTCAAGTGTTCGGCATGTTCTACCTTGTCTCTAGAGTACATCAGGATGTCATCGATGAATACAACTACAAACTTATCTAAATATAGCCAAAATACCCTATTCATTAAATCCATAAACACGGCGGGAGCATTTGTTAAGCCAAAAGGCATGACGAGAAACTCATAGTGGCCATACCATATTATAAAAGCAATCTTAGGAACATCTTGTGACAGCCCTAAAGTGACCCTAGTAGGAAAGTGATTTCGGGACCGCTAAACCGAGTCACTAAATTATTTGAATATGATATTTATTGTCTAAAATAAATGTGTGAAAATTTTAAGCTTCGATTTAGTAAATTGCATGTGAATTTAGTCAATAGGACTTATGTGTGACACTTTTGAAATGTGATAGATCAAAACATAAGGACCTATTAGTGCATGTTGAAAAAGGGAGGACTTGCATGTCAATTTCCCCCCCCATCTAGTAGTGGCCGGCCATGACATTAGGGTGGATAAAGGATGATGGGCAAAACATGTCATAGACATGTTGTGTTGGTGCATCATGGGAGGAAACAATAAAATAAAGTTAGTAATAAAGAAATGGAAAAAAAAAAAGAAAGGAGAAAGAAAATGATGAAAACAAAAGGAAAAAAAAGGTGTCCATCCTTTTTCATTCTTCTTGACCGAAAATTCAAAAGAAAGAAGGAGGAAATGTTGAAGAGATTGGCCATGCTTGTAGCTAGGTGAAGGAAAGTTTGATGTTGTGCCATGAGATTCATGCATGTTTTTTTGTTAGCTTGAGTTCTAACTAGCCCATGGTTCAAATCTTTACTATGTCATGGAGATGATATTCGGCTAAGGTGGATTTGTGTTGATGTTATTTGCATGCTAAAAGTGAAGCTTGTAATGATGCATGTGATGGTGGATTGATGACTCTTGAATCTCCTTTTTAGCATCCTTGAGTGAGACATTAAGTTCCTTGTTCAACTATGACCAAAATTGAAATGGTATGGTGTTGTAATGCATTCGGCCATGGTAGGAAGTAGAAGAGAAATATGTTGTTGTTCACGTTATTGGATGAGAAATGGTAGTAAGGTGAAGTGCAAATGCTAGTGTTTGATTTACTAGTGTATATGTGTGTATTAGTCAAGTTTTGAACTTGAAACAAAATGGTGTTTATTCAATACAAGTGACCATACTTGTACAATGTATTAAGTGTTGCAATCGGCCCCAACATAGACATGTATGTTCGGCCACATGAATGAGTACATGAGTTGATGTGTATGTTTACCATAGGTAGCCTATTGATGGCTTTAGCTTGACTTAGAAAATTCGCTAAGGGGAAATATTAGCTAGTATGTTGAATTCGATTCGTGATTTCGTACATATGTGACTCTAATGTCTAAGGTATATATGGGCTAAGTACCTTGAGCTTCTCTTTGATGTTGAATGAATTGTATTAAATTGCTTAATGTGATTAAAAATGCATATGATCATTGTGTATTTGAGCTAAAAGGTGGCCATATGACCTATCAAACTCCTTGTCATATTCGGCCATAAGCTAGCAAAATGAGACTTTAATAAGTTAAATTTGTTTGAATTAGCTCAAGATCTTAGAGGACCACAGTTGGATAAGGGAAAGGAAAAAGTGATCGAATAGCCGTTGAAGCCGTTCGACAACATCCGAGGTAAGTTTTCGAGTAACGGAACTTAGATTATGATTTGATTAGATCATGTTTTAAGCAAATCAAAATCATGCTCTTTGTATGTGTGGCTATTGAGCCGAAATTGCAAGTGTGATAAGTGCCTTGTGTTAGAGTTTTGCTAACGAAAATGAAATACGAATGTGTCATGATTTATTGATAAATGTGCATGGCTATTCGAATGATGTCCGGGCTAAGTCCTGAAGGCTTTGTGCTAAGTGACTAAATCCGGACTAAGATCCGAAGGCATTTGTGTGAGTTACTAATTCCGGGCTAAGCCCGAAGGCATTGTGCGAGTTACTAAATTCGGGTTAAGTCCCGAAGGCATTTGTGCGAGTTACTATAACCGGGCTATGTCCCGAAGGCATTTGAACGAGTAGCTCTTTCCGGTTAAATTCCAAAGGTACGTGATTCGGGAATGATTGATCTTGCTGTAAAAATTTCAGCTAATACACTTGTAGAATCCCAACAATGAGGTATGTTTCGTATGTGCTTTGAATTAGTTGAGCCCTTACAAATAAGTTTTCGCTCAGTTGATAAATAAGCTACCGGCCTTTGGCTAAGTTGATCTTTGTGTATGAATATAAGGGTTGGTAATGTGAAGTAAGTATGATATTGAGAATTTGTGCATATGAAATTATCTGTTTAGCTACATGAATGCTATACTTTGGTTGTGTCTAAATTCATAACTCAACTTACTAAGCATTAAATGCTTACTCCGTTTCTTTGATCCTCTGTTTTATAGATTTTGGTTCGTCACTATCGGACTCGGATTTTGAAGTTGAAGTCGCCCACACTATCAAAGCTCCTTTTGGTATACTTTTGGATGAACTTTGAAATGGCATGTATAGGACTACCCTTCTTGTTATTGGTCACATACCCCTTTGGTTTTGTATAAATTTGGATAGCCATGCGAAAATGGCTTATATACACTTTGGGCATGGTATTATAATCATTTGTATGTTGATCATTAAGAGGTATGGAAATGTTTGGAAACGATTAGCCATTGGGATGGTTAATCATGATCATATTTTGTGCTATATATGTAAAAGGGCTAGTTGAATCATGGAAACTATGAAATAAGTAAAGCCTACCTTAAAGACAGATGCTGACAGCTGCAGTGACTTGGATGGGAAAAATCACTAAAAATAGTAGGAATTGAATTAAATAGTGAATAAATTATGTAAACGAACCTTGATGAGTCTATTTTCATAGGAAAGTAACGAAATGATCATATGAACAGTATGTTAAGAGATATTTAAGGTTTCGTGAGACAGGGCCAGAACGGCTTCTGGAGTCCCTGTTCTGACTTTGGAAATTCATTATAAATTTACCAGAGATAATTAGAAGTCATGCCATATACTTAAAGATTCATTTTCAAGTCTAGCTTCTGTAGAAACAAACGGAATCAGTATTGAAGCCCTGTACAGGGAGATATCCAAGTCGTAATGCGCAAAGGTCAGTGTAGTTGATCCCTATAACATGGGGGACTTTAACTAATAAACTGTACTAATTGGCCCGACCAAAAATTCTAGAAAAAACTTTGTAGATGCATATATAAGTCTAGTTTCAGTTAAAAATCACGAAACTGATTTTCGAGTTGTTGAGCTCAAGATATGATTTTTAAGGTGACAGTGACACAGTTAGCCGGCTGTCTGGAAATTTTTAAAATGAACTGTGCAAGTAAGTGGATTAAGCCCGTTAACCCCTCGTGTCCGACTCCGGCAATAGTCTCGGGTACGGGGTGTTACACATCTTCTGCTTTAACTCGTATTTGATAGTAGCCAGATCTCAAGTCTATCTTAGAAAACCATGTTGCTCCCTTCAGTTGGTCAAAAAGTCATCAATTCGCGGCAATGGGTATTTGTTCTTGATCATCCTCTTATTTAACTGCCGGTAGTCTATGCACAACCTCATAGATCATTCTTTCTTTTTCACAAATAACACCATAGCACCCCACGGTGAAAAGCTTGGTCTCACGAAACCCTTGTTAGTCAATTCTTGCAACTGTGACTTTAGTTCTTTCAGCTCAGCCTAGGCCATCCGATATGGAGCAATTGAAATAGGCGTGGTACCTAGCATTAGCACTATGCCAAATTCAACCTCTCTATTAGGGCGTAACCCAGGCAATTCTTCTGGGAATGCATCCACATATTCACTTACAACCGGCACTGACTCAACCTTCAACTCTGATTCATTAGTATTCATTAAAAAAGCCAAATAAGCTTCACATCCTTTCCTCAAACATTTCTGGGCAGACATGGAGGATATCACCGTTGGCAAGTTCCCTGGCTCACCTGATTTAACACAAAGGGTTTCACCACTTTCACATTTTAATCTAATAACCTTTTGTCTACAATTTACTACAGCATCATGGAATGTCAACCAATCCATACCTAATATGACATCAAACTCATCGAATAGTAACAGCATCAAATCGGCTAAAAAACAATGACCTTTAACTACCAAAGGACACATCTTACATACTTTATCGACTATCATATGTTTGCCTAAAGGGTTTGACACTTTAGTCATAAATTTCATAGACTCAAAAGGCATATTCATGCTAGACACCAACTTCATACACACATACGAATGAGTAGAACCAAGGTTAATGAAAGCAATAACAATATTATCATAGAGAGAGAATGTATCGGTGATCACATCAGGAGAGGATGCATCTTCACGTGTACGTATGGCATAGGTTTTAGCTGAAGCTCTAGCTTCAAACCTTGCGGTAGTGTCTCTCATCACATTCTTGCTACTAGCCCCAACTCTATCATTCTTCTGAGGTCTTCCTTTAAAATTGGTGCCACTTGGCCTTGTACTCTGAAATTTTTCTTTATCATTTATCTTAGGGCAATCCTTAATAAACTGGTCCTGAGAACCACATCGAAAACAAGATCCATCATTCATTCTACACTTGCTGAAATGATTTCAACCACAATGCTGGCATTTTGGTTTGGAAGATCTGACATTGCCCATGCTAGCCACTAATGTAGCCCGAGACTTAAAATCTGAATCTTGTTTCTTATTATCTCAGTATGAATATCCAGCTGATGCATGAGAACGAGAGTAGGTGTCTCTAGATTTCTTAGACTGTGATGGAAATGACTTGCTCGCATGTCTCTTCCTTACATCTCTAGTTTTTGCTTCAATTTTCTTCTTTTCCTTGATTAATTCCTTGGTTTTACAGGCCCGGTCAACGAGTACTATGAACTCTTTCGACTCAAGGACACCTACTGACAATCTAATATCCTCATTAAGCCTATCTTCGAACCTTCTACACATCTTGGCCTTAGAGGATACTACTCCTGAGTGTACTTACTAAGTCGGATAAACTCTCTTTCATATCTAGTGACCGTTATGCGGCCTTGTTTCAAGTTAAGGAATTCCTTATGCTTTTGATCCCTAAATCTTTCACTAATGTACTTCTTCCGGAATTCCTCTTGGAAGAATTCCCATGTGACCCTTTCCTGAGGTACCACTGACACTAACGTCTTCCACTATAGTATGTAGAGTCCCTCAACAAAGATATGGCACATTTCAAGCATTGTTCGGAAGTGCAAGATGATTCATCAAATACCCTGATGGTATTCTCAAGCCAGAATTTTGTCCTTTCAGGGTCATCATCTTTATTAGCATGGAACTACTCGGCTCCATATTTCCGGATCTTATCCTTTGGAGGTCTATTCTGCCTCTCAAGGTCCATACCCTAGCGTACTACGGGGACAGGTTGAGGGATAGGTGAAGGTGGGGGGGTTGAGTATTTGGGTTCACTCGGACAAACTCCATATACCACTCATTCATCATGTGGAGAAAGGCCTCGAGCCCCTTCTCCTCCTCCCTGACTAACCGTGGGAGGACGATTATCAGATGGCACCACCCCTTCGATGGGGGCTAGCGCGTTACTTTTTACATCGTTTGCCACAGTTCGATCAGGATCCATTACTACATGAAAACACAATTTAAAAAGGTCAGGAGTCCTCACACTATTACAATTTATTAATGGCATGTATAGCTAGACTCATACACATGCTATGTTAGTCTGAGAACTGATTAAACTGTAGCTATGATACCACTAAATGTAATACCCCACACTCGTGTCCTATGCCGAGTCGGAATATGAGGCATTACCTAACTTAAACTTATGCATATAAACGTTTCCATAATACCAAAACATGGTCAATTTAAAACTTTTTCAATTGTATCTATAAACTCCTTAATAAGAGCCTACTAAGCCCAAAACATCCATTGGAACCCATTCAGAAACAATCTAAGTCCTTTAAAGAACTTTGAAAATAACTCTTAACATAGGGACACATACCCGTGTGGGAGGGGAACACGCCCATGTAACATTTCAACATGGTCGTGCTATTGGCCCGTGTGGCTCACACGGCCTAAGCAATACAGGGACACACTCGTGTCATATACCCGTGTGGAATTAATTCTAAATGCACACCTATAAGGTTTTTCACACGACCTGGAACACTCCCGTGTCTCAGGCCCTTGTCCTTCACATGGTCAGGACACGCCCATGTCTTAGCCCGTGTGCAAAAACTTGGACATTCTGTTTCTAACATCAGCAATCCTTAAGGGCCACACGATCAAGGCACACACTCGTGTCCTAGACCGTGCCCTTCACACGGCTAAGACACACGATCATGTCTCTGTCCGTGTGTTTACTACCATGCATACTGACTTACAAGTCTTACGTGCAGGGGACACACAGCCATATCACACGCCCATTTGGTAAATCATGTGTCACACACGGCCTAGACACACGCTCAAGTGCCTACCTGTGTGGACAAAATAACACTATTTACCAAGCTTTTTTATCACCCTTTCTCATGTAACCTACACAAAAATCACTCTGTACTAACATAAGGGCACATCACATAGCCAAAATAACCACAATGGACAACATTTCATTTATTTAAGTTACTCATCCATGAAAATATCATCTTCTATTTATAAATCAAAATGAGTATTGACCATCATCCGTGGCCTTATACAAAATGAGTATCATATTTATCATATGAGCCAACATATTATGGCTAACTAACAAAACACTAAACAAAGACTCGAGTCCCTATACATGCCAGAAAATAAAACAATGAAACAAGCTATACCAAGGTCTTGAGTGATAGTGTGATCGAAGCTTTTGATGTCACTGGATCCCCGATGCTAGCTTGGCGGCACTATAAGGAAAGAAAAAAAAAAGGGTAAGCGTTGGAGCTTAGTAAGTACATATATGCAAATGAAGTGTAATTATCATAAAATCATATTCATCCAACGGTATCTTGTCATGCTTAAAAGATAAAAATCACTTAACTTCTCTATCTTACTTTTCCTTTCATTTATGTATACTTAATACACATCGTTCCTTACTCAGGTCTTAACCATGAGTTCGGCATACATACCTCATCAAAGTATTCACCAACTAAATTTTTGGGTTACCCGTTGAACTCTCGAAATACATATGGATACGTGGGGAATTTGCATCTAAATGCCCTATACAAAATCAGGGTTACCTCGTGCTATGAAATGCTCACAATTGAGCTACTCACAGGCCTTTCTATCAAGTCAGGACCCAGACCTCATAGTACCGTGTAACGTTTTCTAATTGAACCACTCACAGGTCTGTACACAAAGTCAGTACCCAGACCCATGTTACCTATAGCATTTATCTCATGAACTCGACTCAACTTATGAGTTCATACCACATAATTTTTATAACATGCCCTTTGTATCCTATGCTATGTCTAAGGTTCAACGGGCTTCATATCCAATCGAATAGCATCGCATTTTGCTCACATCGTAATTTACTCGCATAACATGTCATTTATACATTCATGGCAACAATTAGAATTTAGATACATAACAGCAATAAGCTAGTTATACATGTGTATTATTAAAATATACCAAAGTAAACTCCGATAACACATTATTTACATATGTACTTACCTTGATACAGAATGATGAAGACGAGCTTAATCCCCACAAACTTTATTATTTCCCCGATTAAGACCCGAATCACATTTCTCTTGATCTAAATTAATAAAATTCATTTATTTCATCAGCATATCAATTTAAATGCTTGAAAGATCATAATTGGGCAAATTAACTATTTTGTCCCTAGACTTTCACAAAATGACCATTTTACCCTTATGCTTGAAAATCAATTTTAATCGAATTTCTTCATATTATAAACTTAGCTGATTACTTTATATACTAGAAGCAATCCAAAATTTCAATTATTTCACACATTTATTATCTATTTTACAACTAATGCAAAATAGTCCCTATTACGGTTTTCATGAGAAATCCCTTCACAAAAGTTGTTTATTACTCACCAAAGGATCATATTCTTCCATAAAAATTTAGAAAATAACCTAAATTCTATCATGGAAAAATCCTAGACTTTCAACCATTTTGCAAAATAGTCCCCTCATTTAAAAGCTCTTGCTTCAAGGGGTCCAAAAATGTAAAAATCATCAAGAAAAGTCATGAAAACCACTTACTTGTGAAGGCTTAAAGTAGCTGAAATTTTCAAGCTTCAAAAACCCCTCTAATGGTCAATTTTTTGGTGGAAGAAGAAAGAGTGAAAAAGATGAAACCTTTTGTTGTTTATTTTATTCAAACTAGTCAAAATTGGTGACCAAACACCACCAAATTTTGACTTTCCCATCAATTTGTCCCCTATGGCCAGCCAACCTAAGAATTAAGGGGTCTAATTGCTCTTTAAGGCCTCCAAATTAAAGAACACTCTTATCTAGCAAAATAGGACTTTTGCACTTTTTGTGATTTAGTCATTTTTCACAATTAGGCAAGCAATCGCTAAAATTAATTCACCAAAATTTTCATGTTCTTATCTAATCATGCTAAAATACATAAAATAATATTTAAAATAATTTCCTTGAGCTTTATTTAGTGGTTCCAAAATCACTATTCCGACTAGCCCTAAAATCAGGCTGTTACATTGATTATCATCCGGGAAAGGCTAATGTTGATGTCGATGCATTGAGCCAAAAATATTTATTTGCTCTACATGCAATGAATACTCAGTTTGATCTATTTGATGACAGCTCAATTTTAGCTGAGTTGAAAGTGGGACCGTTGTTTTTACAATAGATTTCTGAAACATAGAAAGTTGATAATGAAATGTTAGCAAAATGAGCTCAATGTGATTCAAACCCTGATTCAGAATTCCAAGTTGATGTTGATGATTATTTGAGATTCAAAGGTCGAATATGTGTTTTGAGAAATTCAGAGTTGATTCAGATGATTTTGAATGAAGCACATAGTAGTTGTTTATCTGTTCATCCAGGAAGTATGAAAATGTATAACGATTTCAAACAGCTTTATTGGTGGCATGGTGTGAAACGTGATATTTTAGAGTTTGTTTCTAAATGTTTGATTTGTCAACAAGTTAAAGCTGATCATCAGGTACCGTCAGGTTTATTACAACCTATCATGATTCCTGGGTGGAAATGGGATAAGTAACTATGGATTTTGTGTCGAGATTGCCCCTCTCTCCGAGAAAGAAAGATGCGATCGAGGTTATAGTTGATAGAATGACAAAATTAGCTCATTTCATTTCAATGCGTACAGATTATTCGCTTGACACGCTTGCTGAGTTGTACATCTGTTGTGAGATTACATGGAGTACTTATTTCTATTGTTTCGGATAGAGATCTGAGGTTTACCGTAATAGCTCGCTTTAGGGCCTAGTCGAAATAGTGGTCATGGGACCACAAATCTAAAATTGGGTAAATAATTTTTATTATTATTATGAGGTTATAGTATAATTACATTAGCACATGAAAAATTTGATAAGTAGATTTTAATGTTGTGGGCCCGATTGCAAAAAAGGACTAAATCGCATAAAAGGAAAAAGTTGCATTTTAGTACCCAAATGTGTCAAATAACTAGAAAATTAAAATTAGGGGTCTTTAAAGGGAAATTAGACCCTATTATGATAGCTTGGTCGGCCATAGTAGAGAGAAATGTTGAAAAGTCTACATTAGGTATGTTGATGACATAAGGTGTACTAAAATAATGCCTAAACCTAGCTATCATCTTTTTCTTTCATTTTCTTTTCACTTCGACTGATTTTTCCAGCCATTGTAAGGGTTTTGAGTTTCAAAAAAATTTCACCAACTCTAAGTCCTCACAAGTAAATGATTTTCTCATCCTTTGTTCATGATTTTTGCATTTTTAGAACCCTTGACACATGAGATTTCAAATGAGGGGACTATATTGCAAAATGGTGGAAAGTTTAGGGTTTCACCATGAGAGCATTTAGAGTGTTTTTTGAAATTTTATGGAAGAATATGAGTCCTAGTTATGTTATAAACAACTTTTGTGAAGGAGTTTTCATGGAAAACACCTAAAGGGGCTTTTATGCATAAGTTGTAAAATAGTTGATAAATGTGTGAAATTGTGAGAATTTGAAGTTGCTATAGGAGTAAAAAGGGTTCGGCTAGGCTTGAGATACAAAGAAATTAGATAAAAATTGATTTCTGAGCATAGCGGCAAAATGGTTATTTTACCTAAGATGTGAATTTATGATTGCCTAATTATAATTAGTGACTAAATGAGTGCATTTTGCTATTATAGATCAAGATTTATCGAATCTGAACCTAGACCAGGGGAAAGCCAAGCAAATCGACCAAACCGACTAGTCGAGTACAGTTTGCAAACCGAGGTAAGTTGTATATAAATAATACAACTACATTGTTAATGCATGTATTTGAATTGTCATTGAATTGATATAGTGTGAATTGCTAGATTGTGAGTTGAGAATGCATATTAATAATTGAGATAGTAGAAAAATCCCGTTGAAACCTTAGGAAACCAACCGAATATTCCTGCCATAACATTCGAGTTATTTTTGTGCCAGTGTAAGACATGTCTGGGACATGCATCGACCACATTATCAGAGCTAGTGTAAGACCATGTCTGGGACATGGCATCGGCATTGAGACGAGTGCTAGTGTAAGACATGTCTGGGACATGCATCGGCCTCGATGATGATAGCCAGTGTAAGACATGTCTGGGACATGCATTGGTTAAGAGTTGTGCTAGTATAAGACCATGTCTGGACATGGCATCAGCACATATATATAGGAGAGCTAGTGTAAGACCATGTCTGGGCCTTGGCATCGGCCTCGATAACGATAGCCAGTGTAAGACCATGTCTGGACATGGCATCGGCAACTTATCCCAAGTTTGAGGTTTATAGAATATCTGGTAGTATTCTGAAAGGTTCAACTTTAAAAGTTACGAAAGTGAGTTAGTAAGGAAGGTATAATAATGTTGTGAGTGGTACAGGTGCCTATTTGGTATGCATGAGTAATGAGCTCAAAATAGAAAATGTGACTTGAGTAGACAATAACGAGTAAGTCGAGCTTATGCCTATCTTTGTTCTATGAGTATGATGACTAGAGGTGAAATTGTTGTTGTATAATTATTTATATGCAACTTACTATGCTTTTATGCTTACTCTCTCTTTCTTTTCATCTTCTTACAGTATCGCCTAATTAGCTTAAGGATCACCGAGAGTCAGAGATATCAATCACACTATCAGCTGTAAAACTCAGTATAGTTGGATTTATATTTTTTATTATGGCATGTATAAGGCTAGACCTTATTATTTTGTGTCTTTGAAAATTGGCCAAATGCGTTTGTCTGGAATAGATTTCACTCTTTACATTAAGCCTTGGATGAGGACTTTCATTTTGCGTCTATAAAAGATGCATCTTCATGATTGAATGAATGTCTATTATGCTTGTTTTGGTATTGGTTGGTATTGACATGAAAATAGGTACACTAGGGTGGCAATGAGGCTTGGTAGATAGCCTCATATTGTCCACATGGGTAGAAACACGGGCATGTGTCTAGGTCATGTGTCCCCTGTACCTAGAAATATCAAGTCAGAATGCATGGTAATTATCACACGGGTAGAGACACGGCCATGTGTCTCAGCCGCGTGGAGGGCACGACCTAGTATAAAGGCGTGTACCGTGGTCATGTGATGCTGACGTTAGAAACAGAATAGCTAGGTTTTTGCACACGGGCTACGCTACGGGGGTGTTGTAGCCGTGTGAAAGGACACGGGCAAAGGACACGGGCGTGTGTCTAGGCCGTGTGAAGTCTGCACTTGTTTATGAAATTATGGAAATTAAATTGGCCACACGGGTACAGAACATGGGCGTGTCCCTAGCACACGGACGTGTGCCCTATACCCACACGGGCATGTGTAGCCTTGAAGCATGAAATTTTCTAAGTTTTTCTTAAGCCCTTGGTTTTGTCCTGAACCACCTCAATTGTATGTTTTAAGCCTCGTAAGCCCAAATAAGGGACAGATTGCATATGAAATGAAAAGTCTTAAATTGATCAAAATTTTATGGCCCGATTTCCTAAAATTGGTTGAGTTTAAGTCTGGAAGCACCTCAAACCCTATCCTGGCGTTGGATACTGGTGAGGGGTATTACATTTAGTGGTATGAGAGCTATGGTTTAGTTAGTTCTAGGACTAACCTAGCTAGAGCACGAGTCTAGCTATACATGCCATAAAAATATGTTGATAGTGTGAAGATTCCTGACAATTATAAATGATGTTTTTTCTTATATAGTAAATGGATCCTGATAGAACCACTGTGGATGACATGGAAAGTAATACGCCGACTCCCGCCAGGGGGACCGCGCTAGTAGAAGCGAGCCCATGATTATGGGCCAAGGCAGAGAGGCTAGAGAAGCTTACCTCCAAATGATGGATGTT
The DNA here is from genome assembly GCF_025698485.1 of Gossypium arboreum. NCBI lineage: Eukaryota > Viridiplantae > Streptophyta > Magnoliopsida > Malvales > Malvaceae > Gossypium > Gossypium arboreum. The sequence goes on along the minus strand of NC_069078.1, from coordinate 19,878,023 downwards.
TGGTATTGGGAGTTTGTTCGTGTGAACCCGAACACTCCACCTCCCTCACCTCCTCTGATTCCTCAGTATGCCCTGGAAGCTTCGCAAGGTGCGGATATGTTTAGAAGAGAGAAGCCTCCGATAGACAAGATCTAGAAATAAGGGGCCGAAGAATTTCGGGCTAACTTAGATGATGACCCAGAGAAGACAGAGTTTTGGCTAGAAAATACCATAAGGGTGTTCGATGAATTATCATGCACACCTGAGGAATGCATAAAATGTGCAATGTCACTCCTACAGGATTCGGCTTAGCATTGGTGGAACACTCTCGTGTCTGTGGTACCAAGAGAAAGAGTAACTTGGGAATTTTTCCAAGAAGAATTCAGAAAGAAGTACATTAGCCAGAGGTTCATGGACCAAAAAAGGAAGGAATTTTTAGAGTTGAAATAGGGTAATAAGACTGTGACAGAGTACAGCGTAAGTTTGTGAAACTCAGCAAGTATGCGCGGGAATGCATATCCACTGAAGCTATCATGTGTAAGAGGTTTGAGGATGGCCTCAATGAGGATGTCCGAGTGTTTGTAGGCATCTTAGAAATAAGAGAATTTGTGGTACTCGTCAAGAGAGCGTGCAAGGAAGAGGAGCTGGTAAAAGAGAGGAGGAAAGCAGCCATTGAGTCGCGGTATTTGAAAAAAAGACAGATGGAGAAAGTACATCAGTCCTCATCTAAGAGATCAAAAGAATTTACTATCCAATCAAATGTTTCGGTGGGGTATTCGAGAAGAAACAAGAATCAACAGAATATGGCATCTAAAGCCTAGGCTACTTCGGTCACTAGTGTTGGTAGTACTCAGCCAAATCAGCAGGAGTGTCCATAATGTGAGAGACATCACTTAGAAGAATGCCGAGTAAATGAGAGGGGTTGTTTCAAGTGTGGGTCACTTGACCACTTTATTCGTAATTGTCTTGAGATGGATGAGAGAGGAAGAAAACAAGATATGAAAGCAAGGAGTGCTCCCTTGAAGAGTAGGCCACAAAAGAACCCCGGGAGTGGGACTAGTAGTAGAGGCACGCCAAGAGATCCCATGGCAATGTCTGAAGGTAGAGCGCCAGTGAGGACCTATGCTATACATGCTCGAGAAGAGGCAGAGTCTCCCGACGTGATCATAGGTACCTTTTCTATCTATGATATAACTATTGTTGCTTTAATTGACCCAAGATCTACCCATTCTTACATTTTTATGGAATTAATACCTCATATGAATATGTTAGTAGAGTCCAGTAAGTTTTTAATAAAAGTGTCCAACCCGTTAGGCAAGCATATGTTAGTGGACCAAGTATGTAGAAATTTTCCTCTGATGATTAAAAGCCATTGTTTTCTGGCCAACTTGATGTTATTGCCGTTTAATGAATTCAATGTAATTCTTGGGATGGATTGGCTGACCTCCCATGGTTTTGTAGTAGATTGTGGAAGAAAAGTAATTAAGTTAAGATGTGAAAATGGGGCTGTTCTTCGAGTTGGACTAGATGAGTCAGAAAACCTGCCTATGGTAATATCGTCACTGACTACTGAGAAATATTTGAAAAAGAAGTATGGGCTTATTTAGCTTTTGTGTTGAATACTCAAGAGTCAGAGTTAAGGATTGAATCAGTGCTGGTAGCACAACTCTTAACTGATGCATGTCCCAGACATGTCTTACACTAGCACGCGTCTCAATGCCGATGTCATGTCCCAGACATGGTCTTACAGTGGCTCTCATAATGTGGCCGATGCATGTCCCAGACATGTCTTACATTAGCACACAAATAACCCGAATGTTATGGCATGAATATCCGATTGGTTTCCCAAGGTTTCAATGGGACTTTTCTACTATCTCAATTATTAATATGCATTCTCAGTTCACAATATAGCAATTCACACTATATCAATTCAATGACAATTCAAATACATGTATTAACAATGTAATTTTATTATTTACATACAACTTACCTCGGTTTGCAAAATGTACTCGACTAGTCAGTTTAGTTGATTTGCTTGGCTTTCCCCCGGTCTAGGTTTGGATTTGGTAAATCTTGATCTATAATAGAAAAATGCACTCATTTATTGACTAATTACAATTAGGCAATCATAAATTCACATATTAGGTAAAATGACCATGTTGCCCCTAGACCTTGGCAAAATGACCATTTTGCCCCTATGCTCGAAAATCAATTTTTATCAAATTTCTTCGTATCTCAAGCCTAGCCGAACCCTTTTTACTCTTATAGCAACTTCAAATTTTCACAATTTCACATATTTATCAACTATTTTACAACTTATGCATAAAAGCCCCTTTAGGTGTTTTCCATGAAAACACCTTCACAAAAGTTGTTTATAACAGAACTACTCATATTCTTCCATAAAATTTTAGAAAACAATCTAAATGCTCTCATGGTAAAACCCTAAACTTTCCACTATTTTGCAATATAGTCCCCTCATTTCAGAGCTCATGTTTCAAGGGTTCTAAAAATGCAAAAATCATCAACAAAGGATGAGAAAATCACTTACTTGTGAGGACTTAGAGCTGCTAAAATTTTTTTGAAGCTCAAAACCCTTACAATGGCAGGAAAAATCGGTGGAAGTGAAAAGAAAATGAAAGAAAAAGATGATAGCTAGGCTTAGGCATTATTTTAGTACACTTTATGTCATCAACATACTTAATGTTGAATTTTCAACATTTCTCTCTACCATGGACGGCCAAGCTATCATAATAGGGTCTAATTGCCCTTTAAAGACCCCCAATTTTAATTCTCTAGTTATTTGACACATTTGGGTACTAAAATGCAACTTTTTCCTTTTATGCGATTTAGTCCTTTTTCGTAATCGGGCCCTCAATATTAAAATCTACTCATCAAATTTTTCATGCACTAATGTAATTATACTATAACCTTATATTAATAATAAAAATTATTTACCCAATTTCAGATTTGTGGTCCCGAGACCACTATTTTAACTAGGCCCTAGATCGGGCTGTTACATTTCTCCCCCTTTAGGGATTTTCGTCCTCGAAAATCTTACCGGCGAATAAATTTGGGTACTGCTCTCTCATAGACTCCTCAAGTTCCCATATGGCTTCCCGAGCCAAAATATTGATCGACTCCTGGCCATAAGTCATATCTAGAAGAATCTCAACTTCAGTTGGCGTAATTACATGTGAAAGGTCTGATCTGTAACGACGTAACATGGAAACATGAAACACATTGTGAATCTTTTCTAACTCAAGCGGCAAGTCTAAATGGTAGGCAACAAGTCCTACTCTCTCGATAACCTCATAAGGTCCTATGAAACGAGGACTCAACTTGCCCCTTTTTCGAAACTTGAGGACTTTCCTCCATGGAGAAACTTTCAAAAATACTTCATCACTGACTTCAAACTTAATATCTTTTAGTCTCAAATCTGCGCAGGATTTTTGTTTATCCGAGGCGGCTTTCAGGTACTCACGAATCACTTTAACTTTCTCCTCAGACTCTTTGACCAAATTGACCCCGTGAATCTGATTCTCTCTCAACTCAGTCCAATATAAAGGCGTCTGACATTTTTGCCCGTACAAGGCCTCATAAGGCGCCATTTTCAAACTCTACTAATAGCTGTTTTTGTAGGTGAATTCGACCAATGGCAAGTATTTTTTTCCAAATTCCTTGAAATTCGAGAACACAACATCTCAACATGTCCTCTAAGATCTGTATCACTCTTTATGACTATCCATCAGTTTACGGATGAAATGCCGTGCTGAAACTCAACTTGGTTCCCAAAGCCTCTTGTAATTTTTTCCAAAACTTTGAGGTAAACCTTGGATCTCTATCTAACACAATCGACAGTGGCACTCCATAAAGCCTCACAATTTTGGAAATATATAAGTCAGCTAATTTCTTGAAGGAGTAGTCGGTATGCACTGGTATGAAATGTGCCGACTTAGTTAGTCTGTCGATAATAACCCATACTGCATATTTCTTTTTCAGCATTACAGGCAAACTGGTCACGAAGTCCATAGTGATACGATCCCATTTCCACTCGGGGACCACAATAGGCTGAAGCAAACCCGAAGGTACTTGATGTTCAGCCTTTACTTGCTGACACACTAAGCACTTGGAAACAAACTCTGAAATGTCTCTTTTCATACCCGACCACCAATACATTTTCTTAGGGTCGTTGTACATTTTCGCACTACCTGGGTGAATGGATAACCAACCACCATGTGCCTCACTCAGGATCTTTTGAATAAGTTCATTGTCCTTGGGTACACAAACTCTGTCTCTGAACATTAAACATCTATCGGTATTGATGCGAAAATTTGATTCAATGTCTGACTTACACTAAATTTTCTTAGCTTGCAATTTCTCATCACTTGTCTGAGCTTCTTGGATTTCTTGAAGAAAATATGGTTTGGCTCTCAACTCTGCTAGAATCGAACCATCGTTAGATACAGTCAACTAAGTGTTCAAGGCTCTCAAGGCAAACAACGACTTCCTACTCAAGGTGTCGGCGACTACATTTTCCTTTCCCAGATGGTAGTCGATAATTAATTCATAATCCTTTAACAGTTCTAACCATTGGCGTTGCCTCAAATTCAACTCCTTTTGGGTCATTGAGTACTTTAAGCTCTTATGGTCGGTGAATACCTGACGTTTCTCTCCATACAAGTGGAATCTCCAAATCTTCAATGCGAACACTATAGCTGCTAGTTCCAAATCATGGGTTGGATAATTTCTCTCGTGTGTTTTTAACTGTCTCGAGGCATAGGCTATAACCTTACCTTCTTGCATGAGCACACACCGCAAACCATTTAAGGAGGCGTCACTATAAATCAAAAACTCCTTGCCTGACTCTGGTTGCACTAACACTGGGGCTTCCGTTAACAAAGCCTTTAATCTCTCAAAACTTTGTTGACACTTTTTTGTCCATTCAAACTTACTTCTTTTTGCAGCAGCCTAGTCAACGGGGTAACTATCATAGAAAATCCATTTACAAACCATCTGTAGTATCCGGCTAAACCCAAAAAGCTTCGAATCTCTGTTATATTCCTTGGCAGTTTCCATTCCACAATAGCGGAGATCCTATTTGGATAAACTCGGATTCTGTCACCAGACACAATATGTCCTAGAAACCCGACATCTTTAAGCCAAAATTCACTCTTACTGAACTTGGCGTATAATCATTTGTCTCTCAAGGTTTGCAACACAACCCTCAGATGCTCTGCGTGCTCTCTCTCATCACACGAATAGATCAGTATGTCATTGATAAAGATGACAACAAACTTATCTAGATACGGTCTTTATATAAGGTTCATAAAATCCATAAATACCGTCGGGGCATTAGTCAAACCAAATGGCATGACAAGAAACTCATAATGTCCATATCTTGCCCGAAACGCAGTCTTCGGTACATCTCGCTCTTTAACCCTTAATTGATAATAACTAGACCTCAGATCGATCTTAAAAAACACAGTAGCTTTTTTCAACTGATCAAACAAATCATCGATCCTTGGTAAAAGGTATTTTTTCTTCACTGTTACTTTGTTGAGTTGCCTATAATCGAGACATAATCTCATCGGCCTATCTTTCTTCTTGACAAAGAGTACCAGAGCACCCCACGGAGAATAACTCGGTCTCGCAAAGACCTTTTCTGTCAGATCTTGCAACTATGCTTTCAACTCTTTCAGCTCCGTTGGAGCCATCCTATATGGAGTGATTGAGATCAGTGTCATACCAGGAATCGATTCAATTTCAAAATCGACCTCTCTCACTGGAGGTAATCAAGGTAACTCCTCTGGAAACACATCCGTGAACTTGCAAACGCTAGTATAAGACCATGTCTGGACATGGCATCAGCACGTATATATACGAGAGCTAGTGTAAGACCATGTCTAGGACATGGCATCGACCTCGATGACAATAGCCAGTGTAAAACCATGTCTGGGACATGGCATTGGCAACTCATCCCATGTTTAAGGTTTATAAAATATCCGATAGTATTCTGAATTGTTCAACTTTAAAAGTTATGAAAGTGAGTTAGTAAGGAAAGTATAATCATGTTGTGAGTGGTACAGGTACCTATTTGGTATGCATGAGTAATGAGCTCAAAATAAAAAATGTGACTTGAGTAGACGGTAATGAGTAAGTCGAGCTTATGCCTATCTTTGTTCTATGAGTATGATGACTAGAGGTGAAATTGTTGTTGTATAATTATTTATACGAAACTTACTAAGCTTTTATGCTTACTCTCTCTTTCTTTTCATCTTCTTATAGTACCGCCTAATTAGCTTAAAGATCACCGGAAGTCAGAGATATCAATCACACTATTAGCCGTAAAACTCGATATAGTTGGATTTATATTTTTGATTATGGCATGTATAGGGCTAGACCTTATTATTTTGTGTCTTTGAGAATTGGCCAAATGTGTTGGTCTAGAATAGATTTCACTCTTTACATTAAGCCTTGGATGAGGGCTGTAACACCCTGATTTTGGGCCTAGTCGGAACAGTGGTTTCAGGACCAAAAATCCGATGATGAAAATTTTGTTTTTTATTATATTTTTATGGTCTACGATTTCACGGAATAATTTCGTGAAAATTTCGTTCAAAAATTTTGACGTTCGGGCACTTAATTTAGTCACAAGGACTAAATCGTAAAAAGTGCAAAAGCTGAGTTCTACATACCAGAGGTGTCCAACTGTTATGAAATTTAAATTGAGGGTCCTTAAATGGTAATTAGACCATTGGTTAATTGCTGGACAAAAATAGACATGAAATGGGTGTAATAAAATAATTTTAAGTTAGGGGTATTTTGGTAAACTAATAATTAAAAGAATTAAAAAGGGAAATAAGTCAAACTAGCTATCATCTTCTTCATTCAACCGTTTCTACCAGCAGCAGCCGTGATTAAGGTTTGTTCAAACTCCCAAGCTCGATTGTAAGTGCTCCCTAGCCTCGTTTTTAAAGTTCTTTACTTTTTTGAAATCCCAGTAATTTGGTTAAGCTTATTCTAGCAATAATTTAACCTAGGGTTTATATTTGGAAAAATACCCATAGGTGAAATTTATTTATTTTGATGTTTTATGGTAGAATATGAAGCCTGAAATTGTGTTAAACAACTTTTACTAAGCAATTTTACGTGAAAACGAGTAAAACGACATAATTGGTAAAAATACTTAATGTTCATAAGTACATGTTAGAGCGTGAATTGGATGTTGCTATAGAAGGGAAAAATGATCAGCATGTCATAAGACATAAGGAAACAGGATGAAGTTTAATTTACGAGCCTAGGGGCAAAAATGTAATTTTGACAAAGTTTAGGGGCAAAATTGTAATTTTCCAATATATGATTTTGTGTTAATTTGAATAATGTGAGTCCTAATTAGGCTATATTTGAAATGATAAAGAAAGGAAAAATCAAAATTCAAGCTAAAATTGAAAAATATCAGGTTGTGGACAAAATGGTAAAAATGCCCATTTTCGCATATGAGGTAAGTTCATATGATTTTTAATAATGCAATGTGTAATTTAATGTTATTGCCTTGATATTAAATGAGATGTAAGTTCATGTGTAAATGTGGTAACATAATTTTTATTTTAAGTAATTTAATGTTATTTATATGATATGATGATTATTATTATGAAATATTATGCTTTGTGGATTATTATTTAGTAATATGCAAATTATGTGACCTATTTGATAAATATGAAATGCTACCAAGTATCGGTTCCAACATTCTGTGGAAGGCTACAAAGATGTGTGATCGAGGAAAACCCTGTTTGAACCTTAGGAATAGATTAAGATACAAGTGACATGTATTGAGTTTGTCCAACTGTGGGCATGACACTTATGTGCATGCATTCCGTGTATCCGATTATATTCCGAGTGTTCAACGGGTAATTTGGCGAATTATTCATTGATGATCCCAATGAGATAAGCCATTGGCGAGTATGTCTTTGAGTTATGTTACAAGTTGTACAGGTATGTACACTGAACTTATGTGTGATGCCTTGACATGTGATGATCTATGATGTATATAGTATTTAGTGAATATTATGAAAATGACATGATTTGGAATAAGTCCTTGATACTTGATGACATTGAGATTATGGATTTATGCTTATGAAGCATAATTATGTGTTCTTACCATTATGAATGAAATGATATTGTATGGATTTTGTGAATAATAGTAATGAATGAGTAAATTTAGCCTTGGCAGTTTTGGGTTACTGTAGTGGTGAAAATTTCGAAATTCACCATAAATTGTGGAAATCAAATTAGGGGCTGAATAAAATATGAGGTTAAAGGCCAATGAGTCTAGTTTCACATAGAAGAAACGGTATATACAATCGAAATTTAAGTATGAGATATTTAAATTGTTGTGAGACAGAGTCTGAATGAATTCGTAATACCCTGTTTTGATGTGAGAAAATCATTAAAAATTATATAAAAATAATTATGGGTTGTAATTTATATTATTAAAACCCTTAATGAGTCTATTTACTATAAAGATAGATTAAAGCATTATCCGAATTCTGTACATTGAGAAAAATAATTTTTAGTGAAGAGAGTTCAGAACTGTTGGACAGCAAAACAGGGAAAAACTGAATGAATAAATTGTAACACCCCGAATTTGGGCCTAGAAGTATTGGGCCTTGAGTGTGGGTCCGTAAAGAGGTTTTATATAGGTATTTAATTGTGCAATGAAATGAAACAATTAAATGTTTGCTATTAGTGGTTAATGGCTTTGAGCAATGTTGGAGAAATCTTGGGTTCAAACTTGGGCTTTAGCAAAATTTTGGTATTAAGTGAAAAAACACGGATGCTTGGATGAGGGTTTTAAATTATCATGTTAAATAAATGACACAAGAAAGCTTGTAGTCTAGTGGTTGTGGTGTCATTAAGGTTGTATGGGAGCCTGGGTTCAAGCCTTGGCTCTTGCAATTTATTTTGTTTTTTTTAAAGGGAACCTGGACTTTGGCCTTTAGACCTTATAATTAATTGGGGATAAAATATGACACAAAAAGCCTTGTAGCTTAGTGGCAAGTAGCGTGTGGAGCATCTGAGGGGAGGCATGTGTTCGAATCCCATGGCAAGCAAGGAGCATTTATTTTGCTAACAGGGGGCGGCAAGAGTTGGTGTTGAATTTAAACTCTAATGTTGGAGGGGATTCAGAGTGGCCACGGTGATTGTCTTTGGACTTTTAAATAAGCGTAGGTTTTCTTTAAATTTCCTTTAAATATTATTTATTTTTGGGTTGTAATAAGGCCATTTTAACTTTCCTTTTATTTCTTTTCGGGATTACTTTAATTTTAATAACTTTAAACCTTGTTGATAATTATTCAAATGGGTAGACTTAAGTCGTGTTTTCAAAATGATACTTGTTTTCAAAATATCTCAACACCACGATTAATCGATTTATCAAAGACGTCCACTTAAACAAATTTAAACTCGATATGACAAAGTGTGGCTATGGTTGTGGGCATGTCTAGGATTGGATCCAATTAAAGAGCTTGGTACTTAAGAAGCCTTCATGGCTCACCTCCTCTATCTCGGATACCTACCTGGTGCCCAGCTTCCATACACTTTGTTAACTCAACAAAATATATGGTTTTAAAACACTAAAAAGCGGACGTGGGTTTTCAACTCCAATGTGGCACGTCGATTCTACCATAATGTTTGGGCGGGTTTGGGGTGTTACATTTAGTGGTATCAGAGCTAAGTTGCAACAACTCGGCTGTGGATCGGGTCTGAAAATTTTTCAAAAATTTAGGCCTAAGAAGGGTATTTTTGGAAATGGTTTTTGAAAAGTTCATTTTAAAGATGTTTTATGGAGTATATATGTTAAAATGGTCCAAGTTTTTTGTTTTAAATCAAGAGTTTCAAAATAAAGGGTGTTTTCAAATCAAAGTTTTAAATTTCTATTTTCGGTGATCAAAATATGGTTTTCGAGTTTTAAATGGATTGAGAAAGAAGTGGCGCACTGAATCCCCGGCACCAAGTCTGTAAGTATTTCTGTTCCTCATATTACACTATATTAAGATATTACTGTAGATAGAACTGAGACCATATCATGACATTATGACTAGGGCAACCCTAAAAACTCTAGAATACCGAAACTGTTGCTAGGCTATGATTCTGTGAAAATAGAAACTTTAAAATACTATCTCTGCATAAGACATATGAATAAATAGTAAAATTTTTGAGATCTTTGTAGTTAATTGATATGTGTACTGGTAATGTAGAGTATTGATATGGATTCTGAGGGTAAGCAAAGTCTACCAACTTCGGGTTGCGGTAACTCGGAGCTTGGTACTGAGGCACTGGCCGAGTTAGTAAGGAAAGTGGTAGAGGAAGTATTGGATACCAAAATTAAGGAAATTAGGGAAACGCTTCAAGCAGGGTGCTTGGAGTGTAAGAAAAGGAAGGATTCTAGTTCTCAGAAAACCAAGCCTCGTTCTGTGAAACATGTTAAGGCACGACCAAACTATCCAATCTGCAAAGACTGCAACGGACGTCATCCAAGTGAATGCCATAGGAAGACAGGAGCATGTATTAGATGTGGGTCCAAGGAGCATCGAGCTCGAGATCGCCAAGTTTATTTTATTTAAATATGTGTTATGAATTGTATGCGTGCTTGATAAATGTTTCTTTACTTTGGTAATTAGATGTTCTGGTCGTACTAAGAATTATTTTTAATTAGAGTGCGTGGCGGAAGCATAGAGCTTTGACTTGAGTAATACTGGTTAGTTGATAGTTGGAAATTTCGAGGACGAAATTTCTTTAAGGGGAGTAGAATTGTAACACCCCGAATTTGGGCCTAGAAGTATTGGGCCTTGAGTGTGGGTCCGTAAAGAGGTTTTATATAGGTATTTAATTGTGCAATGAAATGAAACAATTAAATGTTTGCTATTAGTGGTTAATGGCTTTGAGCGAGTGTTGGAGAAATCTTGGGTTCAAACTTGGGCTTTAGCAAAAATTTTGGTATTAAGTGAAAAAACACGGATGCTTGGATGAGGGTTTTAAATTATTGTGTTAAATAAATGACACAAGGAAGCTTGTAGTCTAGTGGTTGTGGTGTCATTAAGGTTGTATGGGAACACAGGTTCAAGCCTTGGCTCTTGCAATTTATTTTGTTTTTTTAAAGGGAACACGGACTTTGGCCTTTAGACCTTATAATTAATTGGGGATAAAATATGACACAAAAAGCCTTGTGGCTTAGTGGCAAGTAGCGTGTGGAGCATCTGAGGGGAGGCATGTGTTCGAATCCCATGGCAAGCAAGGAGCATTTATTTTGCTAACAGGGGGCGGCAAGAGTTGGTGTTGAATTTAAACTCTAATGTTGGAGGGGATTCAGAGTGGCCACGGTGATTGTTTTTATACTTTTAAATAAGCGTAGGTTTTCTTTAAATTTCCTTTAAATATTATTTATTTTTGGGTTGTAATAAGGCCATTTTAACTTTCCTTTTATTTCTTTTCGGGATTACTTTAATTTTAATAACTTTAAACCTGGTTGATAATTATTCAAATGGGCTAGACTTAGGACGTGTTTTCAAAATGATACTTGTTTTCAAAATATCTCAACACCACGATTAATCGATTTATCAAAGACGTCCACTTAAACAAATTTAAACTCGATATGACAAAGTGTGGCTATGGTTGTGGGCATGTCTAGGATTGGATCCAATTAAAAAGCTTGGTACTTAAGCGACCTTCATGGCTCACCTCCTCTATCTCGGATACCTACACGGTGCCCGACTTCCATACACTTTGTTAACTCAACAAAATATATGGTTTTAAAACACTAAAAACGGAACGTGGGTTTTCAACTCCAATGTGGCACGTCAGATTCGGCCATAACGTCTAGGCCGGGTTTGGGGTGTTACATAAACTGTACTAATTTTCTATACCAAAAATTCTGGAAATTTTTTGGGAGAAAGGTATATGAGTTTAGTTTCAGGTAAAATTAACAAACTGAATTTGGAGTCTCGTAGCTCCAGATATAAATGAATTAGTAACTATAACTCAGTAAAATAGCTGAACCTGAACAAGAGTAAATTGTAGAATTATGATGTTTAACCTTTAAAAAAAACATGTAGGTAATTGCTTATTAACTTCATATGGACTTACTAAGCGTAAAGCTTACCCATCCACTCTACTTCTTCAATTTTGGCAAGTGGGCTCGGGGTTGGAGATCATCGGAGGCAAAATCACACTATTAAGCTATCATTTTTGGGAGAATTAATTCAAATATTAGAAATATCAAGTGAGTGGCATGTATAGGAAGTTGGTTTGTGATATGTATTATTATTATGAATTTGACCATACGTACCGGTCAGTATTGAGTTATCGTATATGATCATGAGATGTGGTCCTTATCCATTATGGTTTGTAAGTTTAATTAATCATGCCATGTCCTATGTTTTGATGTGATGATATAGTTAGCTTTGTTTGTTATGCATGATTGGTAATACATCAGGTAAGTAAAATGTAGGCCAGTAGATCATGAATTAAATGGAAATGAGTAATGTTGCCTTGAGTATGGATGTTTAATGGACAAATTGGTAACTACATTATTATGGTATAAAATGAGAATAAGATTTAGCATATCTAGTTCTAGTTAATGTAAGAATGTTATTATATACAGGACGGTAAGCAAATATGTTTAAAGTGAACGACATGTTATTGCATGATTATGGATGTGTAAGTGCTAATTTATGCCACGTTATATATCTTTAAATATGAGTCTTTGCATGTGTTCGAAAAGTTTTGAATTAAATGAAATTTTATGGCCTGGTTTTCGTCTATATGTATGGTTAAGTCTGGTAATGTCTCGTACCCTGTTCTGGCCTTGGATACGGGTAAGGGGTGTTACAATTGGTGGTATCAGAGCTATGATTTAGTAAGTTCTCAGACTAACCTAGCATGTGTAAAAGTCTAGTTATACATGCCACGGATCCATGATAGTGTGATGTCTCTCGACGCGTAAGAGCACCGTCTTATTTAGACAAAGGTACTCTCCAACCGAGCTGCACTGACCATGTTCAAGGTGATTGAAGGTATTTGAGTAAAATTATGATTATGATAAGTCTCAGTTCGGAAAAGTATGAATAAAAGTTTATGATATATATGTGATAACACGTGATATGAAAGTTTATGTTGTGATAAATATCTATATTTGCTTAATGCTCATATGATGTAGTGCACTTGGCTTACTTGACAAGTTGAATGGGATAAATAGAAATTTGTAGAGGTATGAGTAAGGGTTCATAATATCATGATACGGATGAAAATGTCATTGTCTTGATTGGACATTGAATGTTGATGAATGTTAATGATTTTTTTATGAGATAAAGGATTATAATGAAATGAACTTATCTATGTTAAATTGTTTGGACTGAATTATATGATTGTAATGATATTTATATGATGATACACAAAGTGAAATTTGCAATTGTGATGCAAATATTCATGTTTGTTTGGCCCTTATGTGATGTCATAAGCATGACTTATTTGATTTAATGAACGGATAAGTAAAGCTATCCAGAAATCATAAGATGCATGCATAAGTATACTTGTCTAAATGGGATAATTGGAAAATTGGTGTAAAGCAACATGAATGTTGCGTTGCCTGAAATGAATGACATGATTTTAACAATGTTGCTATGATGACGAAAGTTGTGTCATATGTATATGCATAAGAAAGTCGAGTCAGAGGCCCTACAACCCTTCCCCCTTATCGAAGTGGTGATTATAATGGTATTTCATGAGATTTGTACTGAATAAGTTCCTGGTTGAAAAACCAAAGAGTTCAATGATAGAATAATTATAAGTATGATTAGAGATTGAAAATAAGTTGATAAGTAAAGGCAGAGCTAGAAAAGTATCAGGTTGACATAAAGATTATTGGATGCACTGTTCCAGTTAGAGAATGAATTTACTTTGGTAAATTGAATTACTCAGGTACAAGGTCGAAAAAAGTGTAAATCACAATTTATTCAGAACTAGTCTTCTTTAGTGAAAGGTCTAACATGAAATTTGTGATGGCAGAACTAGTTGTGGGAAATGATATTTGAAATGTGTAATATCTGAGTGTGACAGTTACGACTGAACAGATTTAGCAGTTTCTTCTGAGATGTTCTATGTATTTATCCGTTCTTAGAAAAAATTCTATGGATGTTGATCTTTTGAATAAATTATTGTTATATGGGAATGTTTTCTAATCCTGGTGTTAGATAGAAGCATTGATAGTCTGACTGATTTATAATTTGTATTGCTGTATTTCCTCGGCCATTTTATTACATTTCGTCTGATAAGAATTGATGAGAGGATATGTATGATATTATGATATTGTTTCTTCTACTCGATGCTCCATTTAATATATATATATGTATGGGAAGATACATTGTTCTTGTTATATTTGATTCCAGTGGGATTAAATGATGTTTTCTTCTGGACTTCTTTTCTCTGAGGAATTTTCGAGATCTTCCATATTTTCCTATGAGTTTGGTTTTCGATTTTCTGGCATAGTATCGTACCTTGGATTTCTTTATTCAGTTTTCTTGTTATCTTTATTCCATAATTTGTTAATTATGACTTATGTTCGAAGTGCGTTCTTCAGCTCGTGATAATCATGACAAGCATGACTATACTTCCAATTTGATCTTGGTAATGTGGTGATTTTAGTATTGGAATTTCTCAAATTTTCGTGTAAGGATTTGACAACAGCAAAGGCATAAGTGATAAAAGCGCGAGTTTCAATCGGTATGGTGGATTACTTCTCTCGAGTAAGTCAATTATAATTAATGACTTCAATTGAGATATTTTGGTTACTTGAGCTAATACAATTGAGATGGTTTTGATTAGCGTAAGGAATGAATAGTAAAGGACTGCAGATAAATTGTTTAGTAACTAGAAGAAAGGATAACTTGAAATGTCATTCAATGGTGTTTAGATCGGATCGAGTGTTTAATCTGTGTGAATTATTTATTTGAAAGATTTCATATGAAAATTATGTCAGGATCATTTTTCCCAAGTCTAATAATAGAATTTCATTTCTTTACGGGTAAAAGGCAAATAGTCTGAACGAGAAGTGTATATCTCTTAGAAAATTTTGATATGAGTTAAAGCTACTAAGAATGATAAAGTTTTCATCTTGCGAAAGCTGAAAAGTTTATTACATGTTAGCAAGGTTTGGACAGATGAGAATATTGCTAACCAAAACGTCTGAACTAGACTAGTCTGCATTGAATAAAGATTTCCTAATTTTCAGTAATGCACTGTTGTATGAAGGGTGATGTGTTTCAAGAATATAAGGTAATGTGATAGTTTGGAGCATTTGATGTCACAGAAAATTTGAGTTGTTGATGGGATTAATGCCGACAATCAGGATCTACCAGAATTATCTCTGCCAGTATTAATATTAGGATGAGAATGAGAAGGATTATTTTCGACGCTATATCAGAATTATTTTCGTAGCGGAAAGAGGAAAATGTGATAGTGAGTAGTAAACTAAAAGAGTACAGTGAGGATTGACTTCTGATGTTGAATTTTAGATTGGATCTGATTCATGGTATTATTATTCCGAGGCTTATACAGAAAGAACTATACGAAGCTCACAGTGAAAATTTGCCTATTCATTCAGAGAGTAATGACTAACTGTAATTTGATTCAGATGTTATTGGATTGTGATTTATCGATGATGAAAATCTGTATGATTATTTCGGAAGAGTGCAGGTCCCTTTGATTTTTGGATTTCTTGGAATTCTAGTCTCTATAAACCAAATTGAGATCCGGGTTTTATGTCATGATATCATGGGAAACTTAGAAGCCTTTGAAATTTTAAGAACAATTGGGAGTTGAGTCCGTAAGTTTTCAGATCATATGAGAAATTAAAGAGCTGTATTGGAGGCACCGTCTGAGCGAAGGTACTTTTGTATTGTGTATGAGATTGAGGAATCTAAGTGAAGACCACTTTTTCGGTAAGATTTTCGGGGACGAAAATCTCTAAAGGGGGGAGAGTTGTAACACCCTGATTTTGAGCCTAGTCGGAACAGCAGTTTCGGAACCACAAATTCGATGATGAAAATTTTATTTTTACTATATTTTTATGGTCTACGATTTCAAGGAATAATTTCATGAAAATTTCGTTCGAAAATTTTGACGTTCGAGCACTTAATTTAGTCAAAAGGACTAAATCGTAAAAAGTGCAAAAGTTGAGTTCTACATATTAGAGGTATCCAACTGTCATGAAATTTTAAATTGAGGGTCCTTAAATGGTAATTAGACCATTGGTTAATTTCTGGAAAAAAATAGACGTGAAAAGGGTGTAATAAAATAATTTTAAGTTAGGGGTATTTTGGTAAACTAATAATTAAAAGAATTTAAAAGGGAAATAGGCCAAATTAGCTATCATCTTCTTCATTCAACCATTTCTACCAGCAGCAACCATGGTTGAGGTTTGTTCAAACTCCCAAGTTCGATTGTAACTGCTCCTTAGCCTCGTTTTTAAAGTTCTTTACATTTTTGAAATCTCGATAATTTGGTTAAGCTTATTCTATCAATAATTTAACCTAGGATTTATATTTGGAAAAAAACCCATAGGTGAAATTTTTTTTATTTTGATGTTTTATGGTAGAATATGAAGCCTGAAATTGTGTTAAACAACTTTTACTAAGCGATTTTACGTGAAAACGAGTAAAACTACATAATCGGTAAAAATACCTAATGTTCATGAGTACATGTTAGAGTGCGAATTTGATGTTGCTATAGAAGGGAAAAATTATCAGCTGTCATAAAACATAAGGAAATAGGATGAAGTTTAATTTACAAGCCTAGGGGCAAAAATGTAATTTTGACAAAGTTCAGGGGCAAAATTGTAATTTTTCCAAAATATGATTTTGGGTTAATTTGAATAATATGAGTCCTAATTAGGCTATATTTGAAATGATAGAGCAAGGAAAAATCGAAATCCGGGCTAAAATCGAAAAATATCAGGTTGTGGACAAAATGGTAAAAATGGCCATTTTCGCATACGAGGTAAGTTCATATGATTTTTAATAATGCAATGTGTAATTTAAAGTTATTGCCTTGATATTAAATGAGATGTAAGTTCATGTGAAAATGTGGTAACATAATTGTTATTTTAAGTAATTTAATGTTATTTATATGATATGATGATTATTATTATAAAATATTATGCTTTGTGGATTATTATTTAGAAATATGCATTTTATGTGAGCAATTCGATAAATATGAAATGCTACCAAGTATCGGTTCCAACATTCCGTGGAAGACGGCAAAGATGTGTGATTGAGGAAAATCTCATTTGAACCTTGGGAATAGATTAGGATACAAGTGACATGTCACTAGGATATTTGAGTTCCAAACTCGTTGAGTTGAGTCCGAGTTCGTGAGATGTAACTAGGCATCCGAACTCGTTGAGTTGAGTCCGAGTTAACTTATGGGTCGGTTACATGGTAGCTTGGCTACACATATATTCCGCAGGCTATTGAGTTTGTCTAGCTGTGGGCATGGCACTTATGTGCATGCATTCCGTGTATCCGATTATATTCCAAGTGTTCAACGGGTAATTTGGCGAAGTATTCGTTGATGATCCTAATGAGGTAAGCCATTGGCGAGTATGTCTTTGAGTTATGTTACAAGTTGTACAGGTATGTACACTAAACTTATGTGTGATGCCTTGACATGTGATGATCTATGATGTATATAGTATTTGGTGAATATTATGAAAATGACATGATTTGGAATAAGTCCTTGATACTTGATGACATTGAGATTATGGATTTATGCTTATGAAGCATAATTATATGTTCTTACCACTATGAATGAAATGATATTGTATGGATTTTGTGAATAATAGTAATGAATGAGTAAATTTGGCCTTGGCAGTTTTGGGTTACTACAGTGGTGCAACTTTGGAAATTCACCATAAATTGTGGATATTAAATTAGGGGTCAATAAAATATGAGGTTAAAGGCCAATGAGTCTAGTTTCACATAGAAGAAACAGTATATGCAATTGAAATTTATATTATGAGATATTTAAATTGTTGTGAGACAAAGTCTGAATGAATTGGTACTCCCCTATTTTGAAGTGAGAAAATAATTAAAAACATATAAAAATAATTATAGGTTGTAATTTATATTATTAAAATCCTTAATGAGTCTATTCTCTGGAAAGATAGATGAGAGCATTATCCAAATTTTGTACTATGGGAAAATTAATTTTTAGTGAAGAGAGGTCAGAACTGTTGGAGAGCAAAACAGGGGAAACTATAATGAATAAACTGTACTAGTTTTTTAAACCAAAAATTCTGGAAATTTTATGGGTGAAAGGTATATGAGTCTATTTTCAAGGAAAATTAACAAAACTTAATTTGGAGTCTTGTAGCTCCAGATATAAATGAATTAGTAACTATAACTTAGTAAAATAGCTTAACCTGAACAAGAGTAAATTGTACAATTATGATGTTTTACCTTAAAAAAATCATGTGGGTAGTTGCTTATTAACTTTATATGGACTTACTAAGCGTAAAGCTTACCCCTTCTCTCTACTTCTTCAGTTTTGGCAGGTCGGCTCGGTGTTGGAGATCGTCTGAGCCAAAATCACACTATTAAGCTACATTTTTGGGAGAATTAATCCAAATATTAGAAATATCAAGTGAGTGGCATGTATAGGAAGTTAGTTTGTGATATGTATTATTATTATGACTTTGACCATACGTGTTGGTCTGTATTGAGTTATTGTATATGATCATGAGATGTGTCCTTATCCATTATGGTTTGTAAGTTTAATTAATAATGCCATGTCCTATGTTTTGATGTGATGATATAGTTAGCTTTGTTTGTTATGCATGATTGGTAATACATCAGGTAAGTAAAATGCAAGCCAGTAGATCAAAAATTAAATGGAAATGAGTAATGTTGCCTTGAACATGGATGTTTAATGGACAAATTGGTAACTACATTATGATGGTATAAAATAAGAATAAGATTTAGCATGTCTAGTTCTAGTTAATGTAAGAATGTATATTATATACAGGATGGTAAGCAAATATGTTTAAAGTGAATGACATGTTTTTGCATGATTATGGATGTGTAAGTGCTAATTTATCCCACGTTATATATCTTTAAATATGAGTTTATGCATGTGTTCGAAAAGTTTTGAATTAAATGAAATTTGATGGCCCGATTTTCGTCTATGTGTATGGTTAAGTCTGGTAATGCCTTGTACCCTTTTCCGGCCTTGGATACGGGTAAGGGGTGTTACAAGGGCATTCATTTTGAGTCTTAAAAGATGCATCTTCATGATTGAATGAATGTCTATTATGCTTGTTTTGGTATTGGTTAGTATTGACATGAAAATAGGTACACTAGGGTGGCAATGAGGCTTGGTAGATTGCCTCATATTGTCCACACGGATAGACACACGGGCATGTGTCTAGGCCGTGTGTGACGCACGGTCAGCCCCATAGGCGTTTGTGAAGGCCGTGTGCCCCTTGCACCTAGAAATCTCAAGTCAGAATGCATGGTAATTATCACACAGGCAGAGACACGGTCGTGTGTCTAAGCCGTATGGAGGGCACGGCCTAGTACACGGGCGTGTACCGTGGTCGTATGATGCTGACGTTAGAAACAGAATACCCAGGTTTTTGCACACGGGCTAGGCCATAGGCGTGTCCTGGTCGTGTGGAAGGACACGAGCATGTGTCCAGGCCGCGTGAAGTCTGCAGTTGTTTATGATCTTATGGAAATTAAATTGGCCACACGGGTGTAGGACATAGGCGTGACCCTAGCACACGGGCGTGTGCCCTATACCCACACGGGCATGTGGAGCCTTGAAGCATGAAATTTTTTATGTTTTTCTTGAGCCCTCGGTTTGGTCTCGAACCGCCTCAATTGTATGTTTTGGGCCTCCTAAGCCCAAATAAGGGACAAATTGCATATGAAATGAAAAGTCTTAAATTGATCAAAATTTTATGGCCCGATTTCCTAAAATTGGTTGAGTTTAAGTCCGGTAGCACCTCAAACACTGTCCTGGCGTTGGATACGAGCGAGGGGTGTTACATTTACTTCGAGGTTTTGGAAGAAACTGCAAGATGCACTAGGCACAAAACTACATTTTAGTACTGTATTTCACCAGCAGACGGATGGTCAATCCGAACGAGTTATACAGATACTCGAGGATATGTTGAAATGTTGCATTCTTGAGTTCAAAAGCACGTGGGAAAGGTATTTTCCGTTGATTGAATTTGTGTTTAACAACAGTTTTCAATTGAGTATTAAAATGGCACCGTACAAAGCTTTATACGGTCGAAAATGTTGAACACCTTTGTATTGGACCTAACTAAGTTAGAATAAGATTCACAGGATTGATCTAATTAAAGAGACCGAAAAAAAAGTGAAAGTAATTCGTGATAGTCTGGAAGCAGCTTCAGATCGACAGAAATCTTACGCAGATTTGAAACGAAAAGATATTGAGTTTCAGATTGGGGATAGAGTGTTTCTGAAAGTATTTCTGTGGAAGAAAATACTTCGATTTGGTTAGAAACGATTGGACTAGTTATGTGACAGCCTTAAAACGACCCTAGTCGAAATGTGGTTTCGGGACCACAAAACCAAGGCATAAAAATAATTTAATATTTATTTTATTGCCTATAATGTGTGTTAACTCATGTGTGATATTTTTTATGCTTTGATTTAGAATTATAGATGTGAATTTCACTAGAAAGGACCTAGTAATAAACTTTGAAAGTATGAGGGGAAATGTGTGATGACTAATTAAAGGATGCATGCAAAACAATGGACTTGCATGTCAAATTTCCCCATAGCTAGTGGCCGCCATGACAAGGATTTATGGGCAAAAATCATGTCATGAAACATGTTTGGTAAATGGGTTATGATGGAAAGAATAAAATAAGGGTATGGAATAAACAATTAATGTTAGTAGATGAGAAACAAAAAAAAAGTGTCCATCTTCCTCCATAGCTTGGCGAATGTCCTAAAGGAAGAAAGAAAAATTTTGTTCATCTCTTTTCACTCTCTTGTTGGCCGAAAATACTAAGGTTAAGGAAGGAGTTTTGCTTCATACTTGGTTTGGAAGAGGATTAGGAAGAGGTTGGCTAAACTTGCATCAAGATTAAGCTCAAGAGCAAAGGGGAGCTAAATCCGATAAAGGGAAGGAAAAAGTAGTTGAATAGCCGTCGAAATCGCTCGACAACATCCAAGGTAAGTCTTCGAGTGATGACCCTACTTGAATTATATCAAAATTATGCTCCTTGTTTGTGTGGCCATTGAGCCGAAATAGTAAAGGTTGATAGATATTTTGTGTTAGAGCTTTAGTAACGAAAATGAACTATGGACGTGTCTTGAATATTGATATATGTGTAAGTGAACATTGGAAATATATCCGGCTAAGACCAAGGCATTCGTGCGAAGTTGATATATCCGGGCTAAGACCAAGGCATTCGTATGCGAGTTGATATATCCGGCTAAGACCAAGGCATTCGTATGAGTTGATATATCCGGGCTAAGACCAAGGCCTTTGTGCAAGTCACCAACCGGGTTATGACCAAGGCAATCGTCGAAGTCGCTATATCCGGTTAAATCCGAAAGTATGTGATTCGGAAGTGAGCAATCTTGCTGTGAAAATTTCAGCTTATACACTTGTGAAAATTCCAGCAATGAGGTATGTTTGTATGTGCTTGTACTAATTGAATTCTTACAAGTAAGTATGCGCTAAGTTGATAAACGAGCTACGGCCTTGGGCTAAGTTGTTCTTTTGTGTATGAACATAAGGGTCGGTGATGTGAAATAAGTATGAGTATGGGAATGTGAATTAGTAAAGTGGTTTAATTAGCCATGTGAATAAAATACCTTAGTCAAAGCTGATTTCATTGCTTGAGACTTACTAAGCATTAAAATGCTTACCCGTTGCTTTGGCTCTCTGTTTTATAGGTTTCGCTCGTTAGCTATCGGATTCGGGATCAAAGAAGTCAAGTCATCCACACTATCGAAGCCCCATTTTGGTACAAATTTTGGTTGAACTTTGAAATGGCATGTATAGGACCATCCTTTGTTGAAGGTCATGTACCTCCGGTTTGTGTAAACTTGGATAGCCATGCGAAAATGGCTTATATCGTTTTAGCATAGAACTATAATCGTTTGTATGTTGACCCTTATGAGGTATGGAATTATTTTGAAACGATTAGCCATTGGAATGGTTAATCATGATCACGCTTTGTGCTATGTATGTAAAAAGGGCCAATTGAATCATGGAAAGTATGAAATAGGTAAAGCCTACTAAAGGCAGATGCTGACAGCAGCAGTGACGTGGATGTGAAAAATCACTAAAAATAGTAGGAATGGTATTAAATAGCAAATAAATTATGTAAGTGTACCTTGATGAATCTACTTTCATATGGAAGAAACGAAATGGTCATATGAGTTATAAGTTAACAGATTTTAAAGTTCTTGTGAAATAGGGCCAGAACGGTTTCTGGATCCCCTGTTCCAACTTTGGAAAATCATTGTAAATTAACCAGAGATAATTAGGAGTCATTCCATATATGTGTAGATTCCTCTCTGAGTCTAGTTTCTATAGAAACAAACGGCATTAGTATTGAAGCCCTGTACAGGAGATATCCAATTCGTAACGCACAAAGGTCAGTGTAGTCGATCCCTACAACAGGCGAGACTTTAACTAATAAACTGTACTAATTGGCTCGACCAAAATTCTAGAAAAAAATATGTAGATGGACATATGAGTCTAGTTTCAGGAAAAATTTACGGAACTGATTTTCGAGTTGTAAAACTCAAGTTATGAATTTTGGAGCGACTAGTACTCAGATTGGCAGCTTGTCTGAAAATTGTCAATAAGTGGGTTGAAGTTCTGTTAACACCTCGCGTTCGACTCGTGACGGTCTCGGGTTCGGGTGTTACAATTTTATTGGTATCAGAGCTACGGTTTAGTCGATTCTAGGACTACCGTAATGCGTTTGGGGTCTAGCTATACATGCCATTTTATGTGATTATATGATAGTGTGGTGATTTGACGTTTGAACTTGTGTTTATTTATAGTAATGGATCCCGATCCCAACCAAGCGATAGCGATGATGTGGAGAGTGTGGCGCTGCTCCCGACAAGGGACAGCGCGGCGGACTCTCAACCTGTTGCTAGCAATCCGAATGACGAGGCTAGACAAGCCTTTTATAGCGTGATGAATGATTGGTTCAACCAATACATTCGAACTAATACTACTGTTCCACAACCTCCATTCCCAACAAACACACCCCGACCTACAATGCCTCCTAATTGACCAAATAAGGTCGAATAAGCCCCAGTTGATAGAATCCAAAACATGGGGCTACTGAATTTAAAGCTACGGATAGTGATGATGCCGAGCAAGTCGAATTTTGGTTGGACAACACGATCCGTACTCGATGAGCTATCTTGTACACCGATGAATGCCTAAAGTGTACCATCTCCTTGCTACGTGATTCGCCTACTATTGGTGGAGTACTCGACTTACTGTTGTGCCCCGCGAACAAGTAACTTGGGAGTTCTTCCAAACCGAAGTTTGGAAAAAGTATATCATCGAGATTTATGGACCAAAAACGAAAGGAATTTCTCGAACTTAAACAAGGTTCCATGTCACATCGACTATGAACGAAAATTCGTGAGGCTTAGCCGAGACGCGAGAATGCATTTCTTCGAAGTCGTGATGTAAACGCTCAAGATGGACTGAATGATGAGATAAAGTCTGTATGTTGGCATTTTGGAAATCCGAGAGTTTGTGACTCTCGTCGAGCGAGCGTGCAAAGCCGAGGAGTTTAGTATGGAGAAAAGGAAAGCGAAGCGGGAGCAAGGGAGTTTCAGAAGAGGTATTCGGGAAGCCCTTCCAACAATCATCAAAGAAACTTAGAGATGGCTTAGGCCGATCTAGAGACACTTCGGGCTTTTCTAGACGAGATCGCGATCGACCCTCGTGACCACGAATCACTTGATCGCGATGAGTGGGAATGATCGACGAGAGAGGACGGAGTGCCGATTGTGGCAAATGGCATTTTGAAGTCAGATTCCGTGACCGCTCTGTTACAAGTGTGGATCAGTTGACCACTTCATTAAAGATTGCCCGAGGTTGTCCGAGCAGAATGTAGATCGGAGTGGGAAACCGGTACTACCACCGCCGAGGTAGACCATCTGGAAATACGGGCAAGGCTAGTGGTGGTCGAGAGGATCTAGAGATGTTTGCGACCAGATCCGAGGCTCGCGCTCCAGCTAGGACTTATGCTATACTGGCACGCGAGGATGCCTCCTCGCCAGATGTTATTACTGGTACTTTCACTCTCTTTGATACTAATGTGATTGCTTTGATTGACCCCGGTTCTACTCATTCTTATATATGCGAAACCTTAGCATCCAAAGAAGACTTTGCCTATTGAGTCTCTCGAGTTCGTAATTCGGTGTCAAATCCTTTGGGTCGTTATGTGCTGGTCGACAAAGTGTGTAAGAAATGCCCCTAGTAATTGAGGTACTGTTTTCCGGCGGACTTGATGCTTTTGCCGTTCGATGAATTTGATGTTATTCTTGGGTTGGATTGGTTGACCGTGCATGATGCGGTTGTGAATTGCAAAAGCAAGACTATTGATTTGAGATGCGCAAACAACGAGATGATCCGAGTTGAGTCTACGAACTTGAAGGGTTGCCACCGTAATATCATCAATGTTGGCCCGTAAATATGTAAGAAAAGGGTGTGAAGCATACCTTGCGTATGTACTTGATGATAAGGAGTTAGAATAGAACCCAAATCATGCGGTGGTTTGTGAATACCGGACGTTTTCCCAAGAATTGCCGGGTTTGCCACTGTTCGGAGATAGAGTTTGGCATTGAGCTTGTACCGGGACCACACCGATTTCGATAGCTCCATATCGTATGGCACCAACGGAATTAAAGGAGTTGAAAGCTCGGTTGCAAGAGTTGATGGATAGAGGTTTTGCTCGCCTGAGTTTTTCACCTTGGGGTGCACCGGTGTTGTTTGTGAAAAGAAGGACGGAACCATGAGGTTGTGCATCGACTATCGTCGACTTAATAAAGTGACAATAAAGAACAAGTATCCGCTACCACGTATCGATGATTTGTTCGATCAATTGAAGGAGCCTCGGTGTTCTCAAAAATAGATTTGAGATCGGGCTATTATCGATTCATGAATCCGAGATTCGGACATACCCAAAACCGCCTTGTAAGCGAGATATGGTCACTACGAGTTCTTAGTGATGCCGCTTGGGCTCACTAATGCCCCGCGGTATTTATGGATTTGATGAATCGGATCTTGAGATCATATTTGGATCGGTTCGTAGTTGTGTTCATCGACGACATCTTGGTCTATTCAAGAGATGAGACCGAACATGCGAGCACCGAGATTAGTGTTGCAAATTTTACGGATAAGCGGTTATATGCTAAGTTTAGCAAGTGTGAGTTCGGTTAAGAGAGGTTAGCTTCTTGGGTCACGTGGTATCGTGATCGGTATTCGAGTCGACCCAAGCAAAATTTCAGCCATACTTACTCGAAACCTCCAAGAAATATTACCGAGGTTCGAGCTTTTTGGGACTTGCGGTTACTACCGACGGTTTGTAAAAGGATTCTCGATGATAGCCACACCCATGACTAAACCGCTTGTAAAGATGTCAAGTTTGAATGGACGGAAAAGTGTCGAAAAGTTTTGACCAATTGAAAACTCATTTGACGGAAGCTCCAGTACTAGTACAGCCCGAATCTGGCAAAGAGTTTGTCATCTATAGTGACGCCTCCCTACTTGGGTTAGGTTGCGTATTGATGCAAGAAGGTCGAGTTGTGGCCTATGCGTCGAGACAATTAAAGCCACATGAGAAAAATTATCCGACCCATGATCTCGAATTGGCTGCCATCGTATTCGCCTTAAAGATATGGCGACATTACTTATTTGGTGAGAAGTGCCATGTGTATTCGGATCACAAAAGTCTCAAATATTTGATGACTCAAAGAGACTTAAATCTGCGACAAAGACGTTGGCTCGAAATGTTAAAGGATTATGAGCTGGTCATTGACTATCACCCGGAAAGGCTAATGTGGTTGCGGATGCCTTAAGCCGAAATCACCGCTTGCTTTACGAGCGATGAATGTACACTTGTCTATCCTACCCGACAATGTGTTAGTAGCGAATTAACACCAAACCATTGTTGACTCATCAAATTCGTGAAGCTCGTAAAGTTGATGAGGAGTTGCGTGCAAAACGGGGTGAGTGTGTTCGAACAAGGAATCGGAGTTTCAAATTGATGATGACGATTGTTTGAGGTTCGAAGTCGTTTGTGTGTTCCAAAGAATTGAACTTATTTCGATAATTCGAACGAAGCTCATTGTAGCCGAATGGCAATCCACCCGGAGTACGAAGATGTACAATGAGTTGAAACGTCGGTTTTGGTGGCATGGTATGAAACGAGACATCTCCGACTTTGTTGCAAGATGTTTAATATGTCAACAAGTGAAAGCGGAGCATCAAGTGCCTTGAGGTTACTTCACCGATCACGATACCCGAGTGGAAATGGGATCGAGTCACAATGGACTTTGTGTCCGGACCGCCGTTGTCGCAAGTAAGAAGGATGCAATTTGGGTTATTATTGATAGACCGACTAAGTCGGCTCACTTTATCCACGTGCGTATGGATTTTCATTGGATAAACTAGCTGAATTGTACGTTTCTCGATTGTGAGATTACACGGGTACCGATTTACATTGTGTCGGATAGAGATCCGAGGTTCACCTCGCGATTTTGGAAGAAATTACAAGAAGCATTGGGCACCAAGTTGCATTTCAAAGACCGCCTTTCACCCCAAACCGATGGTCAATCCGAGCGTATAATTCGAGATACTTGAGGATATGTTGAGATGTTGCATCCTCGAGTTCGTGGTTCGTGGGAACGGTACCTACCTTTGATTGAATTCGCCTACAACAATAGTTTTCAATCAAGTATTAAGATGGCGCTTACGAGGCTTTGTACGGGCGTAAATGCCGTACACCATTGTTTTGGACCGAGCTCGGTGAGAACAAAATTTTTGGAGTGGATTTGATTAAAGATGCTGAATGAAAGTAAAAGTAATCCGTGAAAATCAAGATAGCCTCCGATCGTCGTAAATCGTATGCGGATCTCAAACGAAAGGACATTGAGTATCGTGGGAGATAAAGTGTTTCTTAAAGTTTCGCCGTGGAAAAAGATACTCGATTCGGCCGTAAGGGCAAGTTGAGCCGAGATTCATTGGGCCGCACGAAATCTCCGAACGAGTTGGCCCGCCATGTATCGTTTGATCTTGCCCCGAACTTGAAAAGATTCACAACGCCTTCCATGTTTCAATGCTTCGACGCTATAGATCTGATCCGTCGCACGTAATTAGTCCATCGAGGTTGAAATTCAAGCCGATATGAGATATGAAGAAGAACCGATTCGTATCCTAGCTCGTGAAATGAAAGAGTTGCGAAACAAAAGGGTTCCGCTAGTGAAAGTGTTATGGCTCAAACACGGATAGAAGAAGCTACTTGGGAAACCGAGAACTCTATGAAAGAGCAATATCCAAACCTATTTACCGGTAAGATTTTCGGGACGAAAATTTCTAAAGTGGGGAGAGTTGTGATGACCTTAAAACGACCCTAGTCGAAATGTGGTTTCGGGACCACAAAACCAAGGCATAAAAATAATTTAATATTTATTTTATTGCCTATAATGTGTGTTAACTCATGTGTGATATTTTTATGCTTTGATTTAGAATTATAGATGTGAATTTCACTAGAAAGGACCTAGTAATAAACTTTGAAAGTATGAGGGAAATGTGTGATGACTAATTAAAGGATGCATGCAAAACAATGGACTTGCATGTCAAATTTCCCCATAGCTAGTGGCGGCCATGACAAGGATTTATGGGCAAAAATCATGTCATGAAACATGTTTGGTAAATGGGTTATGATGGAAAGAATAAAATAAGGGGTATGGAATAAACAATTAATGTTAGTAGATGAGAAACAAAAAAAAAGTGTCCATCTTCCTCCATAGCTTGGCCGAATGTCCTAAAGGAAGAAAGAAAAATTTTGTTCATCTCTTTTCACTCTCTTGTTGGCCGAAAATACTAAGGTTAAGGAAGGAGTTTTGCTTCATACTTGGTTTGGAAGAGGATTAGGAAGAGGTTGGCTAAACTTGCATCAAGATTAAGCTCAAGAGCAAAGGGAGCTAAATCCGATAAAGGGAAGGAAAAAGTAGTTGAATAGCCGTTAAATCGCCGACAACATCCAAGGTAAGTCTTCGAGTGATGACCCTACTTGAATTATATCAAAATTATGCTCCTTGTTTGTGTGGCCATTGAGCCGAAATAGTAAAGGTTGATAGATATTTTGTGTTAGAGCTTTAGTAATGAAAATGAACTATGGACGTGTCTTGAATATTGATATATGTGTAAGTGAACATTGGAAATATATCCGGGCTAAGACCAAGGCATTCGTATGCGAGTTGATATATCCGGCTAAGACCAAGGCATTCGTATGAGTTGATATATCCGGCTAAGACCAAGGCATTCGTGCGAAGTTGATATATCCGGGCTAAGACCAAGGCCTTTGTGCAAGTCACCAAACCGGTTATGACCAAGGCAATCGTCTTGAGTCGCTATATCCGGTTAAATCCGAAAGTATGTGATTCGAAGTGAGCAATCTTGCTGTGAAAATTTCAGCTTATACACTTGTGAAAATTCCAGCAATGAGGTATGTTTGTATGTGCTTGTACTAATTGAATTCTTACAAGTAAGTATGCGCTAAGTTGATAAACGAGCTACCGCCTTGGGCTAAGTTGTTCTTTTGTGTATGAACATAAGGGTCGGTGATGTGAAATAAGTATGAGTATGGGAATGTGAATTAGTAAAGTGGTTTAATTAGCCATGTGAATAAAATACCTTAGTCAAAGCTGATTTCATTGCTTGAGACTTACTAAGCATTAAAATGCTTACCCGTTGCTTTGGCTCTCTGTTTTATAGGTTTATTTCGTTAGCTATCGGATTCGGGATCAAAGAAGTCGAAGTCATCCACACTATCGAAGCCCCATTTTGGTACAAATTTTGGTTGAACTTTGAAATGGCATGTATAGGACCATCCTTTGTTGAAGGTCATGTACCTCCGGTTTGTGTAAACTTGGATAGCCATGCGAAAATGGCTTATATCGTTTTAGCATAGAACTATAATCGTTTGTATGTTGACCCTTATGAGGTATGGAATTATTTTGAAACGATTAGCCATTGGAATGGTTAATCATGATCACGCTTTGTGCTATGTATGTAAAAAGGGCCAATTGAATCATGGAAAGTATGAAATAGGTAAAGCCTACTAAAGGCAGATGCTGACAGCAGCAGTGACGTGGATGTGAAAAATCACTAAAATAGTAGGAATGGTATTAAATAGCAAATAAATTATGTAAGTGTACCTTGATGAATCTACTTTCATATGGAAGAAACGAAATGGTCATATGAGTTATAAGTTAACAGATTTTAAAGTTCTTGTGAAATAGGGCCAGAACGGTTTCTGGATCCCCTGTTCCAACTTTGGAAAATCATTGTAAATTAACCAGAGATAATTAGGAGTCATTCCATATATGTGTAGATTCCTCTCTGAGTCTAGTTTCTATAGAAACAAACGGCATTAGTATTGAAGCCCTGTACAGGGAGATATCCAATTCGTAACGCACAAAGGTCAGTGTAGTCGATCCCTACAACAGGCGAGACTTTAACTAATAAACTGTACTAATTGGCTCGACCAAAAATTCTAGAAAAAAAATATGTAGATGGACATATGAGTCTAGTTTCAGGAAAAATTTACGGAACTGATTTTCGAGTTGTAAAACTCAAGTTATGAATTTTGGAGCGACTAGTACTCAGATTGGCAGCTTGTCTGAAAATTGTCAATAAGTGGGTTGAAGTCTGTTAACACCTCGCGTTCGACTCCGGCGACGGTCTCGGGTTCGGGGTGTTACAAGTTAGACTAGTTGCTTATCGGCTAGCATTACCATCTGAGTTAGAAACGATTCACAATGTATTTCACGTATCAATGCTAAGAAGATACAAATCTAATCCTCTGCATGTTATTTCCCCGACCAAAGTTGAGATTTAATTAGATTTATCGTACAGCGAGGAACCGATTCGAATTCTAGCTCGTGAGATCAAAGAGCTGAGAAATAAAATAATAGTGTTAGTAAAAGTATTATGGAATTGACACGGGGTTGAAGAAGCTATGTGGGAACCCGAGGATGCTATGAGAAAGTAATATCCAAACCTATTCGTTGGTAAGATTTTCGGGGACAAAAATCCCTAAGGGGGGAGAGTTGTAACAACCCAATTTTAGCTAAATTAGAATAGTGGTTTCAGGACCACAAATTTGAGGTCGTAAATTATTTTTGGTGTTTACAACATGTGATTATATATGTGTGAAAATTTCGTGAAATAATTTTACCGTTTAATAACTCAATTTGAGAAAAAGGACTAAATCGCGTAAAATGCAAAAGTTGCATGCTATATGTTAAAAGTGCTTATTTGTTATGGCTAATTAAATGAAAGGTCCTTATAATGTAATTAGACCATTGATAATGGAATATGAGATAAATGGTCATCTATTATAAGTTTGATTAATGTTTTAATTAATGGCGTTTTAGTATTGTGTAAATAAAGGTTAATTAAATAAAGCTAAAGCCAAACTTAGTCCATCTTTTTCTTCTTTAACCGAATAGAAAGAAAGAAAAGAGAGTTTGGAAGCATTTTAAGGTTCGGCAACTTGGTAGCTTAATTAAGATCAAGAACGAAATAATTCGGATTTAGATATGGAAAAATCGAAGGTTAACGAGTAATCGATCCGATACGTCAATATCGAGTATGAGGTAAGTTTGTATGTGATAAACATTGTTACAATTATATTTTTAATGCTTTAATAATGCATAAATTGTATATATGCAACTATGACTGTGTATGATGACAAATCTACTATATTTGGCACTTAGTGTGCATTTCGCGATAGCTTCGGCTATATACACCACTTAGTGTGCGAATTAGAATAGCTTCGATTTTATGTGGCACTAAGTGTCTGATACCAAGTGAGTTTCAGTTTAATGTGATGGTACTAAGTGCGCGATATCGATATAGCTTCAGCTAATCGTTTATGCACTAAGTGTGCGAGTTCTTTGAGTATTGAAAGATTTCTAGATGGTTTAACGTATTCAACAATAAGGTGAAAATGAAATAAATAAATATGGAAAAGTACAGGTACGTACAAAACCTATGGTAGTTGAAACTATGTGTATGAAGCTTGAAGGATTTGTAAGTATATGATAAATGGTCATGGATTAGAATCGAATGATGATATGAGACTTACTAAGTGTTTATTAATTGATGATTTGTATATAATGAACTGTTGAGTACTTAAATAGTACAAACTTACTGAGCTATGAAGCTTACTATGTGTTATTTGTCTTTGTTTTATAGAGTATCAAAGCTAGCTCGAACATCAGAGATCATCGAGAACCATCATCACACTATCGACTACTTGTTGGTATTTTTGGATGCTTGTAAATATGGTATATGGCATGTATAGGCTAGTGAGTTGAAGATATGTTTTGAATTATGATTTAAGTCATGAGATTTGGCTTACGTATAGCTTGAAAATGTTGGTATGTATTTGGTCATTTAAATTGGCCTAAATGTTGTGCATAATGCCTTACATATATTGACTTGTTTTGGGTATGTTGGCCTTAGTTGTTGATATAGTTTAATGATGTGTTTTGTGATATGAAATAGATGAAAATATGATGAATTAATGTATATGGAACTTATGCAAGTTATGATGATTTTGGCATAATGATTTGGTATGTTTTGAATGTGGAATTGAGTAGTTAAAATGGTTGATGATAGATGGTATTATATGTGTGTGAATTGGTATGTTTGGGCTGCCTATAAGTGTATAGAAATGATTCCAAATTGGTTGCTATGTGTGCATGAGTGAAGGGTGGCAAATTGGCTTTGCAAATGGAAATTTTTGTCCACATAGGTAGAGACACGATCGTGTGCCTCAACTGTGTGTGACACACGGCTATGTTACACGGTCGTATGCCCTCTAGGGTACCCTTTTGAATTAAGGCAATATACCTTACAATTTTGACACAACCTAGACACTCGGGCGTGTCTATTGGACTTGTGTGGCACACAGGCTGGCACTTGGGCGTGTGGCCGGCTGTGTGACCTAAGTCAGTAACCTCCCTAGTTTTTCCACGGCCATGGCAGACGAGTGTGTCCTCGGCCGTGTGGTACAAGTCAGTATGTATGCCCTGTTTTCACACAGCCTGTAACACGGGCATGTTTGGTGGTTGTGTGAGGCACACGGCCTATTCACACGAGTGTGTGACCCTAAAATCAAAGAAAATTTTCTATGTTTTCCAAAGTTTGTATATGTTTTTGGTTTAGCCCCGAACTATTTCTAAGTATGTTTTAAGGTCTTATAGAACCTTATAAGGGACGATGTGAATGATTTGATTGGATTTTGATTATGAATGCTTAATTGTATGTGAATAATGTGTATTATTTGGTAATGTATTGTAACCCTATTCCAGCGACGGGTACGGGTAAGGAGTGTTACAAAATAGCCTATTTTTGTCTACACGAGCAGAGACACGGGTGTGTGTCTCAGCCGAGTGTGACACACAATTTTGTTACATGGCCGTGTGTCCCCTAGTGTTGAATTATAAATAAAGTTAGTATGCTCCACATGGCCTAGCACACGGGCGTGTGATTGGCCTTGTGGCCTAAGTTAGTATACCCTACAGGTTTGGCACAGCCTAGCACATAGCCTAGTACACGAGCGTGCATGGCCATTTTTAGGGCACACGGGCGTGTGTGTTGGCCGTGTGACCCAAGTCAGAGAGTTACACGAGGTTAGAAACGGGCTGGGACAAGGCCGTGTGCTCCCATTTTGAATGTCCACACGGCTTGTAACACAGACGTGTCTTTGGCCGTGTGAGACACACGGCTAGGCTACGCGGGCGTATGTCCCTTGTTTTTTGAGAAACTTTTTCCAA
Source organism: Gossypium arboreum (assembly GCF_025698485.1). NCBI lineage: Eukaryota > Viridiplantae > Streptophyta > Magnoliopsida > Malvales > Malvaceae > Gossypium > Gossypium arboreum. The sequence goes on along the minus strand of NC_069078.1, from coordinate 19,844,895 downwards.
GTGTTTGTGAAATTTTCCTGAGTTATTGGCTTAGTCCCAAACTACTTCGAATGCATGTTTTGAGCCTTGTAGGCACGTATTAGGGACAACATGATTAGTTGTGATTGAAATGTATTTGAATTGATTAAATTGTATGTGAAATGTATGATTAAATGTATGATAAGTTTGGTAATGCTCTGTCACCCTATTCTGGCATTGAATACTGGTGAGGGGTGTTACATTTTAACTTGATTGAACTATTATTTCCTCATTGATTTCCTCCCCATCTTAAATTTTGGTGATCTCTCGAGCTAGGATTGTATGTATCTAAAAATGTGTTTCTGCCCCTATTCCCGATGTAATTTATATCCTACGAAGGATTATTGGTATAATGGAAAAGCGGATTGTCTCCTCCACGCATAGACGGCGTAGAAGCAGATTCGATATTGTTGAGTCTATCCACTATCTGCTACTACTTGTCATCCTCTTGAATAGCTTTGACCGTAGCGGATTTCTAGCCATATGTGAATCATTCAATTAGCCATTAATAGGAGTTTAATGCCATATTTTCAATAATTTCGTACACATCCTTGTACATCCTATTCATAAAGGCTCTTCCTGCTACTCCGTCTAATCCAAATCGTGCATCTGCATCCAGCCCGTTATAAAATACCTGCAATGGCATCCACTCAAGAAATCCGTGGTGCCAACATTTTTGAATGAACATCTTGAAATGTTCCCACGCCTCATAAAAACTTTCTCCCTTCATCTGTCTGAATACAACAATCTCTTTTCTTAGTTGGACTACTTTACTGATGGGGAGAAACTTCTATAAGAACTTTCCAGCGAGTTCATGCCATGTTGTGATAGACTCTGGTGTTTGTGAGTCTAACAAAGAAAAAGCATTATCGTTCAAAGAAAAGGGGAACAACCGAAGACGAATAGCGTCATAGTGACCCCGTTATACTTAAAAGTATCACAGAGTTGAAGAAATTGTTTCAAATGTTTATTAGGGTCCTTTGTCATAATGCCCCTAAATTTTAGCTTCTTTTGGATCATTTGTATCATCGCTGGTTTGATTTCAAAATTATTAGTTGTAATCATCGGTCTTACTATACTTTCCTAAACCATGTCTAAACTTGGTAGGGCATAGTCCCTTAGAGTTCTCTCATTTCGAGCCATATGTATCTTTATTGGTAACTGTGGTGCTGGTGGGTCTCCTAGGGCAATATCGTCAGTGTTGCCGAATAATGGATTGTCACGTGGTACGTTATCTGCAATTAGTGGTGGTTGTTCTTACATCTATTGTTGCTGCTGTCAGCGATTCCTTTGGATTATTATTTTTTGATCTGTGGATGCTACAATGGGTGTGCCCCTACTGTGAATCATACACTAAACCCAGAAAGAGGAGGTTAGTAGAAATAAATGGAATAAAATCATATCTATAACCTACCAATTTCTTAATTATTCATTTAAAGTGAAAAAATTAAAATTGACCTAGTAACGTTGCCTCCCTGGCAATGGGGCCAACAACTTGACCACCTCCAAATCTACTAACATCTAGAGTGTGAATACTACAATAAAATAAAGAGTTATGAGGTGGTATCCGCAAGTATACGGGTCAAGTTGTAATATAGATTTTACAATGAAGTAGGTGACTACTCCAAGGATCTACCCCAAGGGAGGCGAGTACTAAATCAATTTTAACTTGAACAATTAAAGATCTAATTAATACTTTTAAATAAGTTATAGTTCAAAAGTAGAATAAAAAGTATTTTTAGGGTTTGTAAACTAATAAAATAATATAAAGGAATTAAAATTGCAAGAGATAGAGATAAATAAAGTGAATAAAATTTGAAGATGGGTAGTCAGCTCGTTTCTGTAACCCCAATTATCTGTCTTCTCAACTTCCTCGTCAATCAACTAGTCACTACCCTAGTAGGATCTTCCAATCTTCCACAAACATAATGAGTCAGTAAGAAATACTTATCTTCCGACCTTACAGTTCAGTCTGGCTTGGGGTAAAGGTGTTCACGAATGGGCAACCCCAACTTTAGGTTAATTCCCACCTTGATGACTTCTCGAGGTTCTAACGCCCCCACGCCCGAAACCGTCGCCAGAGTCAAGCTTGAGGAGTTACCGAACATAATTTATCAAATTAAGAACTTCAAATCATTTGTTTCTACATTCACAACTTTCTAGCTACCCGCGTCACAGTTACAAGAAAAATCATATCTCGAGTTACGAAACTCAAAATCAAAATACGTAAATTTTACCTAAATCTAGACTCATATATCTATTTACTAATTTGTTTCTATAATTTTTGGTTGGGAAAATTAGTACAGTTTATTAGTTAAAGTCTTCCATGTTTCAGGGTTCGACTGCTCTGACCTCTGTGTATTACGAATTAGATAACTCTCTATACAGAATTTCAATGACTATGAGGTTTGTTTCTCTTAAAACTAGACTCAATAAGGAATCTGTAAATATAAAGAACAACTTCTAATTATTTTTGTACAATTTATTATGAATTTGTAAAGTCAAAACAGAGGATCCAGAAATCACTCTGGCCCTGTTTCACAAGGTTTCAAATATCTCATAAAGTATAATTTATATGCCTGTTTTTTTTATCCATATGAAAATAGACTCATTATTCTTCAATTTCATAACTTTCACATCATTCAATTCCATTTATACTATTTTTAGTGATTTTACAAATTCATGTCATTGCTGCAGCAATATTCTGTTTTAAGGCAAATTTCATCTTTTCATGCGTTGTTATGAACTAGATAACCTATTAAACTTCCATGATATCAAACATGATCTAAATTTAACCATCACCATGACTTATCAATATCAAACATTTTCTCAACCAATCATGGCCATATCATAAAATTATTTACACAAAATAAGTATATTGCTATACATGCCATACTTAAGTTTTACAAGCCATTTACCCAGATGAAAGTCCTTTGGATAGTGTGATCGAACCTTCAACCCGTCCCGATTCCCGAGCTGGCTTGTTCAAAACTATAGTAAATAAAGAGGAGGGAGTAAGCATAAATGCTTAGTAAGTTCATATGTAAATAACAAGTAACATAACAATACAAATAAACCAAACAACTTTAGCATGGTATCACCAAAACATATATCACATTTATAAACATCATTCATCATCTTACCACCTTATCGTTGTTGTATCTATTTTCAACCCAAGGGTTAAGAACATACCTGGCCAAAGTGTCCATTTCACAACACTTACCAAAATGTCGCTTGCACCTTAAGTGTTCTTCCATTTCACTAGAAATTTCACCCGTTGAACACATCAGAATACAACTCGGATACACGGATAATTTGCACATAAGTGCCTCATATGTAATCAAGAAATCATGTAACCCGCCCCTAAGTGAACTCGGACTCAACTCAACAAGCTTGGGCGTTCGCATCCATAAGTGAACTCGGACTCAACTCAACGAGTTCGGACATTCGCATCCATAAGTGAACTCGGACTCAACTCAACGAGATCGGATGCTCAACCATCCTAGTGACATGTCACTTGTATCCTAATCTATTTCTAAGGTTCAAACAGGATTTTTCCCTCGATCTGACATTTGTCGTCTTCCATGGAATATCGGAACCGATACTCGATAGCAATTCATATTTATCAAGTAGTAAACATAATTTGCATATTACTCAACATTAACCACAAAGCATAATATTTCACAATTAAAAATCAGCGTATCATATAATTAACATCAATAACTTAAAAATAACAATTATGCTACATTATTTACACATGAACTTACCTTGGTACCAAAATATAAAGATTTTGCAATTTAGTCCACAATCTTTTCTTTTCCTCGATCGCGACTTGAATCTTGTTTCTCTTGATTATGGAGCTTGGAAGCTTGAAACAAACCCTAACTATGGAGAACCCTTGAAATTTCGGCCTAATGAAGAAGATGGACAAAAATTGGCTTTTAATTTTGTTTTAAATTCATTTTAATAACTAAATGACCAAAATGCCCTTACTACTAAACTTTCCAAAAATTCCTTCCATGTCCTAATTTTGTCCATGAACTTAAAATTGGTCAAATTGCTATTTAAGATCTCCTAATTAATATTTCAATGCAATTTCATACTAAAAACTTCTAGAATGCAAATTTTGCAACTTATTAGATTTAGTCCCTACTTTCAATTTAAGCACTTTAGGCATAGAATTTCATCACGAAATTTTCAGACAATCATGCAATCATATCATAATCATCAAAATAATTATAAAATAATTATTTCTATCTCGGATTTGTGGTCACGAAACCACTATTCCGCTTAAGCCCTAATTCAGGATATTACAACTCTCCCCCCCTTTTAAGGATTTTCGTCCTTGAAAATCTTACCGATAAACAGATGTGGGTATTGGTTTTTCATAGTTTCTTCAGGTTCCCATGTAGTCTCTTCTACCCCATGCTTTTGCCACAACACTTTCACAAGTGCAACACTTTTATTTCTTAGTTGTTTGACTTCTCGAGCTAAAATCTTAATCGGTTCTTCTTCATAAGTCATATTCGGTCGTAGTTCAACTTCTGTCGGTGAAATTATATGTGAAGGATCCGAACGATACCAACGTAACATAGATACATGAAACACATCATGAATCTTCTCTAATTCAGGTGGTAGCGCTACCCGATATGCTACCGGTCCCACCTTTTCAATTATTTCATACGGTCCAATAAAACGCAGACTTAACTTGCCTTTTCGTCCAAATCTAAGGACTTTCTTCCATGGAGACACTTTCAAAAATACCTTATCACCAACTTGAAACTCCATTTCTTTTCGTTTCAAATCCGCATAAGATTTCTGTCTATCTGAAGCAGCTTTCAAACAATCTCGAATCACTTTCACCTTTTCTTTGGTTTCTTTTATTAAATCAACTCCATAAATCTGATTTTCCTTGAGTTCAGTCCAATACAATGGCGTTCGACATTTATGACCATATAATACTTCATAAGGTGCCATCTTCAAACTCGTCTGATAACTATTATTATAAGCAAATTCTACCAATGGTAAGTACCTTTCCCAACTATTTTGAAATTCCAATACGCAACATCTGAGCATGTCTTCAAGAATCTGAATTACTCTCTCTGATTGTCCATCAGTTTGTGGATGAAAGGCAGTGCTGAAATTTAACTTTGTACCTAATGCCTCTTGCAACTTTTGCCAAAACCGTGAGGTAAACCTCGGATCTCTATCCGAAATGATTGACAAAGGTATCCCATGAAGTCTAACAATCTCTTGAATATACAATTCAGCCAACTTATTAAGAGAATAATCTGTACGTACCGGAATAAAATGAGCCGATTTAGTCAGTCTGTCAACTATTGACCAAATGGCATTTTTCTTCCCTAGAGTTAACGGCAACCCTGATATAAAATCCATAGTAATTCGATCCCATTTCCATTCAGGAACCATAATAGGCTGAAGTAATCCCGAAGGTACTTGGTGATCAGCTTTCACTTGTTTACAAACTAAGCACTTTGATACAAACTCGGAAATATCTCTTTTCATTCCACTCCACCAGTATATTTTCTTTAAGTCATTATACATCTTCGTACTACCCGGATGAACCGCCAAACAACCATTATGTGCTTCATGCAAAATCTTTTGAATCAACTCATCATTTTTCGGTACACAAATCCGATTTTTAAACATCAAACAACCATCAGAACCGATTCTGAAATCTGATCCCATATCAGCTTCACACTGTTTTCTCTTGGCTAACAAATCTTGATCATTTTTCTGAGCTTCAAAAATCTCTTGTAAAAACATCGGTCTTGCTCTTAACTCTACTAGAATCAAACCGTCATCTGACATTTTCAACTGAGTGTTCATAACTCTCAAAGCAAACAACAACTTTCTGCTTAAAGCATCGGCAACCACATTCGCTTTTCCCGGATGATAATCAATAACAAGCTCGTAATCTTTCAATAACACTAACCATCTTCGCTGTCTCAAATTCAAGTCTTTTTGTGACATCAAGTATTTAAGACTTTTGTGATCGGTATATACTCAAGACTTTTCACCATACAAATAATGTCGCCAAATCTTCAAAGCAAACACCACTGCGCACCAATTCCAAATCGTGAGTAGGATAATTCCTCTCATGAGGTTTTAACGCCTCAAGCATAAGCCACCACTTTTCCTTCTTGCATGAGTACACACCCCAAACCATTTAGAGAAGCATCACTATACACCGCAAATTCTTTACCTGATTCGGGTTGTATCAACACTGGTGCTTCAGTTAATAACTTTTTCAATTCTTCGAAACTTTGTTGACATTCTTCCATCCATTCAAATTTAATATCCTTTCGGAGTAGTCTAGTCATAGGAGCCACAATTATAGAAAATCCATTTACAAACCGCCGATAATACCCAGCTAGCCCCAAGAAACTCCTAACTTTAGTTACATTTTTCGGTGGTTTCCAATCAACAATGGCTGAAATTTTACTAGGATCAACCCGTATACCATCACCTGAAACAATATGACCCAAAAATCCAACTTCCCGGAGCCAAAATTCACTTTTACTAAACTTAGCATACAACTGCTTATCTCTCAAAGTTTGCAAAACTATCCTCAAATGCTTAGCATGCTCTGTCTCATCCTTTGAATAAATTAAAATATCATCTATAAACACCACAACAAATTTGTCCAAGTATGGCCGAAATATGCGATTCATTAAGTCCATAAACACAGCAGGAGCATTTGTCAACCCGAATGGCATAACTAAAAATTCATAATGACCGTACCTTGTTCTAAAAGCAGTTTTAGGCACATCTGACTCTTTCACTCGCAGTTGATAATACCCAGATCTCAAGTCAATCTTTGAAAACCATGTCGCTCCTTTTAGCTGATCAAACAAATCATCAATTCTCGGCAATGGATACTTGTTTTTGATTGTCACCTTGTTTAACTGCCGATAATCAACACATAATCTCATAGAACCATCCTTCTTTTTCACAAATAACACGGGAGCACCCCAAGGTGAAAAACTTGGTCTCACAAAGCCTTTATCAGTCAACTCTTGCAACTGCGACTTTAATTCTTTCAACTCTGTTAGTGCCATTCTATATGGAGCAATCGAGATCGGAGCTATTCCCGGTATCAAATCTATACCAAATTCTACTTCCCTGACTGGAGGCAAACACGACAATTCTTTTGGAAATACATCCGCAAATTCACACACAACCGGCACTGATTCAACTTTCTTTTCAACTTCTTTTGTATTAATTACATACGCCAAATAAGCTTCATAACCCTTTCTCAAATATCTACGAGCCGACATCGAAGAAATCATACTAAATATTGCCTCGATTTGTGCGGTTCAACTGCAAGATTTCACCACTTTCACATTTTAATTCTATAACCTTTTCTTTGCAATTTACTATAGCATCATGCAATGTCAACCAATCCATACCCAAAATAACATCAAATTCATCAAACGGCAACAACATCAAGTCGGCCGGAAAGTAATGACCCCGAATCATTAAAGGGCATTTCTTGCATACTTTATCAACTATCACACATTTGCCTAGTAGATTCGACACTCTAATCATAAATTATGTTTCTCAACAGGTATATTCATACTAGACACCAGTTTCATGCATACATATGAATGAGTAGAACCGGGATCAATCAAAGCAATAACATTAGTATCATAAAGAGAAAATGTACCAGTAATCATATCGAGTGAGGAAGTAACTTCACGCGCTTTAATAGCATAAGTTCTTGCCGGAGCTCTTCCTTCAGATCTAATCGCTTTGCATCTCTCGCTACATTCTTATTGCTTGTTTCACTTCCGTGTTTTCGGATACTTTCCCTCGAGTCGCACCACTAGCTTTTACATTCTGAAATTTTTCTTTCTCTCTCTCTGGGCGTCTCTAATAAAATGATCCGGAGAACCACATCGAAAACATTCATTTGCTCTGCACGGACCAAAATGATTTCTACCACACCGCTGGCACTCAGGTTTAACAAATCTCTTATTTCCCACACTAGCCGCAGAAGTAGTCTGAGATTTAGGACCCACATTTCGCTTCTTAAAATTTCCATATGATTGCCCAGCTGAAACTTGGGAACGAGGATTCATATTTCTTGACTTTCCGGTTTGCTGTGAGGGTGCATTACTCATTGGTCTTTTCTTCCAATTTCGTGTTTCAGATTCTACCTTTTTCTTTTCTTTTAGTAATTCTTCAGCCTTGCAAGCTCGATCAACAAGTACCACCATTTCTTTTAGTTCAAGGATCCCAACAAATACCTTAATGTCTTTGTTAAGCCCGTCTTCAAATCGTCGGCACATCTTGGCTTCTGTAGGAACATATTCCCGCATACTTACTCAATCGAACAAACTCTCTTTCATATTCGACATGTCATATTACCTTGCTTCACTCAAGAATCTCTTTACATTTCGATCAATAAATCTTTCACTAATATATTTCTTCCAAACTCTTCTTGAAAGAATTCCTGAGTTACCCTCTCTTTCGGTATCACCAAATCAAAGTCTTCCACCAATTATAGGCTGAATCTCTCAACAAAGATGTAGCACATTTCAAACATTCTTCGTGTACAAGATAATTCATCAAATACCGGATAAAATTTTCAAGCCGAACTCGCTTTCTGCATCATCATCAATATTTGCTCTAAATTCTTCACCCCTTGTTTACGAATTACATCACAACGGGGTTCTGTGAAATTTTATCATATCCACTCCATGAGGCATCGGAGGCATAGGTTGAGGAATTGGGGAGGTGGGGAGGTCGTACATTTGGGTTCGCATTGAATGAACTCGATGTACCATGCACTCATCATTTGGAGAAAGGCTTCCGATCCCTTTCTCCTCCTCCCCGACCAACAGTGAGGGGTGGGTTTTCATCGGGCTTGCCCTTCAGCCGAGTGGCGACATCTCTACTTCATCTCGCCACATTTGGATCGGGATCCATTTACTATATAAAAATCATTTAAAAAGTCAAAAGTAGTCACACTATCACAATTCATACATATGGCATGTATAGCAAAATCCATACATACAACACGTAGTCCGAGGACCGACTAAACCTGGCTCTGATACCACCAAATGTAACGCCCCCACGCCCAAAACCGTCGCCGGAGTCGAGCTTGAGGAGTTACCGAACATAATTTATCAAATTAAGAACTTCAAATCATTTGTTTCTACATTTACAGCTTTCTAGCTACCCGCGTCACAATTACAAGAAAAATCATATCTCGAGTTACGAAACTCGAAATAAAAATCCGTAAATTTTCCCTAAATCTAAACTCATATATCTATTTACTAATTTGTTTCTATAATTTTTGGTTGGGCCAATTAGTACAGTTTATTAGTTAAAGTCTCCTCTGTTTCAGGGCTCGACTGCTCTGACCTCTGTGTATTACGAATCAGATATCTCTCTATACAGAATTTCAATGACTATGAGGTTTGTTTCTATTAAAACTAGACTCAATAAGGAATCTGTAAATATAAAGAAAAACTTCTAATTATGTTTTTACAATTTATTATGAATTTTTAAAGTTAGAATAGAGGATCCAGAAATCACTCTAGCCCTGTTTCACAAGGTTTCAAATATCTCATAAAGTATAATTTATATGCCTGTTTTTTTTATCCATATGAAAATAGACTCATTTTGCTTAAATTTCATAACTGCTCATCATTTAATTCCATTTATACTATTTTTAGTGATTTTACAAATTCATGTCATTGCTGCAGCAATATTCTATTTTAAGGCAAATTTCATCTTTTCATGAGTTGTTATGAACTAGATAACCTATTAAACTTCCATGATATCAAACATGATCTAAATTTAACCATCACCATGAATTATCAATATCAAACATTTTCTCAACCAATCATGGCCATATCATAAAATTATTTACACAAAATAAGTATATTGCTATACATGCCATACTTAAGTTTTACAAGCCATTTACCGGATGAAAGTCTTTTGGATAGTGTGATCGAACCTTCGACCGTCCGATTCCCAAGTGGCTTGTTCAAAACTACAGTAAATAAAGAGGAGGAGTAAGCATAAATGCTTAGTAAGTTCATATGTAAATAACAAGTAACATAACAATACAAATATACCAAACAACTTTAGCATGGTATCACCAAAACATATATCACATTTCTAAACATCATTCATCATCTTACCACCTTATCGTTGTTGTATCTATTTTCAACCCAAGGGTTAAGAACATACCTGTCCAAAGTGTCCATTTCACAACACTTACCAAAACGTCGCTTGCACCTTAAGTGTTCTTCCATTTCATTAGAAATTTCACCCGTTGAACACATCGGAATACAACTCAGATACACGGATAATTTGCACATAAGTGCCTCATATGTAATCAAGAAATCATGTAACCCACCCCTAAGTGAACTCGGACTCAACTCAACAAGCTCTGGCGTTCGCATCCATAAGTGAACTCGAACTCAACTCAACGAGTTCGGATGCCTAGTTACATCTCACGAACTCGGACTCAACTCAATGAGTTCGGACATTCGCATCCATAAGTGAACTCGGACTCAACTCAACGAGATCGGATGCTCAACCATCCTAGTGACATGTCACTTGTATCCTAATCTATTCCTAAGGTTCAAACGGGATTTTTCCCTCGATCTCACATTTGTCGTCTTCCATGGAATATCGAAACCGATACTCGGTAGCAATTCATATTTATCAAGTAGTAAACATAATTTGCATATTACTCAACATTAACCACAAAGCATAATATTTCACGATTAAAAATCAGCGTATCATATAATTAACATCAATAACTTAAAAATAACAATTATGCTACATTATTTACACATGAACTTACCTTGGTACCAAAATATAAAGATTTTGCAATTTAGTCCACAATCTTTTCTTTTCCTCGATCACGACTTGAATCTCGTTTCTCTTGATTATGGAGCTTGGAAGCTTGAAACAAACCCTAACTATGGAGAACCCTTGAAATTTCGGCCTAATGAAGAAGATGGACAAAAATTGGCTTTTAATTTTGTTTTAAATTCATTTTAATAACTAAATGACCAAAATGCCCTTACTACTAAACTTTCCAAAAATTCCTTCCATGTCCTAATTTTGTCCATGAACTTAAAATTGGTCAAATTGCTATTTAAGATCTCCTAATTAATATTTCAATGCAATTTCATACTAAAAACTTCTAGAATGCAAATTTTGTAACTTATTCGATTTAGTCCCTACTTTGAATTTAAGCACTTTAGGCATAGAATTTCATCACGAAATTTTCAGACAATCATGCAATCATATCATAATCATCAAAATAATTATAAAATAATTATTTCTATATCGGATTTGTGGTCACGAAACCACTATTCCGCTTAAGCCCTAATTCAGGATATTGCAGAGGTTGTCAAGCCTAGGGTTTGTTTCACATTCTTCCTTTCCCAAATAGTTGATTCATTGAGTAACCCTACAAAACAGTTAAGAGATCATGCTTCCACTCACTAATCCCCCATATTAGTTCCTCGTGGCTTTCATTAACAACATGGATTAGATGGAAGAATTAATCATAGGGAATGGATTGAAATCAAGAGTTTAAGAAAAATGTGACATCCTTTACTCAAGTTACTGTACTGAATGTAGGATCAAAAACGAGTTTAGAAATACATGCCATATGAGATATTGATGAGATGTAATTTAAATCTTGATAAAGTTTAAATTGTGATTATAGTTTAACGATTTCAACTGGTTAAAGCAAGAATTTACAGTTGTACTTGAGGATGTAAATGTTTACATTTCCAAATATCCTTCCTCAATTCTATTATTTTAGAGTAGATCTAACTTGCATTTTCTTTTTTTTTTTCCCTCATATTTAGTTGGAGTTCTTGTTTTAATGCATCTATTTCATGTCTTTTTATGTTTTTACTTAAAATTTCATGTATTTTTATAATTTTTATATATTTTTATCAAAAAATGTTTTATTTTAAATAACTTTTTAATTTTAAACTTTTTTAAAATTTTATATTTTTGAATTTTTTAGAATAAAGACTAAATTGATAGAATATCTAAAGTTGAGAGTTAAATGTATTGAATTTTTAGGATTAAGACAAAAATTGATAGAATCCACAAATATTGGAGGAATAAATTTGATATTAAATCAATAAAACCAAGGTCTCGTTAGCATTTTGTTAATGATTTAACGGAGAAGTATAAATTTTAAAACAAATAAAAACAAGGGTTCTATTTCACATATAATGTATAAAGTTATATATCAATTACATCTTATTAGAAACTCGTTTTTTTAAATTAATATAATAGTTTGTACTTAAATTTATATTTTTAATTTAATACTTAATTTTTTTTCAATTTTGCATTTAAATTGAACACTTTTTATTAATTTTATGCTTAAGGTTTTTTTTTCTAATTTGATATTTAAACTTGATGTTTTTTTCCTAATTGTTATCCAAGCTTTTATTGTCCAATTTGGTACCTAAATTTGTCAAATGTTATACAATTTACCCCAACACTAATGATGTTAGCTTTTTTACGAGTGGACAAATATAGCTAATGTGTAACCATCATGTGACAAATAGCATGTAAATTAATGAAAAAAAAACAATTACATTTATTTGAAGTTTCTTTTGTTTTGTTAAATAATATGCTCAAATTGTACTTTTCAGTGAGTTGAGATTACATTGATGAATCATGACAAGAATGATTCAAGAAGGATCAACTGCTTAAAGCATGACTTGATTTTCACAAAGCCCTAAATGCCCCAAATATTATCATCTGTATCAAAGGAATTTTGTGTAAAAATTGTGCTTTGAACTATGTTTAACAAATTGATATTGAAAAAGAAAACAAGAAGATTTTTAAAAAATCAAAATAAAAGAAATTCATTGTGTTCAATTAAAAATAAATTAAGATAAATTAAATTAAACTAAATTAAAAGTAATTGAATATTTAAAATACAAAAGAAGAAATTTCATGTCATATGCCATATTGATTATTTTGTTGCTTCATAAAAAATATAATTGTTAGTATAACGGGTAAATTATATAACGTTTGACAAGTTTGACAAGTTTATATAGCAAATTTGACAAACAAAAATTTAGATACTATATTTGAAAAAGCTATCAAATTCAAATTCCAAATTAGATTTAAAAATAGGTACTAAACTAAAAAATATTCAATTCAAGTAACAAATTAGACAAAAAAATTAAATATTAAATATTAAATTTAAATATTAAATATTATATTAAACCTATAAAAATATAGTAAATACAGCTGCTTGTCCTTTTAATTAAATTTTTAAAACATGACATCACATGATTAACCATTTTAATTTTTTTTAAACATGTGGTAGCACATAACTTACTGTTGTGTAATGGTTTTCTTTACGCTTATTCAAGCAAGCAACAGGGTTTGATGCCAAAATAGGCCGTCCAAGGGCTTCTTCCAATCAAAACAGCGTCGACTCCAAGTTCCTCTTCCGGTCATGAACCTTTCCTTTGTCTTCTGCTTCTCTCTTTGTCCTTAAATTCATTTCCCTTTGTCCTTCTCCACCTGTCTCTCTCTCTCTGCTTCCTCCTTTTTATCGTGGTTGACTTGGCCTTCTTAAGCAAAAATTTGCTATAAAACCTTCATGCATTTCTCAACTCCACCCCATAAATTTCAAAACTGCTGAAGAAACAAAAGGAGAGCAATGTCGGGCGATTGGGGGCCTGTGTTAGTGGCAACGGTGCTGTTCGTGTTGTGCACACCAGGGTTGCTTTGTCAGTTGCCTGGAAACAAAAGGCCAGTGGAATTTGCAAACTTTCAGACCAGCCCCATCTCCATTTTTATTCACACAATCATATTCTTTGGCCTAGTCACCATCTTTGTGATAGCTATTGGAATTCACATCTACTCAGGCTAGAGCAGATAAGAGTAGGCAACGCTATCATGCTCCATTCCATGTTTATTCCTTACAAATTGTAGGTTTTCAGATAAAACTGTTCTAGTTTTTTTTCAAAATCTCAACATCTTTGGTGATTTACGTTTATTTATATCGTCTATATATATTTGATGTATGGATATGGTGAATCAGTGAAATGGTAGAACAAAGCAAATTACACACAGTTTTTACTTTCATGGAGGTTGCCATTGGTAGAATAAAGCAACGAGTTCTTGGCAGAAAATTCTGGAAACACCCCATGCTTGCTTAACTTCTAAAAGAGAAAACACAACTTTTTTCCCAATTTGGGCTTCAACAACTTCCAACACAAAACAAGGTTAATGGAATCCAGTATACAAAGCTAAAACGGCATGAAAATAAACTGTCGAATGTCTCTTTAAAGGAACATAAGAACAAACTGTTTTAGCTTCAGGACAGCCTCAAAGATGTAAAAAACAAAGGATATGTCCACGCAAATAAGAAAACTCCCACCGAGAAATTTTACAAGAAAATAAAAAAAGTAGAGAAGAATATTATGTAATGGAGAGTTACAAGGGACATGACATGTTCCTTAAAAGCAACGAACGACCTCCGAACCTTAGGCAACATTGAAACGACGCTAACAAAGCGGTAAATGATGACCAAACCAAAGAACCAAGGAGAATAAACAGCATTAAAGCCAAAGAGATCTTCAAAACTAAATAATTACAAAATAAGGGCTAATTGTGCCAAACAACCTCAAAATATTGTCTAAACTGTAAATTAAGATCTAAAATTTCAAAATATTTTAATTGAATCTTTAAAGTATAATGTATCAATTAGATCCTTTGTTGACCAATATTGCCAATTTTTAAGTTTTAAATGTCACTTAGAATAAAACATCTAAATTAAATTGTAATCAAATGCACACTTCCCACGTGGAAAGCTTGGGCACATGGTGCGAATAAAATTTAAACACACCATATACAAACCACGTCATCTCGAGTATGAAGGTCAAGTTGCTCAATCTGGTAGAGTGCGAAGGTCGGTTAAGCAAGGAATTCTACAAAATTAAATCTAGGAATGTTAAATATCTTAATTAGCAGATCTTGGATAAAAAAGAAAAGAGAGAGGAAGGAAATGTAAAAATAGGTTTCTGAAGCCTAATTCAGTTGGGGGGCAATTTTGCGAATGATTCCTTTTCTGATTTAGATTTCCAAAATCGAAACAAAAAATTTCGAGATGAGGCTTTGGATACGTTGGAACTCGGGAAAAAATTGGGTCTTAGAATTATTGGAAATGAAGAAGATGCGGTTAAGGATTTGATGGATATTGAAGATAATATATTAAGGTTGGACATATAGGTAGGATGTTCTTGATAGTTCCATTTCCTTCTGGTTTTGTCTTTTCCTGTTTATGGGTCTTGCTCTTTGAGTTTGGAGGGTTGGGTTCTTATCTTTACGAGGGTGCGTAGTCTCGGTATTGGCTTGGAGATTTTACTGAAGGTATTTTGCAGTTTCTGCATGGTCCAGATGTGATGATTGTTGAGTGTGGCATCGTGAGAGTTTCTTTTGTCTTTTGTTCAACTTCGAGACTTGATTGTATTGGTCTGTCATTTGACCACTTTTTGTGGTTGTCCATGTTTATGTTTCCTTTATGATACCTGCCTTGTTGTTGAGTGTGGTTTAGCAGTTGGTTTCGAGATTGATCTCGTGTTGTAGGGGTGTTCTCTTTGTTTAGCTCTTGTACGGTTTTTGTGCCTCCTGTGGGTAATTTAACCCTTCGTCGTATCCCTGTTTTAGGGCTCTTTCATGAATATTAATTTTCGGGCTTAGCAAAAAAAAAAAAAAAATGGCACTGAAGTTTACAAATTGAGCAAATAAATTTAGAGAGAGTCGTAGAGGACCCATATGAATTCTATGAGCATTAAAAACCCTTGCCACATGCTAATGTCCCGGGCGTGCACAAAAGCAAGGTAAGAAATGAACTAACTTAGCATTTGATTCCTTAAAAAAAACTTACCATTTGATATTAAGAGCATTGCGTTTATTATTAAAACTAATATATATAAGGGTAGTCAAGAAATGCATTTTATATCAAAAGCAAAGTAAATCAAATAAAAGTACACTCATGAATATTGAATTGATATTAAATTAATTTGTTTAAAATGGAAAGAAATTTTTGTAATAGAAGCAAGGTCAGACGAGTAAATTTTTGTTTTGGATAATATGTATACAATGGTTACAATAATTATTTATTCGCTCTACTCTACTCATTATATATATATAATTATATAAAATTATCATTTTACGTTTATATATAACTATTAAAAGATAAATATATAAATTGTATATAGAGAAACTCTTATGTTTTATATTGAAATTTTTATGAAAATTTATGTTTACATATTTACATGTCTTTAAGAAAATTTTAAAATTTTAAAATATTTAGTAAAAATCAAATTAAGATAAAATAAGGTGCATCAAAAATAGATATATTCAACATCCATATAAATACTAAATTACATATTCATGATAAATCAGCGTGAGTCGTGAAGCAAAATATATTAGTTGTGAATTTTGCAAGATGTTTCCTGGATTGGCTTACATGCACATAGATAAAACAATTCTATTTAGGCTTAATTCTGCATAAAAAAATTACGGCTACAATATCGGTAAAACACCTCCCTGTTCTTTATATACACGAAATGAAAATCATGGAGGATCCAGCAAAAGGCCAAGGAGTTTTTTATTGCTAGTACTGGAAGTTAATTCAGCACAAAAACTAAGTAAGAGCTTCATCAACAACGTTTTATCCAGTTTTGTCTAGTGAGTTTCTTGGAGCATAACTTGTTCAGAGTTTCTTTCAAGCTTGAAACGTTCTTGAACCGAAGAGATGTAAGTTGAAGCTTTGATATCAACAGCTTCATCACCAGCAAATCCGAAGAAGGTGTCGATTTGGCTTAAATTTTCTCGCTTCTTATCAGCTGCTGGTACGAAAAACGAAACCTGCTTCGGTTGCGAAATTTTGTAGTCGTGGAAGCTGACCGAAGCTGTCGTAGAAGAAGCCTGGTTTGGTTTTACCTTAGTGGTGTACGGCATCGCCGATAAAGCTGGTTTCGCGGCTCTGTAGAACGGCGTCAGCTTTGACTTGATGAACCCTCGGTGCTTCCGGTTGGACTCCATTTTGCTATTTGATTTAATATCAACTATGCAAATGGTGCGCAGTATGGCAACCCATAGGGTGGCTATATATAATAGGTGGAAATTGAGTGGGTTCACTTCAAAAGTGATTTTGGGGTTCTTATGGGTTTTTATTCTAATTTTGTTTTTATCATTAGATTTTCTGAATTTGGATTTTTTTTACTCAAATTTTTTAAAGTTTATATTTTTTATATTTGATTTTTTCTTAACAAGTAATTTTTGGATTTTCATTGTCAATGACAAACATGCGAATTAAAATATTCTCAATCATTGAACTAAAATGAATGTTTTAAGCTTTAAATTTATAATTTATCCTATCTAATTAAAATAAAATACTTATTACTAAATTTTATTTTGCCTTGCAAATAAGGATATAAATTAAGTTTCCCGTATAAAAGAAAGGATTTCCAAGGCTTTTTTTACTTCTATAATACAAAATTTAAAAAAAAAAAAACCAAAATGGTATCCCACTACCTTTATTTACGAAAATGGTATGATAGAGGTGGTGGAGAGGCAGCACCACCATTGATTTCGATAGTCAATCATTTGACCGTTTAATAAATATATATTTTTTAAGGCTGGAGTGTTGTGGATAGGCGGCACTAATATACTACTCCTATACACGGGCAAAATGGGTTAAACTACAAATAACAGTGGGTGAAGGGTGTCTGATAGGCGGCACCTAAGTGAAGGCTTCCTGAAAGGCGGCACCAATGGAGGCTTTGTCATAGGTGGCACCCTGTGGAGGGTTTGTTATAGGCCACACCAATTCTTATTTAACTAGTATTTTTTAACGGTTTAGAAGATAAGAATAGAAGAGGAAAAAATTATGTAGAAAAAGAGAAAAAGAGAAGAATTCGTAATGTCAGGAGATATTAATTTTACTTTTTGTGGCAATATATATATTTTTAAAATTGCATATTTAGAATTTTTTTTTATAGATTTAGTGAATATGGATAATCAATTTTTCTGCATTCGTTTATTTCAATAGAGTAATTTTGATAACAACAGTTAGATGTATATTTAAATGTCACCAACAAATAACAATGAAATTTAATAAAAATGTCTCGGTTGATGATATGAAGGAAAGGATCAGTGCAAAAATGGTTAGACATTGTAGGAGGAGGATCTCAAAACTATTCTACAAATTTCCAGTTTCAACAAATCCTATCAAATTCACCGAGATGGAACTAGTAGATGATGAAGACGTGGAGATAATGGTTGCTCTTTTTTGGGGATCGGAGTCACTAAATTGATCTGATTCAGTTGTTTGCTGAGTTAGCTGATGTGGAGCCCAGCTGAAAATTTAACTCCATTCGGTGAAGAACATGAAGTTCAAGATTTGTGTATAGTGGTTCCGAGAGCATTTGTTGATAGGCGATTGACTATACGCAGGATTCACATTAATCCTAATGCTCCACCTTCGTCTGAGAACCTTAACCCAGGTCCCCATTTACAAATACATCTGGTGGTGATTGAGACCGATGTGGATGGTGATGATGGATATGATAATAATGATCCATCCAATCACGAAGTTGAAGATGATAGTGATCTCGACCTAGATGAGGTCCTGAGTTATATTGATGCTGAAGGTGCAAATGACGATGGAAATGTTAATGTGTCTTAAGTTAGGAACATGAGTCGATGCATTGTGATACGCAATGATCCTTGGGCACACATGTCAATCATAAATCCTGATGCGGCGATGCATTCGAGTTCCCAAAGTACTCTGATATACTACATGTAATGAATATCACATAATAAACCTTTTTCGACCTTAGAAACTGAAATGCATCCATCCATGTTATCATACATTTCATACATATATCTTAAATTAATCAAATGCACATTACCGTTGAACTTATTCAACTAAAATCATCCATAGAGCATTTCTCTTAAAACCGTTAACAAATAACAAACATTTCACACATACTATATATATATATATAAACATACATGCAAGTGCCAAATCATCAATTATACAAATTCATTATCCAAATCTAGCATTTATCTGCACTCACTCACCAACCTAAAATAAATGTAAAACATCCTTGCATCATTTCTTTGACTACAAGTAGCCTAACAAACATACTTCATATTCATGCATATACTAAATTGATTCCATAGAAACACATTCAAATTCATCAACCATATTCCATGCATATAACATATATAAGTATGACTAAATTCATATAATCACTTGTTATATTAGCCATTTTCGCATGGCTTAATATATACATCACATTACTCTTATCCAAAACTAAGCTAGCTTATACATATCATAGATCCGAGTTTAACCTTTATTGTACAAAAAATAGTCGATAGTGTGATTAACTTTGACGATGATCCCTGAGCTCGTATCTTGACTCCAAAATCTATAAAACAAACACACACATAAACATAAAGTAAGCTATTTATATCTTAGTAAGTCATAAGCAAATGAGCAACCCAAAAATATTATCAATTTAATTAAACCAAAACCAAAGCACATTATTATAAAACATTTGGATCTAAACATATAAATATATACTCATTCATGTTTATCACTTGGCTGAATACTTTTATATTCATGGTCACAAATTATCAATTAACTTCCAAGCCAAATAATTAATATTAACCTAGTTCATATGCTCATAAATACACAATCTCATGCACCATCATATAATTTTCATATACATTTTAATTAGGCAGCAAAATATATGTATTTATACATACATATAATTTAAACTCATTTTTTAAAAAAAAAAAAACTAATCACAAGACCGAATGCACTTACCTAATTCACATGTAACCATCAATTACATTATGCATAATTTGAAATAAGTACCAATTTACTTACTTACCTTGTCTTAATTAAATAGCAAACCAATTCATATCTGGCCAATTAACTTATCTAACACATTCAAACACAACTTGTCTTTGCCCGATGAACTATTCAGAATTGGGTAGGACACTCGGATAATCACACATATATCGTACATTGCGAACATCCCAGACGTGGTCTTACATGTAATCACATATCGATGCCACTATCCCAGACAGGGTCTTACTCGAACACATATATCGGAATCACATATCGATGCCATGGTCTTACTCGCACACATAAATCGGAATCCTATGTCATGACATATGTATCCTAGCTATTCCTAAGGTTCAAACGGGGATTTCGGACATCGTAACTCAATCTAAACGAATTCAGAAATGTAGTAGTCAAGCCTTTTCATATTCGGCCATAACAAATAGAAATTCATACATTTCATAACAGCATATTCATCTAGCATTTAACTACAATTAAACATGTCTATTTGTTTATAAACTTACCTCGGACGACGTAAAACGAAACGGGACAGCTAGTCGACGACTTTCGTTTTTCCCTGATCCAAATCTGATTTCTTTGGTTCTTGATCTAAACATATTCAAATTAAGCTCATTCAAATATATTTTCATTCAATTTAGTCCAAAAACACATAAATAGACAAATTACCATTTTACCCCTAAATTTACACTTTTTTCAATTTAGTCCCTATTGCACAAAACACAAAATATACAAAATCTCAATATACCCATGTTAGGCCGAATGTTCCTAGTGTTCATACAAGTCCTTATATTTCATTTATTTCACATTTTAGTCCCTCAAATTATTATTTTTGCAATTTAGTACTACTCAAAATCATCAAAAATTCCAATACAAAACATGTTAATCTAAAACATATCTTTCATATTTCACCATCAAACAACAAAAACCACAAGCTCTCAACATTGGCATAACTCAAAATATTCATCAAAATCAAAAATTAAAACATGATTTTTGTAGTACTCGAAGCAACGATTTCAAAAATGTAAAAATTATTAAAAACAGAGCTGAACACTTACCTTGATTGAGCTTAGAATCAACTGAACCCTAGCTTCCTTTCTTTTCTTTTTCTTTTTTTCTTTTTAGTTTCGACAATGAAGAACAATTATAACACATATATTAACTTTATTTTATGTTTTATGATATATATTATAACATATTATAACTTAAAGTCTAATTTACAAATTTAACCTTAATGAATTATTATATAAACTTTATATTATAAGCCTAATACCGTCCAACTAACATGAAAGTGGGCTATTTACAACATAAAGGTTCCCATTAAAGAAGCCAATAGCAATTAGGTCCCTTTTAGAAATAACCACCAAATTTCCCTTTTACGCGATTAAGTCCTTTTATTTAATCGGATACCTAAACGACAACATTAAATCACGAAAATTTCACAGATATAAATTCACACAAAAAAAACACAAAAAATAATTTTTAAATATTTTTTTGACTCGGATTCATGGTCCCGAAACCACCGTTCTTATTAGTGTCTAAATTGGGCTGTTACAACTCTCCCCTCTTAGGGATTTTCATCCCCGAAAATCTTACAGGTGAATAGGTTTGGATAGCATTCTTTCATTGCATCTTTTGGCTCCCATGTTGCTTCCTCAACTCCGTGTTTATGCCACAGTACTTTAACCAATGAAATTTTCTTATTTCGCAACTCTTTAATTTCACAAGCTAGAATGCGAATCTGTTCTTCTTCGTACGTCATATCGGGCTTAATCTCAATCTTAGACAAACTAATCACATGTGAAGGATCAGATCGATATCTACAAAGCATCGAAACATGGAATACATTGTGGATCGTTTCTAACTTAAGTGGCAACAATTGTTTGTAGCAACTGGCCCAATTCGCTCTATAATCTTATACGGCCCAATGAATCTCGGACTCAATTTGCCTTTACGATCGAATCTGAATATTTTCTTCCACGGTGAGACTTTCAAGAAACTTTATCTCTGATCAAAAACTCTATATCTTTACGTTTCAAGTCCGCATATGATTTTTGACGATTTGGCGCTGCTTTCAGACTTTCACGGATCACTTTCACTTTCTGTCCAGTTTCTCTGATCAAATCGATCCCGTGTATCTTATTTTCACTGAGCTCAGTCTAGTATAGTGGTGTACGACATTTACGACCATACAAAGCCTCATAATGTGCCATTTTGATACTCGATTGAAAGCTATTAATATACGCAAATTCAATCAGAGGTAGGTATTGTTCCCACGTACCTTCACACTCGAGAATACAACATCTCAACATATCCTCAAGTATCTGAATGATTCGCTCAGACTGACCATCTATTTGTGGATAGAAAGCAATGCTGAAATGTAATTTCATACCTAGTGCATCTTGTACTTTCTTCGAAAACCGCGATGTAAACCTCAGATCTCTATCCAAAACAATAGAAATAGGCACCCCATGTAATCTCACAATCTGAGAGACATAGAATTCATCTAGCTTATCAAGTGAGTAATCTGTACGTATCGGAACAACATGAGCCGATTTAGTCAATCTATCAACAATAACCTAGATTGTATCTCTTTTGGTTGGTGTTAATTGTAAATCTGATACAAAATCCATAGTAACTATGTCCCATTTCCACTCAGGTATCATGATTGGCTGAAGCAATCCAAATGGTACCTGATGGTCAGCTTTCACTTGTTGACAGACTAAACATCTTGCAACAAAGTCAGAAATGTCTCGTTTCATACCATGCCACCAGTAAAGCTGTTTCAGATCATTATACATCTTTGTACTACTTGGGTGAACAGATAACCGACTACTGTGAGCTTCATTCATAATCAACCGAATTAACTTTGTATTTCTCAGGACACATATCCGGTTTCTGAATCTCAAACAATCATCAGCATCAACTTTGAATTCTAAATTAGCATCTGCATCACACTGAGCTAGTTTTGCTAGCAATTTATTATCAACCTTCTGGGCATCACAAATTTGTTGAACAAATAACGGTCTTGCCTTTAATTCAGCTATTATCTAACCATCATCAGACATAGCCTTATGCGCATTCATCGCACGCAAAGCAAACAGTGATTTTCAGCTTAAAGCATCAGCAACAACATTAGCTTTTCCAAGGTGATAGTCAATCATAAGCTCGTAGACTTTTAACAATTGTAACCATCAGTGTTATATTAAATTTAGATATTTTTGATTCATCAAGTATTTCAAGCTTTTGTGATCAGAATAAACATGACATTTCTCACGGAACAGATAGTGACGCCAAATTTTTAATGCAAACATAATAGCTGCCAATTCTAAGTCGGGTGTCGGATAGTTCTTTTCATGTGGCTTTAATTGTCTCGAGGCATAAACTATAACTTTACCTTCCTGCATCAAAATAAAGCCGAAACCATTTAAAGATGCATCACTATAGATAACAAATTCTTTACCCGATTCTGGTTGAACTAGCACTGGAGCTTCAGTCAAAAGGGCTTTCATCTGATGAAAACTTTTCTGGCACTTCTCTAACCACTCGAACTTAACATCTTTCTGTAATAGCTTTGTCATCGAAGCTGAAATCATAGAGAAACCTTTCACGAACCGTCTATAGTAACCAGCAAGTCCTAGAAAACTTCAGACTTCAGAAACATTCCTTGGAGGTTTGTAATCAAGTATAGCTGAAATTTTGCTCGGATCAACCCGAATACCTGATGCTGATACAACATGGCTCAGAAAACTGACTTCATTTAACTAGAATTCACATTTACTGAACTTTGCATACAACTGCTTATCTCGCAAAGTCTGTAATACAAGTCTCAAATGTTCAGCATGTTCAGTTTCATCACGAGAGTAGATCAAAAAGTCATCTATAAACACGACCACAAACCGATCCAGATACGGTCTGAAGATCCGATTATGAAAACAATACGTGCATTAGTAAGTTTAAATGACATAACCTGAAACTCATAGTGTCCGTACCTCGTTTAGAAAGAAGTCTTTGGTACATCAGAGTCTTTAACTCGCAATTGATAGTAGCCCGATCTCAAATCTATGTTTTGAAAACACTGTAGCCCCTTTCAGTTGGTCAAACAGATTGTCAATTTATGGCAACGGATACTTATTCTTCATAGTCACCTTATTAAGCTGTCTATAGTCGATGCACATTCTCATAGTTCCGTCTTTCTTTTTTACAAACAACACAGGTGCATCCTACGGAAAGAAAGTCGGTTGCGCGAAATCTCTATCTGTCAACTCTTGCAACTGAGCTTTCAATTCTTTTAATTCTGTAGGTGCCATTCTGTACGGAGCTATGGATATCAGAGTCGTCCAGGCATTAACTCAATACCAAACTCTACATCCCGAATAGGTGGCAAACCTGGTAATTCTTCAGGATACACATCTGGATACTCACATACAACTGACACTGATACAATGTTTCTTTCAACCACTTTACTGTCAAGCACATATGCAAAATAAGCTTCACAACCTTTTCTCACATATTTCTGAGCTAGCATCAAAGAAATCACTGCTAGTAAACCATTCAAATCACTAGATTGAATCTAAATGACCTCATTACTCTGACTCTGTAGATCAATGGTCTTTCTCTTGTAGTTCACAATAGCATCATGTAAAGTCTACCAGTCCATACCCATAATTATGTCAACTCATCAAATGGTAGTAAAATCAAATCAGCCGGAAAGAACAAATCTCGAATCATCAAAGGGCAATTCTTACACACCTTATCAACCATAACACACTGGCCTAAGGGGTTTCACACTTTAATCACAAACTCAGTAGACTCAACAGGTAGAGTCTTGTTGAATACTAAAGTCTCATAGACATAAGAATGAGTCGAACAAGGATCAATCAATACAATTACATTATTATCATAGAGAGTGAATGTACCAGTAATGACATCTGGGGATGAAGCCTCCTCCGTGCGCGTATAGCATAGGCTCTGGAAGGTGCAGGAGCCTCAGATCTGACTGTTGTACCTTTAATTCCTCTCTGACTGCCACTCGCATTACCCGTATTTCTAGGTGGTCTACCCCAAGATGCAGTATTACCCAATCTTGCATTCGCACTAAATTTTCTTCAGCTAACCCTGGATAATCTCGAATATAATGATTTGTTGATCCACATTTAAAACAGGCCCGATCATGCAATCTGCAACTACCAGGATGTTGTTTGCCACAGTGTTTACACTCGGGTTGATTTGATCTGACATTACCCACACTAGCTACTGAGGTAGCTCTCGAGCTCACCGGTGGTCTGTTCTGATCTCGTCGAGAATAACCCGAAGTGGCTTTTGAACAGATGAAATCATCTCGGAACTTCTTTGGTGTTGACTGAACTGACTTACTGAATGATCTCTTATGCGAGTCTCTAACTTCAAAATCAGCTTTTCTTTTCTCTGTCCCGAGCTCATCTGCATTGCAGGCTCGCTCAACAAGTACCACAAACTCTTTTATCTCAAGTATGCCAACTAATAGTTTAATATCTTCGTTCAGCACATCTTCAAATCTTTTACACATTATAGCTTCGGTAAAAACACACTCTCGAGCATACCGACTAAGTCTCAAAAATTTTCACTCATATTCTGTCACAGTTATCCTACCCTGTTTCAGCTCCATAAATTCTTTATGCTGCTGATCAATAAATCTCTGGCTGATATATTTATTACGAAACTCAGTCTGAAAGAATTCCCACTCGGAACCATTGATACTAGGGTATTCCATCAGGGATATGCTGTGTCTCGAAGCAAAGATATGGCACACTTCAAACATTCATCTGGGGTACAGGACAACTCATCAAACACATGGATAGTATTATCAAGCCAGAACTCAGCCCGCTCAGTATCATCATCATCAGTAGCTTTAAACTCTTTAGCCTTGTGTTTTCTGATTTTATCAACAGGTGGCTTATACAATCTCAATGGATCACTTACTTGAGGTATAGCAAGCATCGAAGACGGATTAGTCGGGGGTGGAGATTGTTGTGCAGCTGGGTTAGTTCGGATATACTGAGTAAACCAGTCATTCATCATTTGGTAAAAGGCTTTTCTAGCATCTCCCTCCTGGTTACTCGAAATCGATTAAGAATCAATCGGCACTGTCCCTTGCACGGGAGCAGGTGCAACACTCTCGGCATCATCAGCTAGGACTCTATCGCGATCCATTTACTATATATAAAAACACATTTTCAAATGTTAGAAGTCATCACACTATCGCAGTATATAATATGACATGTATAGCTAGACCCACACGAGTTACGTTAGTCCTAGAACCGACTAAACTATAGCTCTGATACCAATAAAATATAACACCCCTAACTCATATCCGTCATCGGACTGGGTTACGAAACATTACCAGAAAGGATAAAACTTTCTTACCTTTACACAGTTAATCAAACCAAGTTCAGAAATATACATTTATAACTTCAGTATATAAATTCATAAAACAATAATACAAAAATAACACAATCCAGTTTTATTTAACGGACATATAAACAATTTTTAATATCTTATAATAGAATTGCTAATCACATGATAAGTTTTCAATACAGAAACTGAATACTTAAAACATACTATTTAAATATGCTACACTCTGTAACAATATTGTCTTTCTCTAATACTATACATGAATAAAACGTTTCATAGTATCTAATCCATATATTCAAAGTTCAATTCATATCATATGGCTAGTTACAAAATTTACTATAAGTATATGTGCAGTAGATCATAGTAACAAAAATTCTCTTGAGCACAACAAATAACATTACGAATATCCATTTCACATGCTAAGTTGCTAATCTTACACTCATATACATAATTTCATTACTTCAATGTAATTTACAATCACACATGTTATATGCACATATTTTTAATATAACTATTATTAGCTGTATATGTGCTTATGTCATTTATCAATTCCGAGTAAATTTAATAAGTCAATTTATGCCTCAAAATTTGTGTCAACAGAAACACACCAAATAACTAAATTTCACTGTATGATTAAGTCATTTCATAGCTTATCAAAACATGTAATGAATATCACATAATAAACCTTTTCCGACCTTAGAAACTGAAATGCATACATCCATGTTATCGTACATTTCATACATATATCTTAAGTTAATCAAATGCACATTATTGTTGAACTTATTCAACTAAAATCATCCATAAAACATTTCTCTTAAAATTGTTCACAAATAACAAACATTTCACACATACTATATATATATATATAAGCATACATGCAAGTGCCGAATCATCAATTATACAAATTCATTATCCAAATCCAACATTTAGCTGAACTCAATCACCAACCTAAAATAATTATTAATACAAAATGTAAAACATCCTTGCATCATTTCTTTTACTACGAGTAGCCTAACAAACATTCTTCATATCCATGCATATACCAAATTGATTCAACAGAAACACATTCAAATTCATCAACCATATTCCATGCATTTAACATATATAAGTATGACTAAATTCATATAATCACTTGTTATATTAGCCATTTTCGCATAGCTTAATGTATACATCACATTACTCTTATCCAAAATTAAGCTAGCTTATACATGCCATAGATCCATGTTTAACCTTTATTGTACCAAAAACAGTCGATAGTGTAATTAACTTTGACGAAGATCTCTGAGTTCGTATCTTGACTCCAAAATCTATAAAACAAACACACACATAAACATAAAGTAAGCTATTTATAGCTTAGTAAGTCATAAGCAAATGAGCAACCCAAAAATATCACCAATTTAATTAAACCGAACCAAAACCAAAGCAAATTATTATAAAACATTTGGATCTAAACATATAAATATATACTCATTCATGTTTATCACTTGGCCGAATACTTTTATATTTATGGTAACAAATTATCAATTAACTTCCAAGCCAAATAATTAATATTTACGTAGTTCATATGCTCATAAATACACAATCTCATGCACCATCATATAATTTTCATATACATTTTAATTAGGCAGCAAAATATATGTATTTATACATACATATAATTAAAACTCACTTAAAAAAAAAGCTAATTACAAGACCGAATGCACTTACCTAATTCTCATGTAAGCATCAATTACATTATGCATAATTTGAAATAAGTACCAATTTACTTACTTACCTTGTCTTAATTAAATAGCAAGCCAATTCATATCTAGCCAATTAACTTATCTAATACATTCGAGCACAAATTGTCTTTGCCTGATGAACCATTCGAAATTGGGTAGGACACTCGGATAATCACACATATATCGTACATTGCGAACGTCCCAGATGTGGTCTTACATGTAATCACATATCGATGCCACTGTTCTAGATAAGGTCTTACTCGAACACATATATCGGAATCACATATCGATGCCATGGTCTTACTCGCACACATAAATTAGAATCCTATGTCATGACATATGTATCCTAGCTATTCCTAAGGTTCAAATGGGGCTTTTGGACGTTGTAACTCGGTCGAAACGAATTCGGAAATGTAGTAGTCAAGCCTTTTCATATTCGGCCATAACAAATATAAATTCAAACATTTCATAACACCATATTTATCTAGCATTTAACTACAATTAAACACGTCTATTTGCTTATAAACTTACCTCGGACGACGTAAAATGGAACCAGACAGCTAGTCGACGACTTTCGTTTTTCTCCGATCTAAATCTGATTTCTTTGGTTCTTGATCTAAACATATTCAAATTAAGCTCATTCAAATATATTTTCATTCAATTTAGTCCAAAAACACATAAATGGACAAAATACCATTTTACCCCTGACATTTACACTTTTTACAATTTAGTCTTTATTACATAAAACATAAAATATGCAAATTCTCAAGATACCCATGTTAGGCCGAATGTTCCTAGTGTTCATACAAGTCCATATATTTCATTTATTTCACATTTTAGTCCCTCAAATTATTATTTTTGCAATTTTGTCCTAATTACTCAAAATCGTCAATAATTCCAATACAAAACATGTTAATCTAAAACATATCTTTCATATTTCACCATCAAACAAAAAAAAAAATCCCAAGCTCTCAACAATGGCATAACACAAAATATTCATCAAAATAAAAAAATTAAAGCATGGGTTTTGTAGTACTCGAAGCAACGATCTCAAAAACGTAAAAATTATCAAAAACCGAGCTGAACACTTAACTTGATTGAGTTTAGAATCAACTGAACCCTAGCTTCCTTTCTTTTCTTTTTCTTTTATTTAGTTTCGACAATGAAGAACAATTATAACACATATATTAATTTTATTTTATGTTTTATGATGTATATTATAACATATTATAACTTAAAGTTTAATGTACAAATTTAACCTTAATGAATTATTATATAAACTTTATATTATAAGCCTAATACCGTCCAACTAACATGAAATTGGGCTTAAAGAAGCCAATAGCAATTACGTCTCTTTTAGAAATAACCACAAAATTTCCCTTTTAAGTGATTAAGTCCTTTTATTTAATCGGATACCTAAACAACAAAATTAAATCATGAAAATTTCACTGATATAAATTCACACAAAATAAGTTTTAAATATTTTTCTGACTCGGATTCATGGTCCCGAAACCACCGTTCCGATTAGGGTCTAAATCGGGCTGTTACAATATTAGTATAAATTAGCCCCTCCCCAGCATGTGTCTCAATCACCTGGCGATAATCAGAAGTGTATATGACCTCTCGATACCCGGAGAAGAACTCCATCTATGGAAAAAGTAAACGTGTCATAAATAAATCAAAATTCTTTGTCCTTTAATGGTTAAATTGTATCACCTATTCACTAGTGGGAAGACATATGTTTGGTAAGTAATTGATGCCAAGAATGATATCCTGTAAGGCGCACAGGACTGCAACACTACCAGGCACCCACCTATGTTCATGGCACGACACTTTGTCATCCGGCAAAGCTCAAGATACAATCTAGCTAGTATTACTGAGTCCCAACTATTCGAACGGGCAGCATATAAATCAGATAATAGGGGAAAGAACATCAAGTTGACCTTGTTGTTATTTGCATCTAGCATGAGTACACCCTCTATCATATACATTATATATGATCCATCGGCACAAATCACCTCTCATTCAGTGGCAGTGCTCGGTAAATACTCAAAATTTGCCTTCAACCATTAAATCTTAAACTCATAAATTTTTTACCACCATCACCGGGCGAGCATCCTAGTAAGTCATAGCAAAAGGTCGCGGGTTTGGACACTGTATTAACAGCCATGATCGCACTATCATCGATTGGAAGCTCGAGTTGCAGTGCAACATTTTCAAAAGTGATAGTGCACTCCCCACATAACAAATGAAATGTGTGGCTCTCCGAGCACTAGCGCTCGACCAAAGTCGATATCAAGTCATATTTCAAGTCAAACGTGCATATCATTGTAGCTAGTCCGAATCTGGATGCCTCCAAGTATGGCATAAGATGCAAATCTGGTAAATAGCCCACACTGTTGACACAATCCTTCAGTACGCGGTACGGACCCTGACCATATTAAATTACTGCAATAGTTAATATATCCAAATTAAATAAAAATAATGTGGAACTTTATAAAGGGACTCGTGAATAACAAATAACAATTTTAGTACCACCACATTAATAATATCTGATGTGTGATCCGTTTCTGTAATCAAAGATGTCATTTCAATACCTGAATTTCAAATAAAAAATTTAATCATCGCCTAAACAAATAACGAAAATGAATTTTCTATCATTTTTATGTTTTGAAGATTTCACAATATTTTACCCATATAAACAAATTAATAACAACGTAATTTTGAATACACTAATGTAAGTTAATAATTTATTTTTAGAAACCGTCGCATTTTTTAATTTTTTATCAAGTAACATTATTTATAATGTAACAAATTGAACGTATATTAACTGTAAAATTTGTAAAGAAATTCAGTTCAATTAATTAGTATTCAATCAATTTAACATAAGATGTATAAATTATTTTTCCTATAAAAAATTAAAAGTATTCGATAATTTTTCCTCTACTTGAAGACAATTAATTTATGGCATATTTGACCCTTTTACCACAATAATCCAATAAAATATAAGTAAATACCAAAATGGGTCATCATACAAATTTGTAGGAAACAACTCATTTCATTATTTATTATGGAAGCAAAAGACTCATTTTGATAATTAATTTGAGGTACCCTATTTTGGTATTTAATTATTGTTATTATTTATTGTGGTAAACTCAAATAAATAATAAAAATTACAAATCAAACTAATAAAGAACACAACATCACAAATCCAAACAAATATTTACAAATGTACCTTCAAACCAAATTAAATTATTACTTCTAAAACTACAAATACAAAATCAAACAAATAATACTAAAAGAATTAGTTACAAAAATATTTAATAAATAACTACAAAAAAATACCTTTTAATAAAAATTTAGGTGCAGCCTTCTCTCCTCTTTAAACAAAGAAAAGTAAACAATTAATAAATCACAATAAATACTAAACTGAACAAACAATTAATAATTACTAAAAAATTACCTTTCAAAATCAAATAATTTGGCTACTCTCTTTCAAAACCCTAAAACACTAATCTTTTCCCAAAACTTTAACTTTTCTTTTTTAAATAATCAAAACCCTATTCTTTCTCTTCTTTTTTTAAGAACCAAAACCCTAAAAAAACCAAAACTGTAACACTCTTAAGCCCTCTCTATCGTCATTAGGGTTACGGGCCTTACTAACCAATCACGACATTTAATTACATCATAAGTAAAACTGTAAGCTAACTATTTACATCACATCATACTGGGAGCAATACATGCAAATTTAATATTTCCAAAATAGTGTCTTATACAATCAAATAATGAATCGTGCTATGTAATGCTAAATTCGGTCTTCCACTGTTTACACCCTTATCACTATTTATCCCCTCTTAAAAGCTAAAAGTTGGATACATAACAAGACTATTCCAATTGTTAGCATCAGAGTATTGGTCCATACTCTGCCTATCTACTTTTGATGATATTAGTAGAATGACCTACCTCAGCTAATTTAGGTTTGTTATATCATTCCAAATCAGAGTAAAAATACTCTTATAGTCATTAATAAAGGTTTACGAGTCCCCAAAAATAGTCTAAAAACAAGCAGAGGCTAATTTGAAACAATTCTAAAAGTTTTAGGGCAATCTCAAAAATTCTTAGAAACAAGGGTCACATAGCTGTGCGGAACACCCCAGACCATGCGACTTTCAAAGTTGGGACACACAGCCGTGTCCCTACTTATGTCTCTACCCGTGTCACTCACTGACTTGAGACACACGACGGTGTCCCAGCCCATGTCTTGGCCCATGTAACTCACTAAATTGGGTCACACGGCCATGCCACAGGCTGTGTTTTACCCTAAGTGTGTCACTCGGCCGTGTGTCAGACCGTGTCCTAGGCCGTGTATACCTAAATGTACCTTAAAACTCAAGTCTACCAACTTGTGTTTACTTTGACATTAAGCAACCAATTCACTAATCATGTAACCTAATAGAAACACAATTAAACATGCTCAAAACAAGCCAAAACAACCATCCTAAGTGCCTAACCAATGTACCCTCATTGGTACCACATTTTATATCTTCAAACAATTTGAAAAAGCATCAACCATTCATAACTTTCATTCATACCAAATTTTCCAAAATTGAACTAACATTTGGCTACTTAAGCTACCAAGCTTTAAGCTGAATACATACCAAAACATACCAAACATAGCCTCAACCACAACCATATATATACAAATAACCATTATTTCAAGACAACCAAAATATCATCACATTATAAAAAACATCAACCAAAGGACCTCTTAAGTACATGCCATTACAAAATAGAATATCACCACACTTGAATCCTGAATTTGTTGTTAGATGCTGAGTCGATGATAAGCTAAAAAGCACCTAACCTGTGCATGAAAAACAAAACCTCACGTTGAGTATAACTCAATGGTATTTCTATAATTCGAACAATTTAACTTAATATGAGTAATCAAAATGTAAAGAATGCAATAAGAAATGTTATGCACTTTGTCCACTCAAATCAACTATGGAGTCAATTCATCCCAAGTACAAAAGTTCTCACCTCAATACTTACCATACACAAGAATTCAATATGCAACAATTTATAACTTAGTTCGGATTATAGAAATACAAATAATATATTCCAAGCTACTCGACATTAACCTTGTTATTCCCTTTCTTACTCGATGATTTCGTGATGACGTTCACTACAAAATAAATTAATTACAATAGATTAATTATACACAACTCAATTTTCATTAAATTTCAAATGTTACACAACATTTTGCTTAATTCGCAATTTAGTCCCTAAACCGAAACTAATTTTAATATCCATATTTAACCTCAATTTTTATAATAATTTCACTCTAAGCTAAATTTAGCTCCCTATTTTCAATTATACCCTTTAAATTTGAATTTTTCATAATTTAGTCCTTATAACTCAAAATTAACAATTAATTCCAAAATTTATTCCTTTTCCAATTCTATCTTAAAAATATATCAATTTAATCCTTAAAGCTCTTACTAATTAACAGTGGTAACATCCTCAATCTTGAAGACTGTTAGGAACAATCCATAGCAGCCTTCACTTAAGATAGCCTATATATGACCCACGTGCATCCTATCCAAGTTAGCCTGAAGACAGTTCACTACACACTCTTATGATGACCACTAAGGCATAACAACTTCATATATCCCCAAGGACGAGAGTGTCAAAGTAGGACTATGCAATACACAATATGGCAAAAACTGACCTAGAATGGCTTTGCCACTTGGTCAACTCAAACAACCTTATAAGATATTACATTGTTGGTTATGTGGCATTACACACAAGGGGCGACCCCTTATAAAAGTCCTAGTGCATAAAAAACATGGGATCAAATTTTTCTCCTGGAATAACCTAGAAAAAAAATTTAGCACTCTCATTCCCTTTCTCCTTCCATAACCCCTTCGCTTTGGCTCTCGACTTGTCACAGGTGAATCGACACTCCTCTCCACCACCCTCTCCTCCTTATTGGTTATTTGTATAACAATTGGTACGATGAACATGGATTGAACCACCATGGCTTGCTATTATACTATCTTCCTAAATAATGAAACTAACCAAAACCTAAACTCCATTTAACCCAAATATAAACTCAACGACTACTTCAAGTTACTTGGCAGGCACTTCTTAGCTCGAACCAACAACAAAACACTCGAAACCATCCCAACCTCTACTAAAAACCTCTTCCATTGTCTCCCATGACACCCATACTTATACACCTTATTACCAGTACCTATTACCAAAATAGTGGTATGATCAACCTCCCAAAGGCAACACAAGTGCTCCACCAAATGGCCAGACCTTTCAAAATCCTATCATAAGTTCACAACAATTTCTAGAGATGCAAGAGAAATTTTGTCTATTAGAAGCCTAAATTTCAAAATTGTAGCAACTTTAGTAGGAAAAACAGGAATGCTCCAAAGTTAAAGAACCTAGTCTAAGAAGAAGAAACAACACAATTTATCCTCCAAAGTTAAAGAACCTATGTGAGATAAAATGACCCTCTGAACCAACCCTTGGACTCCCTCTACCCAACGAACTTTTATAGTAGACACCATTATAACCATGACTGTACCACCCTTAACCCCTTTTTGTTGTCGAATTAGGGTCACAGACGTTACTAACCAATCAAAACATTTAATAACATCATAAGTAAAACTACAAGCTAACTATTTACATCATATCAAATTTAATATTTCCATAATACTGTCTTATACTATCGACTAATGAATCATGCTATACAATGCTAAACTTGGTCTTCCATTGTCTACACTCTTATCACTACTTATCCTTTCTTGAAAGCTAAAAGTTGGATACATAACAAGATTATTCCAATTATTAGCATCAAAATATTGGTCAATACTCTGCATATCTATTTTTAATGATATTAGTAGAATGACCTACCTCACCTAATTCAGTTTTGCTATTTCATTCCAAATCAGAGTAAAAATACTCTTATAGTCATTAATACAAGTTTACGTGTCCCCAAGGAAAAAAATAGTCTTCAAAAAATAGGGGCTAATTTGAAATAATTTTGAAAGTTTTAGGGTAATCTCAAAAATACCTAGAAATAGGGGTTACATGGCCATGTGGCCAAGTCGTGTGAATTTTGAAGTTGAGACACATGACCATGTCCCAGCCCATGTCTCTGCTCGTGTAACTCGTTGACTTAAGATACATGGCCGTGTCCTAGCCTGTGTCTCCACCCGTGTAACTCACTGACTTGGGTCACATAGCCATGTGTCAGCCTATGTGGGAACTATATATATATTGTTTTACAACACATTTAGGGCACACGCCTGTGTGTATTGCCAATGTGTGTCACACGGTCATGTGACAGATCGTGTCTCAGGCTGTATGTACCTAAATGTACCTTAAAATTCAAGTTTACCAAATTGTGTTTACTTGGACATTAAAAAACCAATTCACCAATCATTTAACTAATTCAAAAACATGATTAAACATGCTCAAAAGAAGCCAAAACAGCCATCCTAAGTGCCTGACCGATGTATCCTCACTGGTATCACATTTTATATCTTCAAACAATTTGATAAAGCATCAACCATTCATATCTTTCATTCATACCAAATTTTCCAAAATTGAACTAACATTTAGCTACTTAGGCTACCAAGCTTTAAGGTAAACCCAGACCAAAACATTAAGCTAAGATATCATGCCAAATATAGCTTCAAGCAAACCATATACACAAATAACCATTATTTCACTAGAAAACCAAAATATCATCACATTATAAACAACATCAACTAAAGGACCTCCTAGGTAAATGCTATTACAAAATAGAACATCACCACACTTGATTCTAGGATTCGTTGTTGGATGTTGAGTTGATGATAAGCTAAAAAGTACCTAACCTGCGTACGACTAAAAACCACACGCTGAGTATAACTTAGTGGTATTTCTATAATCCGAACTATTTAAACTCGATATGAATAGTTAAGATATAAAAATACTATAAGTAATATTATAGAACATATGTATCAAATGAATAATGTCAACTTACTCATTCTTTATTCACATTCAATAGAGTTCACAAATTT
Organism: Gossypium arboreum; assembly: GCF_025698485.1. NCBI lineage: Eukaryota > Viridiplantae > Streptophyta > Magnoliopsida > Malvales > Malvaceae > Gossypium > Gossypium arboreum. The sequence goes on along the minus strand of NC_069078.1, from coordinate 19,808,755 downwards.
TAACACATGACAGTACCATTTCATATGGCATTTGGGAAACTAACTCTTTCAATGGCATGTTTCATCTTTTTGTTCAATACATGAATTCATTTAAATATTCATATCTCATTTCATCATTTCATATTCCATTTGCCATCCTTGTCATCTCAATATCAACATATAAATTTCATCATTTAATTACCCTATTAACATGACTCAACTCGGATGGATACACGGATCCAACCAACACATCAGTTTGGCACCCACTGCCTCATCAAATAAATTTGAAGTAATAACTGCGCCCAGCACTATATAAGTTGACACACAGTGCCTTATCAACTCAAGGTTGAAGAGATCCCTGAACTCTTCCTATCTTATGGCACGCTATCTATATCCGACTTAGCCTGAAATAGTTAATAGGGTTTCATTTCACTTTCAATATCCATTGTTCCAATTTCACATATGTACATCATTATAGATATAAGTATATATTAAATTTGATAACAATTATAATTTCTTAATACACGTATTTATAAGAATACCATATTTCTTGATAGACATAATTTGTTTATTGTAATCATTGATTGATTCAATTTGGCCCAAAGTACAAGTGTAACACCCATAACCCGTATCCGTCACCGGAACAAGGTTACAGAGCATTACTAGAGCTTACAAAACAAATAGACAAAAATTTCAACATTTCTAAACATATCAATATTCATAATCAAAACCCAAACAAAATCATTCATATTGTCTCATATACGAGCCCTCAATGCCCAAAATACACATCAAAAATAAGTCAAGACTAAATCAAAAACTCAGAGAGTTTTTCAAAAAAAATTGAAAAATTTCAAAGTTGTTTGGATCACACGACCGTGTGGCTAGGCAATGTGACTCATACGGCCAAGAGACACGCCCGTACCTTAGGTTGTGTGGGCACTGAAAATAGGGACACATGGCTGTCTCCTAGCCCATGTAACTCTCTGACTTGGTCACATGGCTAAGCCATACGCTTGTGTGCTAGGCTGTGTACCCTTCGAAGTAAACTCATATGCCATGTGCCAGGCCATGTGCTAGGCCGTGTAACAACCTGACTTGTAACCCTGGACACACGGCTGAGACACACACTCGTGTCTCTACTTATGTGGACGAAAATAGACCATTTTTCTCACCCAATTTGGCATTAACCTACACTTAGCATTGTGCATATAAACTAGTCATATTAAGTCATCCAAAACAAGCAAAATAAAGCCTTAAACATGTAATATATTCTCATACAACCAATATGCCCTTAGGTACCTCAAATGAAAATTATAAACATGTTTAACCATGTATTCAATGTAACACCCCTCGCCCGTATCCAACACCAGGATAGGGTTTGAGGTGCTACCGGACTTAAACTTAACCAATTTTAGGAAATCAAGCCATAAAATTTTGATCAATTTAAGACTTTTCATTTCATATGTAATTTGTCCCTTATTTGGGCTTACGAGGCCTAAAACATACAATTGAGGTGGTTCGGGACCAAACCGAGGGCTCAAGAAAAACTTAGAAAATTTCATGCTTCAAGGCTCCACACGCCCGTGTGGGTATAGGACAAACGCCCATGTGCTAGGGACACGCCCATGTCCTGCACCCGTGTAGCCAATTTAATTTCCATAATTTCATAAATAAGTGCAAACTTCACACGGCCTGAACACATGCCTGTGTCCTTTCACACGGCCACGACATGCCTGTGTACAAAAACCTGGGTATTATGTTTCTGACATCAGCATCACACGAACACAGTACAAGCCCATGTACTAGGCCGTGCCCTCCACACGTCTAAGACACACGGCCGTGTCTCTACCCGTGTGATAATTACCATGCATTCTGACTTGAGATTTCTAGGTGCAGGGGACACACGACCTTCTCACACGCCTATGGGGCTGACCGTATGTTACACACGGCCTAGACACACGCCCGTGTGTCTACTCGTGTAGAAAATATAAGGCTATCTACCAAGCCTCATTGCCACCCTAGTGTACCTATTTTCATGTCAATACAAACCAATACCAAAACAAGCATAATAGACATTCATTCAACCGTGAAGATGCATCTTTTATAGACTTAAAATGAAAGCCCTCATCCAAAGCTTAATGTAAAGAGTGAAATCTATTTTAGACCAACGCATTTGGCCAATTCTTAAAGACACAAAATAATAAGGTCTAGCCCTATACATGCCATAATAAAAATATAAATCCAACTATACCGAGTTTTAAGGCTGATAGTGTGATTGATATCTCTGACTTCCGGTGATCCTTAAGCTAATTAGGCGGCACTGTAAAAAGATGAAAAGAAAGAGAGAGTAAGCATAAAAGCTTAGTAAGTTGCATATAAATAATTATACAACAACAATTTCACCTCTAGTCATCATACTCATAGAACAAAGATGGTGTAATCTTGACTTACTCATTACTGTCTACTCAAGTCACATTTTCTATTTTGAGCTCATTACTCATGCATACCAAATAGGTACATGTACCAATCACAACATTATTATACTTTCCTTACTAACTCACTTTCGTAACTTTTAAATTTGAACCTTTCGAAATACTACCGGATATTATATAAACCTCAAACATGGGATAAGTTGCAGATGCCATGTCCCAGGTATGGTTTTACACTAGCTATCGTCATCGAGGCTGATGCCATGTCCCAGACATGGTCTTACACTAGCTCTCGTATATATACATGCTGATTCCATGTCCCAGACATGGTCTTATACTAGCACAACTCTTAGCTGATGCATGTCCCAGACATGTCTTACACTGGCTATCATCATCGAAGCCGATGCATGTCCCAGACAGGTCTTACACTAGCACTCGTCTCAATGCCCATGCTATGTCCCAGACATGGTCTTACACTGGCTCTCATAATGTGGCCGATGCATGTCCCAGACATGTCTTACACTGGCACACAAATAACCCGAATGTTATGGCATGAATATCCGGTTGGTTTCCTAAGGTTTTAACGGGATTTTTCTACTATCTCAATTATTAATATGCATTCTCAACTCACAATATAACAATTCACACTATATAAATTCAATGAAAATTCAAATACATGCATTAACAATGTAGTAGTATTATTTACATACAACTTACCTTGGTTTGCAAAATGTACTTGACTAGTCGGTTTGGTCGATTTGCTTGGCTTTCCCTCGATCTAGCTTCGGATTTGATAAATCTTGATCTATAATAGCAAAATGCACTCATTTAGTCACTAATTATAATTAGGCAATCATAAATTCACATCTTAGGTAAAATGACCATTTTGCCCCTAGACCATGGCAAAATGATCATTTTGCCCCTATGCTTGGAAATTGATTTTTATCTAATTTCTTCGTATCTCAAGCCTAGCCGAACCTTTTTTACTCATATAGCAACTTCAAATTCTCACAATTTCACATATTTATCAACTATTTTACAACTTATGCATAAAATCCCCTTTAGGTGTTTTCCATGAAAACTCCACAAAAGTTGTTTATAACATAACTAGGACTCATATTCTTCCATAAAATTTGAGAAAACACTCTAAATGCTCTCATGGTGAAACCCTAAACTTTGCACCATTTTGCTATATAGTCCCCTCATTTGAAATCTCATGTTTCAAGGGTTCTAAAAATGCAAAAATCATCAACAAAGGATGAGAAAATCACTTACTTGTGAGGACTTAGAGTTGCTGAAATTTTTTTGAAACTCAAAACCCTTACAATGGCTGGAAAATCAGTGGAAGTGAAAAGAAAATGAAAGAAAAAGATGATAGCTAGGCTTAGGCATTATTTTAGTACACCTTATGTCATCAACATACCTAATGTAGACTTTTCAACATTTCTCTCTACCATGGCCGACCAAGCTATCATGATAGAATCTAATTGCCCTTTAAAGACCCCAAATTTTAATTCTTTAGCTATTTGACACATTTGGGTACTAAAATGAAACTTTTGCCTTTTATGCAATTTAGTCCTTTTTCGCAATCGGGCCCACAACATTAAAACCTACTCGTCAAATTTTTCATGCGCTAATGTAATTATACCATAACCACATAATAATAATAAAAATTATTTACCCAATTTTGGATTTGTGGTCCCGAGACCACTATTTCAACTAGGCTCTAAATCGGGTTATTACATTCAATATAAGCAAATGTTCAACTAACTTATATGCATACTTGCATCAGTACATATCATGTAGATCACTTATCAAAACATACCATTTGGTACCTATTATACCATTTAATCACTAGCATCAAATGGTCATATAATTCACATATAACTTGTACACTAAAAACATCAACAAGCCATTCAACAAGTACCAATTCACAACAATTCTATCAAGCTTCAAAGCTTATACAAAATGCATAATCAAACCACCAATTTTACCTTCCATCATTCTTCCATATCAAGAAACATATCAACATGATAAGGCTACCTATATACATACCAAAATATAGCAAAACACAAGCCAAATCATATGGCCACAATTACAACAAAACATATAGGCTAACATTATCCAAAATAGCCTATACATGCCATTATAACCAAACTTAAATCAACCAAAAGTATCGAGTGAGTTGATGGATAGTGTGATAGAACTCCGACAAGCTTTCAACCCGAACGAGCTTCCGATTCACTATAAAACATTGAAAAATACATAGAGTAAGCATTTGCGCTTAGTAAGTTTGTATAACATAGAATTTAACTTATCATTTAAGCACATATTAGATAAGTAAACAATTCATATCCCAACATATATTGGCCAAATGCCTAAGCACATATACACCAATCATGTTAGTCATGTAAACACATATATAAACCAAGTCATGGATGAGCTCAACAATTAATCCAATTCCATATACATGTATCATCCATTTCATATACCTATATACCATGTAATATCATTTTCCATATAATTCATATCTATACCTGTAACAATTCGTATCGAACTCATGTCATATCGTATCAGAACATTTCCCATTGAACCATTTAGAATATCATTGGATACTCGGGATAGCTCACACATAGTGTGCTAAACTGTAATCCGTCAATTCCTATGCATGTATGCTCATACGAGCTATGAATTGGTATGCTCTTATGAACTAAAAATTGATAAGCTCATACAACCTAAGAATCGATAAGCTCTCATGAGCTGCAAATCAGTAAGCTCACAAGATTTGTGGTGTGTCTGCAACACATGTAGGACCTCAACCAAATCGGTAACCCTAATGACATGTCATTTGTATCCTACAAAATTTCTAAGGTTCAAACAGGACTCGGTAATCGACATACGTCGTCGGATATAAGATTGGTATTTATACATGGCAATTAAACAAATAACACACATAAAATTCAATTAAAACATATACATACTCAATTTAATTATACAAACTTACCTCGACGAGTATATGTAGATACAGCTTTGCCTCAATCTAACTTCGTACGAGGTTTGACTGGATCTATACGGATAAATTTAACCCAGTTCAACATATTTCACATTCAATTTAGTCAAACACACATTTTTTCCAAAATACCATTTTGCCCCTACTCTTTTAATTTGTTTGAAATTTAGTCCCTCGTTAATAAAAATAGAAATTTACACAATTTCACAACAATCCACCATGGTTGAATATCAAATAGGTCCTTAGCATGTACTATACTTAAATTATTTCACAATTTCATCATGTAATATTTCTCATTTTTCAATTTAGTTCCTATTTGACAATTTTACTAAAAATTCCATTATAAAAGTTGTTTATCTAACAACAACCATTCATTTTCTATCAAATTCAAAAATCAAGCATGTTCATCAGCGGTAAAACCCTAACAGTTTAACAGTTTCACAAATTAATCCCCAGGCTAGCTAGATTAAGCTACAATGATCCCAAAAACATAGAAATCATTAAAACGGATTAAAAATGCATACCTAATTGAAGGAATAAGAATGGTTGAATGAAACTTCAACAATGGCTTCTTGTTCTTTAACATTTGGTTAAAAAATGATAATGGAAGATGATGAAAATTTTGTTTTATTTAATTAACCTTTAATTTTTAATTTCCAAAAATTAACCTTAGTATTTCATCCAAATTTCAATATTTCCAAACCATTATCATCCACTAACATACAAATGGTCTAATTACGATATAAGGACCTCCACTTTAAATTTCTATAGTTATTTAATACCTTTAGCTATTAGAACTAAACTTTTGCACTTTACGCAATTTAGTCCTTTTTATCCAATTAAGCAAATAAACAGTAAAATTTCTTAACGAAATTTTTATATAGTAACACTATCATGCTGTAGACCATAAAAATAATAATAGAATAAATTTTCTGACTTCAAATTTTTGGTCCTGAAACCATTATTCCGATTTTATTAAAAACGGGTTGTTGCAACTCCCCCCTAAAAGGATTTTCGTCCCTGAAAATCTTACTGGAAAAGAGGTTCGGATATTGCTTTCTCATAAATTCTTCGAGTTCCCAGGTGGGTTTTTCTATTTCGTGTCACTCCTAGAAAACTTTTTCTAAAAATATTTTCTTGTTTATCAATTCTTTCACCTTTCGTGACAGAATTCTGATCGGTTCTTCACTGTATGACGTATCAGGCTAAATCTCAACATCCGTTGAGGAAATTACATGTGAAGGATCATACCATTACCATCGTAACATAAACACATGAAAGACATTATGCATTATTTCAAGTTTTGGCGGTAAAGCTAATCGGTATGCAACAGGTCTGATTCTTTCAGTAATCTTGTACGGCCCGATAAATCGCGGGCTCAGTTTTTATTTGTGATCAAACCGAAGAAATTTCTTCCAAGGCAATACTTATAAGAATACTCTGTTGCTGACTTGAATTCTATATTTTTACGTTTAAGATCTGCATACGATTTCAAACAATCTAAAGCTGTTTTTAAGCTATCTCGGATTACTTTTACTTTTTCTTCAACATCATGAATCAAATCAACCCTGTGTACCTTTTTCTCACTAATTTTGGTCCAGTATAACAGATTTCAGTGTTTACGACTATACAAAGCCTCATATGGTGCCATTTTTATACTCGACTAAAAACTGTTGTTATATGCAAATTCAACCAACGGTAAGTATTTCTCCTAGCTGCCTTCAAACTCTAAAACACAACACTAAAGAATATCTTCAAGAATTTGAATCACATTCTCGGACTGACTATTGGTTTTAGGGTGAAATATAATGCTAAAATACAACTGTGGACGCAGAGTTTCCTATAACTTTCTCCAAAATTGCAATGTAACCCGTGGATCTTTATCCAAAATAATGGAGACTGACACTCTGTGTAATCCGACAATCTCAAAAACATAAACACATCTAATCTATCAAGGGAGAAATTTGTACGTACATGAATATAATGTGCAAACTTCGTCAAACAGTCAATGATTAGCCAAATAGCATCTTTCTTTCTTGGAGATCAAGGTAAACCCGATACAAAATCCATAGTAACTCTTTCCCATTTTGACTCCGGTATCATCACTGAATGTAACAGTCCTAAAGGTACCTGATGTTCAGCTTTAACTTGCTGACATACCAAGCATCTCGATACAAAATCTGAAATCTCACATTTCATCCCCGGCCACCAGTACATCTGTCTCAAATCATTGTACATTTTATTGCTTCCGGAATGAACGGACATGCTACCACTATGAGCTTCGTGTAAGATTCTTTCAATGAGCTCTAGATTCTTTGGTACACAAACTCTACCTCTAAACAATAAACACTCATCAGGTCCTATCTAGAATTCTGAATCAGAAGTCGATTCACACTGTACCCGTCTAGCTATCCATTCACTATCACATTTCTAAGCTTCGCAGATCTACTATAAAAACATCGGTCTAGCTTTTAACTCTGTTAAGATCGAGCCATCATCAGATAATGTCAGTCATGTACTCATAGCTTGCAGAGCAAACAAGGACTTTCTACTCAAAGCATCAGCAACTACATTTGTTTTTCCTAGATGATAATCAATGATCAACTCATAGTCTTTCAATAGTTTGAGTCATCTGTGTTGTCTTAGATTCAAATCTTTCTACAACATCAAATACTTCAAACTCTTGTGATCGGTAAATATATGACATTTTTCACCGAACAAATGGTGTCGCCAAATTTTTCATGCAAACAGAATAGCTGCCAACTCTAAGTCATGTGTCAGATAGTTCTTTTCATGTGCCTTTAACTGTCTGGAGGCCTAAGATATTACTTTTCCTTCCTATATCAAAACACAGCCTAAACTATTTAAAGACACATTACTGAAAATCACGAATTCTTTGCCCGATTCAGGCTGAACCAAAGCTGGTGCTTCGGTCAATAGTACTTTCAATTGATTGAAACTTTGATGACATTTATTAGACCATTCAAACTTCACATATTTTTGTAGTAACTACGTCATCAGTGTAGCTATCGTTGAGAACCCTTTGATGAATCTTCGGTAATAACAAGCTAATCCCAGAAAACTTCTGACTTCAGATACGTTTCTCGATAGTTTCCAGTCAACAACTATGAAAATTTTACTCTGCTCAATTTTGATGCCTTCAGTCGATACTATATGTCCTAGAAAACCAACTTCTTAGATCTAGAAATTACATTTGCTAAATTTAGCAAACAATTATTTATCTCAAAAAGTTTGCAAAACAAGTCTCAAATGTACAACATGTTCATACTCATCTCGAGAATAGATTAGAATGTCGTTAATAAATACCACAACAAATCTGTCTAGATATGGTCTAAAGATTCTATTCATCAAATCTATAAATACAGCAGGTGCATTAGTTAAACAAAACAACATCACAAGAAATTCATAGTGTCTATAACAGCCCGATTTTGGTCCTAGTCGGAATAGTGGTTTTGGAACCACTATTCTGGGGCTGGAGAAATTATTTTTAATGATATTTTATGTGTTATAGCATGATCATATGAGTGCATGAAAATTTTAGTGAAAAAATTTTAGCGATTTTAATGCTTAATTGCGAAAAAGGACTAAATAGCATAAAGGGCAAAAGTTTTGTTTTGCTAGCTAAAGGTGTCAAATAGCTATAGAACATTAAATTAGGTTCTTTATTGAGTAAATAGACCATAAATATGTTAGTGGTTGATCAAGGAGACAAAAAAAGGTTGAAAGTCAAAGTTAATGTACATTAGGTGACTTTTTTGGTAATAAAATAAAACAAAAAGAAAAAATTGTTGTCATCAAATACTAGAAAATAGGGGGTTTTGAATACTCAAAAATTTCAGCAACTTATATCCCTTACAAGTAAGTGATTTAGATGCCTATTTTTGATAATTTTGTACTTTTGGAACCCTTGTAGCATGAACTAGCTAATGGGGGGACTATTTTGTGAAATGGTTGATAGTCTAGGGATTTTCCATGAAAGGATTTAAATTTTTTTCTAAATTTATATGGAATAAAAAGAGTCTTGGTTGCATAATAAACAACTTTTGTGAAAGGATATTCATGGAAAACTGTGACAGCCCAAAATTGACCCTAGTCGGGAAGTGGTTTCGGGACCACTAAACCGAGTCACCGAAATGTTTGAACGTAATATTTATTGTCTAGAATATGTATTTACGAATGTGTAAAAATTTCAAGCTTCGGTTTAGTCGATTGCATGTGAATTCAGTTAGTAGGACTTGTATGTCACTTTTGAAAAATGATAGGCTAATCTATAAGGACCTAATAATACATGTTGTCAAAAGGGAGGACTTGCATGTCAAAATCCCCCCCCTAAGTGCTAGTAGCCGGCCATGACAAGGAAGCATGGGCAAGACATGTCATGAAACATGTTGGGTGAGTGGTTTATGTTGAAATAAATAAAATAAGGTGCATGAGTAAAAAAAAAGTGTGTGTGTGAAGGCTTTCCTCCCTCCCCATTGCCGTGCAAGTGAGAAAGAAAACAAAAAAAAAAAAGCTTTGTTCATCTTTTTTCCATCCTTTTGGCCGAAAATCTCAAGGAGAAGAAAGGGTCCTTGCTCATGGTTGGTTTGGAATAGGTTGGCCATCCTTGTAGCTAGATTAAGGTATGTTTAATATGGTGCCATGAGATTCATGCATGTTCTTAGTTGCTAGTTTTAGTTCTAATTAGTCCATGATTCAAAACCTTGCTATGTCATGGGGATGATAGTATGAAATGAAAATTTGAGATAAGTAAGGTTAAATTTGATTTGGTAAAATCGGCCATATGGGTGTATATGTTTGTAAAATATATTTTCTTTGTTAACTCCTTACAATCGGTTGTAGGAGTAATATTGGCTTATAAGGTTGAGTTGATTCATGATGTTGTATGTTAGGATTAAAATACTTGAGACTAGATTAGCTTAATGGTGACCATGCATTCTACCTTGAAGCATTAAACAAAGGTTGGTTGAGATTTTGATATTTTGAACAAAGATAGTTGTGAAATGGGGTGAAAACCATTAAGTTATACACATAAAAATCCAGCAAGAAGATTAAACTACTAAATGTATTCATTTTAGATCAAGACATCAAAGAGGGAGAACCAAGCAAAGGCAAAGCGAAGATAATCGAGTAGTAGATTGGGAATCATTTCATCCGATATAAGGTAAGTCATTAAGCACTTATTTGTACTAATTTAAAAGGGTCGTAATGTCTAAGTAATGATGCTGAATGGAATGGTAGAATATATATATATAAACATGTATGTATGTGGTGATAAAAATATTGAATTGAAAGAAAAGAGGTGAGATGTATTGAATGATCGGTTCGGCACTAAGTGTGCGGGTGTAAACATTTATAATCACAAATTGGCACTAAGTGTGCGGGTTCAAATTATACAGCACTAAGTGTGCAAGTTTGATTATATAGCACTAAGTGTGCGAGTTCGACTATTAAGCACTAAGTGTGCGGGCTTATGGCACATCCTCTAATAAACGTACATGTTCTACGGCGCGGCCTTACCGAGTCAATCATGGACAGTGATGCGAGTAAACACCTTGAGCTCATGAGGAATGGACATTTTATTTATATTTGGAATTTTGGTTTGGTAAGTCTTGATCTATGTGGTGATATTGCACGAAAATAAATGCATGCAATGTCATATGGCGTAATGTATGAAATATCAAGTAGGGCTTGGTATGTGACCAAACCGAAATGCCTAAAGAATTATAGTACCGTTTGGGGTGTGGATGGAGGATTTTAATCCGCCTTAATTATTTTCTTTTATGGTATATTATTACTGAACGGCAATATAATGCTTATGGCTTCTTGAGTTATATACTCACCGGTGTTTGCTTGTCGCCATTTTAGGTTTCTCGGACTCGTCCTTTTGCGTGCTCGTGATCGTCATTGGAGTCATCACACCGGCTATCAACTTTTGGTATCTTTTTTGTGTAGTCGGTTTAGGAGAACATTTTGGCATGTATAGGCTAATATGCTTTGTTGAACTTTGGTATGTAAACTTTTAGCCATGCGAAAATGGCATAAATGCTCGGTTGGATTTAGTTCTCCAATGTTAAGTCACAAGTCTTGGTAATTGATTTCCATGCCTTATGCCATGGTTGATTATTTTGGTATTAAAATGCATGTTATGGCAATAGTGTAGTAGGGAGATGTTGGATAATGATTAGCCTCTGGTATGGCTAGTCATGATCATGATTTGTGACATGTATGATGAATCACTAGTTAGATCAAAGGAAATCATGAAATAAGCATAGTTGCTTTAGTGACAGGTGCTGGCAGCAGCAGTAACGTGAGATTGAAAAATCACTAAAAATAGTAGGAATGGTATTAAATAGTAAATAAATTATGTAAATGTACCTTGATGAATCTACTTTTATATAGAAGAAACGAAATGGTCATATGAGTTATAAGTTAACAGATATTAAAGTTCTTGTGAAACAGGGCCAGAACGGTTTCTGGATCCCCTGTCCCGACTTTGGAAAATCATTGTAAATTAACCAGAGATAATTAGGAGTCATGCCATATATGTGTAGATTCCTCCCTGAGTCTAGTTTCTATAGAAACAAACGGCATCAGTATTGAAGCCCTGTAATGGGAGATATCTAATTCGTAATGCTCAAAGGTCAGTGTAGTCGATCCCTGCAACAGGGGAGAATTTAACTAATAAACTGTACCAATTGGCTCGACCAAAAATTCTAGAAAAAATATGTAGATGGAAATATGAGTCTAGTTTCATGGAAAATTTGCGAAACTGATTTTCGAGTTGTAAAACTCAAGTTATGAATTTTGGAGCGACTAGTACACAGATTGGCAGCTTGTCCGAAACTCTCAATAAGTGGGTTGAAGTCTGTTAACACCTCGTGTTCGACTCGTGACGGTCTCGGGTTCGGGTGTTACATTTTATTGGTATCGAGCTATGGTTTAGTCGGTTCTAGGACTACCATAGCGTATGAGTCTAGCTATACATGCCTTAATGTTAATGTTTAAATGTGTGATGACTTGACGGTTAAATTTTTTGTTTTGATTAGTAAATTCGGTTTAGAGAGAACCTTGGCGGATGACGTTGAAAGTGTAGCGGCTGCTCTGCACAAGGGACGCCACTGTTGAACCTCGGTCATCTGCGAATAATCAAGGTGAGGAGGCAAAACAAGCCTTCTTTACCATGATGAATGAGTGGGTAGCATAATCTGACCGAACCAATCCTACTGTCCAACAATTCCGAATTTAAATAATCCACCCCAAGGGCTCTGTAATGCCATCGGTTCTTGATCCTATGAGGCCGAGTAAGCCACCAGAGACTTGATTAGAAAGCGGGCTGAGGAGTTTAAGGCCATAGTTCTTGATGATGCCGAAAGAGCCGAAGTTTCGCTTGATAACACCATTCGGTGTTTGATGAACTATCATGCACACCCGATGAATGTCTAAAGTGTGCTATATCCTTGTTGCGAGACTCACTTACTATTGGTGGAGGACTTTGATCTCCATAGTCCCAAACGAGCGAAGTTACTTGGGATTTCTTTCAAATGAATTTGAAAAAAGTATATTAGTCAACGGTTCATCGATCAAAAGCGTAAGGAATTCTTGGAACTCAAGCAAGGCCGTATGACAGTACCTGAATACGAACATGAGTTCGTAAGACTTAGTCGGTATGCTCGGGAGTGTGTGGTCGATGAGGTTGCTATGTGCAAAAGATTTGAAGAAGGATTGAATGAAGATTTAAAACTACTAGTGGGTATTTTGGAGATAAAGGAGTTCGTGACGCTGGTCGAACGAGCTCGCAAGCGGAAGAACTTGGAAAGGAGAAGAAGAAGGCTGAATTTGAAGCTAAAGACTATCGTAAGAGATCGATAGGTAAAGCTCTGTTCTCGACTGTAAAGAAGTTCAGGGAGGACACTAATAAATTGAGGACGACTGCGGGAATTTCCATTAGAGCACGACCATCGACGGACTCCCGAGCTACTTCGGTGGCTAGTGTGGGCAATAATCGTCAAGAGAGACCTGAATGCCCCCAATGTGGAAGACGACACCTAGGTGAATGTTGGGGTAAGTCTGTTAACCGGCTTATTACGGATGTGGTTCAAGGACCACTTCATTAGAGATTGCACGAGCTAGATGAGAAGAATAAGATACAAGGTGCAAGATCGAGTGGGCGACATACTAGAGGTAGACCCCGAGGATTTCGTGGAGGTAGGGGTGGTAATCGAGAGGAGCCACCGACACTACTGTTCGATCCGAGACTCGTGCTCTGCTAGAGCATATGCCATCCGCGACGAGAGGAGGCATCCTCCCCGACGTTATCACTGGTACTTTTACTCTCTTTGATACTAGTGTGATTGCATTGATTGACCCGGCTCTACTCATTCATATGTATGTGAAACTTTAGCATCCAAGAAGACTCTACCGTTGAGTCTCTCGAGTTCGTAATTCGAGTGTCAAACCCTTTGGGTCAATACGTACTCGTTGATAAAGTGTGCAAGAGATGCCCCTAATAATTCGAGAATCTGTTTTCCTACCGATCTAATGCTTCTACCATTTGATGAATTCGATGTTATTCTTGGTATGGATTGGTGACCGTACATGATGCAATGGTGGTGCAAAAGGAAAACCATTGATTTGAGGAGTGCAAATAATAAGGTAGTCCGAGTCGAGTCTCATCGATTTAAAAGGAGTGCCAGCGATAATATCTTCTATGACCGCTTCGGAGATATGTGAAAAGGGTGTGAAACATACCTTGCGTATGTGCTTGAAAGTAAAGAGACGGAAAAGAAACTCGAATCGGTACCAGTGGTTTGTGAGTATTCAGATGTTTTTCCGGATGAGTTACCGGATTGCCACCGGTTCGAGAAGTGGAATTCGCATCGGTTGTACCGGTACTACGCCGATCTCAATAGCTCCGTGATCGTATGTCATTAACGGAGTTAAAGGAATTGAAGGTCCAATTGCAAGAATTGACGGATAGGGGTTTCGCTCGACCGAAGTTTTTCTCCATGGGCGCACCAAAGTATTGTTTGTGAAAAGAAGGACGGAAGCATGAGGTTGTGCATCGACTATCGTCAACTCAATAAAGTGACGATAAAGAATAAATATCCGTTGCCACGAATTGACGATTTGTTTGATCAATTAAAGGAGCCTCGGTGTTTTCAAAGATAGACTTGAGGTCGGGTACTATCAGTTGAGGGTCCGAGAATCGGACATACCCAAAACCGCTTTTAGAACGAGGTACGGTCACTACAAATTCTTGGTGATGCCGTTTGGGCTCACTAATGCCCTGCGGTGTTTATGGATTTAATGAATAGAATTTTCGTGCCATACTTGGATCGGTTCGTAGTTGTATTTATCGATGACATTTTGGTCTATTCGAGATGAAATCGAACATCTTTGAACACCGAGGCTAGTGTTGCAAATCTTACGAGATAAGCGATTATACGCAAAGTTCATAAATGTGAATTTTGGTTGAAAGAGGTTAGCTTTTTGGGGCACGTGATGTCCGTGATCGGTGTCGGTGGACCGAACAAAATTTCGCCATAGTCGATTGGAAACCACCAAGGAATGTTACCGAAGTTAGGAGCTTTTGGGGCTTGCGGTTATTACCGACGATTTGTAAAGGTTTTCGACGATAGCCACGCCAATGACGGTTACTCCAAAAGGATGTTAAGTTCGAATGGACGGAGAAATGTCGAAAAGTTTCGATCAATCGAAAGCTTATTTGATCGAAGCCCCAATTCTAGTGCAACCCGAATCGGGCAAAGAGTTTGTCATTTATAGTGACGTATCCCTACTTGGGTTGGGTTGCGTATTGATGCAAGAAAGGCGAAGTTGTGGCCTATGCGTCGAGACAATTAAAGCCACATGAGAAAAATTATCCGACCCATGATCTCGAATTGGTCGCCATCGTATTCGCCTTTTAAAGATATGGCGACATTACCTATTTGGTGAGAAGTGCCATGTGTATTCAGATCACAAAAGTCTCCAATATTTGATGACTCAAAGAGACTTAAATCTGCGACAAAGACGTTGGCTCGAGCTGTTAAAGGATTATGAGTTGGTCATTGACTATCACCCGGAAAGGCTAATGTGGTTGCGGATGCCTTAAGTCAGAATCACTATTTGCGTTGCGAACGATGAATGTACACTTGTCCGTTTCTACCCGACAATGTGTTAGTAGCTGAATTGAAAGCCAAACCATTATTGATACGTCAAATTCGTGAAGCTCGTAAAGTCGACGATGAGTTGGTTGCAAAACGGGATGAGTGTGTTCGAACAAGGAATCGAATTTCAGATTGACGACCATGATTGCTTGACGTTCAAGGGTCGATTATGTATTCCAAGGAATTCGAACTTGTTTTGATGATTTTGAACGAGGCTCACAAGAGTCGAATGTCAATCCACCCGGGAGTACGAAAATGTACAACGACACGAAACACCGCTTTGGTGGCATGGTATGAAACGAGACATTTCCAACCTTGTTTCAAGTGCTTAGTATGTCGACAAGTAAAGGCGAACATTAAGTGCCCACGGGTTTGCTTGACCAATCATGATACCGAATGGAAATGGGAACGAGTCACGATGGATTTTGTATCCGCTTGCCGGTGTCGGCAAGCAAGAAAGATGCAATTTGGGTCGTCGTTGATAGATTGACTAAGTCGGCTCACTTTATCCCCATACGCACGGATTTTTCATTGGATAAGCTAGCTGAATTGTATGTTTCTCGAGTTGTGAGAATACACGGGTACCGATTTCTATTGTGTCGGATGAGATCCAAAATTCACCTCACGATTTTGGAAGAAATTGCAAGAAGCTTTGGGTACCAAGTCTGCATTTTAGCACCGCTTTTCATCCCCAAACCGATGGTCAATCCGAAGCGGATAATTCAGATACTTGAGGATATGTTGAGATGTTGCATCCTCGAGTTTAATGGTTCATGGGAACGGTATTTACCCTTGATTGAATTCGCTTACAACAATAGTTTTCAGTCAAGCATTAAGATGGTGCCTTACGAGGCTTTGTATGGTCGTAAATGCCGTACACCATTGTTTTGGACTGAGCTCGGTGAAAGCAAAATTTTCGGGGTGGATTTGATTAGAGATGCTGAGCAAAAAGTTCGAGTAATTCGTGAAAGTTTGAAGGCTGCTTCGAATCGTCAGAAGTCGTACGCGGATTTAAAACGAAGAGATATTGAGTATCAGGTGGGAGACAAAGTGTTTCTCAAGGTATCACCCTAGAAAAAGATACTCAGATTTGGCCGTAAGGGCAAATTGAGTCCGAGATTCATTGGGCCATATGAGATCTCCGAACGAGTCGGCCCAGTAGCGTATAGGTTGCTTTTACCCCCTGAACTCGAAAGGATCCACAACGTTTTCCATGTTTCGATGCTTCGACGTTACCGATCCGATCCTTCACATGTAATAAACCCTCCGAGATTGAAATTCAAGCCGATATGAGTTATGAAGAAGAACCAATTCAGATCCTAGCTCGTGAAGTGAAGGAGTTGCGAAACAAAAGGGTTCCGTTAGTAAAAGTGTTATGGCTCAAACACGGGATGGAAGAAGCTACTTGGGAACCCGAGAATTCTATGAAAGAGCGTTACCCAAACACATTTACGGTAAGATTTTCGGGACGAAAATTCCTTAAGTGGGGAGAGTTGTGACAGCCCAAAATTGACCCTAGTCGGAAGTGGTTTGGGACCACTAAACCGAAGTCTTGAAATGTTTGAACGTAATATTTATTGTCTAGAATATGTATTTACGAATGTGTAAAAATTTCAAGCTTGGTTTAGTCGATTGCATGTGAATTCAGTTAGTAGGACTTGTATGTCACTTTTGAAAAATGATAGGCTAATCTATAAGGACCTAATAATACATGTAGTCAAAAGGAGGACTTGCATGTCAAAATCCCCCAAGTGCTAGTGGCCGCCATGACAAGGAATCATGGGCAAGACATGTCATGAAACATGTTGGGTGAGTGGTTTATGTTGAAATAAATAAAATAAGGTGCATGAGTAAAAAAAAAAGTGTGTGTGAAGGCTTTCCTCCCTCCCCATTGCCGTGCAAGTGAGAAAGAAAACAAAAAAAAAAAAGCTTTGTTCATCTTTTTTCCATCCTTTTGGCCGAAAATCTCAAGGGAGAAGAAAGGGTCCTTGCTCATGGTTGGTTTGGAATAGGTTGGCCATCCTTGTAGCTAGATTAAGGTATGTTTAATATGGTGCCATGAGATTCATGCATGTTCTTAGTTGCTAGTTTTAGTTCTAATTAGTCCATGATTCAAAACCTTGCTATGTCATGGGGATGATAGTATGAAATGAAAATTTGAGATAAGTAAGGTTAAATTTGATTTGGTAAAATCGGCCATATGGGTGTATATGTTTGTAAAATATATTTTCTTTGTTAACTCCTTACAATCGGTTGTAGGAGTAATATTGGCTTATAAGGTTGAGTTGATTCATGATGTTGTATGTTAGGATTAAAATACTTGAGACTAGATTAGCTTAATGGTGACCATGCATTCGCCTTGAAGCATTAAACAAAGGTTGGTTGAGATTTTGATATTTTGAACAAAGATAGTTGTGAAATGGGGTGAAAACCATTAAGTTATACACATAAAAATCCAGCAAGAAGATTAAACTACTAAATGTATTCATTTTAGATCAAGACATCAAAGAGGGAGAACCAAGCAAAGGCAAAGCGAAGATAATCGAGTAGTAGATTGGGAATCATTTCATCCGATATAAGGTAAGTCATTAAGCACTTATTTGTACTAATTTAAAAGGGTCGTAATGTCTAAGTAATGATGCTGAATGGAATGGTAGAATATATATATAAACATGTATGTATGTGGTGATAAAAATATTGAATTGAAAGAAAAGAGGTGAGATGTATTGAATGATCGGTTCGGCACTAAGTGTGCGGGTGTAAACATTTATAATCACAAATTGGCACTAAGTGTGCGGGTTCAAATTATACAGCACTAAGTGTGCAAGTTTGATTATATAGCACTAAGTGTGCGAGTTTGACTATTAAGCACTAAGTGTGCGGGCTTATGGCACATCCTCTAATAAACGTACATGTTCTACGTGCGCGGCCTTACCGAGTCAATCATGGACAGCGGTACGAGTAAACACCTTGAGCTCATGAGGAATGGACATTTTATTTATATTTGGAATTTTGGTTTGGTAAGTCTTGATCTATGTGGTGATATTGCTCGAAAATAAATGCATGCAATGTCATATGGCGTAATGTATGAAATATCAAGTAGGGCTTGGTATGTGACCAAACCGAAATGCCTAAAGAATTATAGTACCGTTTGGGGTGTGGATGGAGGATTTTAATCCCGCCTTAATTATTTTCTTTTATGGTATATTATTACTGAACGGCAATATAATGCTTATGGCTTACTGAGTTATATACTCACCCGGTGTTTGCTTGTCGCCATTTTAGGTTTCTCGGACTCGTCCTTTTTGCGTGCTCGTGATGTCATTGGAGTCATCACACCGGCTATCAACTTTTGGTATCTTTTTTTGTGTAGTCGGTTTAGGAGAACATTTTGGCATGTATAGGCTAATATGCTTTGTTGAACTTTGGTATGTAAACTTTTAGCCATGCGAAAATGGCATAAATGCTCGGTTGGATTTAGTTCTCCAATGTTAAGTCACAAGTCTTGGTAATTCGATTTCCATGCCTTATGCCATGGTTGATTATTTTGGTATTAAAATGCATGTTATGGCAATAGTGTAGTAGGGAGATGTTGGATAATGATTAGCCTCTGGTATGGCTAGTCATGATCATGATTTGTGACATGTATGATGAATCACTAGTTAGATCAAAGGAAATCATGAAATAAGCATAGTTGCTTTAGTGACAGGTGCTGGCAGCAGCAGTAACGTGAGATTGAAAAATCACTAAAAATAGTAGGAATGGTATTAAATAGTAAATAAATTATGTAAATGTACCTTGATGAATCTACTTTTATATAGAAGAAACGAAATGGTCATATGAGTTATAAGTTAACAGATATTAAAGTTCTTGTGAAACAGGGCCAGAACGGTTTCTGGATCCCCTGTCCCGACTTTGGAAAATCATTGTAAATTAACCAGATATAATTAGGAGTCATGCCATATATGTGTAGATTCCTCTCTGAGTTTAGTTTCTATAGAAAG
Source organism: Gossypium arboreum (assembly GCF_025698485.1). Lineage (NCBI taxonomy): Eukaryota > Viridiplantae > Streptophyta > Magnoliopsida > Malvales > Malvaceae > Gossypium > Gossypium arboreum. The sequence continues at coordinate 19,789,143 of NC_069078.1, read as the reverse complement.
AAACGGCATCAGTATTGAAGCCCTGTACAGGGAGATATCCAATTCGTAATGATCAAAGGTCAGTGTAGTCGATCCCTGCAATAGGGGAGACTTTAACTAATAAACTGTACCAATTGGCTCGACCAAAAATTCTAGAAAAAAATATGTAGATGGAAATATGAGTCTAGTTTCATGGAAAATTTGCGAAACTGATTTTCGAGTTGTAAAACTCAAGTTATGAATTTTGGAGCGACTAGTACACAGATTGGCAGCTTGTCTGGAAACTCTCAATAAGTGGGTTGAAGTCTGTTAACACCTCGTGTTCGACTCCGGCGACGGTCTCGGGTTCGGGGTGTTACAAAAACACCTAAAAGGGCCATTTTGTAAAAGTTATAAAATAGGTTGTAATTATGTGAAATAGTTGAAATTTGGGGTTGTCATAAGAGTAATAATTGTTCGGTTAGGCTTGGATAATAAGGAAATTTGATAAAAATTAATTTTCGGGCCTAAGGGTAAAATGGTCATTTTGTGAAAGTCTAGGGGCAAAATGGTTATTTTTCCAAAAATATGAATTTTGATTGTCCAAATTTATTTAGTAATTAAATAAGTGAATTTCATCATGTTAGATCAAGAAAATCGAGATTTGGGCTTAAATCGAGAAAATGCGTGGTTAAAGACAGAAAGAGAATAATTAGCCGAAATTGCATTTGAGGTAAGTCCGTGTGATTAAATGAGCATGATATTCATTCCATTGTTATTATACTTGAAAATCTATCTTGCCAAGATTGTGTTAAAGTTTATGTTGATGATATTGTATATGAGAAAGTGATGTCAAATGTAAATAACATTTATGTGTTGATTGAATGCTTGGAGATTTGATGGAATATGATATTCCATTGAAACGAGTAAGTTGTATGTAAATAATACAACTAAATTGTTATTATATGTGTTTAAATTGATATAGCATGAATTTCTTGGTTGTGGAAATGATTACGTATGATGAATATTGAGATAGTAGAATTCCTGTTTGAACCCTAAGAAACAATTCAGATATTCATGCCATGACATTCGGGTTATTTGTGTTCCAGTGTAAGACATGTCTGAGACATGCATCGGCCACATTATGAGAGCCAATGTAAGACCATGTCTGGGACATGCCATCTGCATAGATATGTGAGAGCTAGTGTAAAACCATGTCTGGGACATAGTGTTGGCCTCGATTTCGATAGTCAGTGTAAGACCTTGTTTGGGACATGGCATTGACTTGATGGATGAGCTAGTGTAACACTATGTCTAAGACATGGCATCGGCATTATACCCTATTTTTGAGGCTTAGTGAATATCTGATAGCTTTCCGAATGGTTCAACAGTAAGACTTACGGTTTAAGCTAAATGAGAAAGGTTATGACCATATTGTGAGTGGTACAGGTACTTACATGAAATTGATGAGATGTGAATTTAATTCATGTTATATGATTAGTAAGGAATGAATATGAGCTTGTTGAGTAACACAGGTATGTATGCTAAGCTCAAAAGAATGATTTCAGTTTATGATACACATTTAGTAAAGATGTAAATAGGTAATTCATGCTTATGAGAATGATTTTGTGATGACCCTGTGATTATAGGTCTATACTTATGATGTAGGAATATGTAACCTTACCAATGTGGTGAAAATGAATTAATACGGTGTGATAAACGTCGTATCATTAATTTACACTAAAACAATTTTAGACAGCAGCCATAGTCCGACTTTAAAAATCCACCAAAAATTTTGGAAATTGAGTTAGAGGCTGAATAAAATATAAAATTAAAGCCTTATGAATCTAATTTCACATAGAAGAAATGGTGTAAGCAAAAGAGTTTTATATTATGAAATATTTTAATTGTTGTGGGACAGAGCTAAAATGACTTTGAAATCCCCTATTCTGGTTTTAGAAAATCATTGAAAATTGTAAAAAAAATAGTTATGAGTTATAATTTATATTCTTAGAATTCTTAATGAGTTTGTTTTCAAGAGAAATAGATGAGTCCCGTATTATGAGATAATTAATTTTTAGTGAAGAGGGGACAGAACTATTAGATAGCAAAAAAGGGTAACTTTAAGGAATAAAATATACTAATTGACTAAATCAAAAATTCTGAAACTTTTGTGGTAAGAAGATACGTGAGCCTAGTTTCAGGAAAAATTAGAGGAAATTAATTTGGAGTTTTGTAGCTTCGGATATAAATAATTTACTGACTGTGACTCGAGAAAATAGCTTGACTAGACCATGTGTAAAAATGCAAATAGGGTTGTATTACCATGAGAAGCAAGTTGATAAATTGCTTATTATTTTCATACGACCTTACTAAGTTTTAAAGCTTACTCCCTTCTTTTCCTTTCCTTTAGTGTTTTGAGGTTAGCTCAGGGTTGGAGATCGTCGGAGGCAGCATCACACTATCAAGTCGCTACCTTTGGAATAATGAAGCATATATTAGAAATTTCAAGTGAGTGGCATGTATAGGGATCTAGTTGATTGACATGTATTATTTTGATTTGGCCAAATGTGTTGGCTTATATTGAGTTATATGTATATGGCCATGAGATATGGCTCATATTGATTTAGGCTTGTAATCCTATGTGACAGCCCAAAATTGACCCTAGTCAGGAAGTGGTTTCGGGACCGCTAAACCGAGTCACCGAAATGTTTGAATGTAATATTTATTGTCTAGAATATGCATTTATGAATGTGTGAAAATTTCAAGCTTCGGTTTAGTCGATTGCATGTGAATTCAGTTATTAGGACTTGTGTGACACTTTTGAAATGTGATAGGCTAATCTATAAGGACCTAATAGTGCATGTAATCAAAAGGAGGACTTGCATGTCAAATTCCCCCTAATAGCTAGTGGCCGCCATGACAAGGGATTATGGGCAAAACATGTCATAGACATGTTATGTTGGTGCATCATGGGAGGAAAAAATAAATTAATGGTTATGGGTAATAAAGAAATGGAAAAGAAAAAAAAGGGAATGTGTGAGTGTTACCCCCATTGCTGTGAGTTGAAGAAAAAGAAAAGAAAATTTTGTTCATCCTTTTCCCTTTCTTTGAGCTGAAAATTCTAAGGATGAAGGGAGGAGTTTTTGCTTCATGCTTGGTTTGGAAGAGGATTAGGAGGAGGTTTGGCCATACTTGTATCTAGATTAAGGTATGTTGAGGTTGTGCCATGAGATTCATGCATGTTTTTAGTTGCTAGCTTGAGTTCTAATTAGCCCATGGTTCAAATCTTTGCTATGTCATGGGAATGATATTCGGCCATGGTATATCCATAAGAATGATTTATGCTTATTGCATGGTAGGTAAGATTTGTGTTTTGGATATATGTTTATATTTGGTTATAATCAACTTGAGATTCGCCCTTGCACCTATATGTATATATGTTCGCACATGATGTATTGGTATGACATATATACTATCTCAAGGTATATATTTACTTATGATGATGTTTCGTTATGAAGTAAATGATAGATGTGTATTGAACTACAATATGTAATGCATTAGTTAGTAAAATGTATGCCGTTCATGTGTGGTATTAAACATGTAATTGGCCTCAACATCAACATGCATAATCGGCCACATGATTGAGTACATAGGTTGATGTGTTGTTCGGCCATAAGTAAGCATGTTGAAGGCTTTATCTCGACCTAGAAAATTTGGCTAAGGAGAGTACTAACTAATGTGTTGAGTTTGGTGCATGATTTCACATGTATGTGACTTTAATGTCTAATGTATAAGTGTGGGCTAAGTGCCTTGTGTTCCTCTTTTCGATGCTCAAATGATTAAATCGATTTATTTATTTAATTAAGCTCAAGAGCAAAGGCGATCCAAATCCGATAAAGGGAAGGAAAAAGTGGTCGAATAGCCATCGAAATCGTTCGACAACATCCGAGGTAAGTTCTTGAGTAATAGAGCTTAAATTATGATTGGATTAGATCATGTTTTAAGCAAATCGAAATCATGCTCTTTGTGTGTGGATATTGAGCCGAAATTTGCAAGAGTGATAAGTGTATTGTGTTTGAGTTTTGCTAATGAAAATGAAATGCGAATGTGTCATGATTTAGTGTTAAATATGCATGGTTATTCGAATGATGTCCGGCTAAGTCCCAAGGCTTTGTGCTAAGTGACCATATCCGGACTAAGATCCGAAGGCATTTGTGCGAGTTCCCAAATCCGGGTTAAGTCCCAAGGCATTTGTGCGAGCTATTATAACCGGCTATGTCCCAAGGCTTTTGAGCGAGTCGCTATATCCGGATAAAATCCAAGGTACGTGATTCGGGAATGAGCAATCTTGCTGTAAAAATTTCAGTTAATACGCTTGCAAAATTCCAGCAATGAGGTATGTTTCAGATGTGCTTTGAATTAGTTGAGCCCTTACAAATAAGTATTCGCTCGCTTGATAAACGAGCCATCGGCCTTTGGCTAAGTTGATCTTTGTGTATGAACATAAAGGTTGGTAATGTGAAGTAAGTATGATATTGAGAATGTGTGCATATGAAATTATCCGCTTAGCTATATGAATGCTATGCTTTTGTTGTGCTGAATCCTTGCTCAAAACTTACTAAGCATAAATTGCTTACTCCGTTTCTTTGTTCTCTGTTTTATAGATTTTGGCTGGTCAGTTATCGGACTCGGGATTTTTGGAAGTCGAAGCCTCCCACACTATCAAAGCCCCCTTTTGGTACAATTTTGGTTGAGCTTTGAAATGGCATGTATAGGACTACCCTTTTGTTGTTGGTCATGTACCCATGATTTTTGTGTAAATTTGGATAGCCATTCGAAAATGGCTTATACACGTTTTTAGCATAGTACTATAATCGTTTTGTATGTTGATCATTAAGAGGTATGGAAGTGTTTGGAAACGATTAGCCATTGGAATGGTTAATCATGATCATGCTTTGTGCTATGTATGCAAAAAGGACTAATGGAATCATGGAAACTATGAAATAGGTAAAGTCTACCTCAAAGGCAGATGCTGTCAGCTGCAGTGACGTGAATATGAAAAATCACTAAAAATTTTAGGAATGGAATTAAATAGTGAATAAATTATGTAAATGAACCTTGATGAATCTACTTTCATATGGAAGAAACGAAACGGTCATATGAGTTGTATATTAAGAGATGTTTAGGGTTTCGTGAAACAGGGCCAGAACGGTTTCTAGAATCCCTGCTCCGAATTTGGAAATTCACTATAAATTAACCAGAGATAATTAGGAGTCATGCCATATATGTATAGATTCCTCTTTGAGTCTAATTTCTATAGAAACAAACGACATCAGTATTGAAGCCCTGTACAGGGAGATATCCAATTCGTAATGCATGAAGGTCAGTGTAGTCGAACCCCAGAATAGGGGAGACTTTAACTAATAAACTGTACTAATTGGCCCGACCAAAAATTCTAGAAAAAATTATGTAGATGGACCAATGAGTCTAGTTTCATGGAAAAATTACGAAACTGATTTTCAAGCTTTGAAACTCAAGATATGATTTTTAAGGCGAAAGTGACGTAGTAACCAGCTTGTCTGGATAATTTTTTTTTTTGGACTGTGAAAATAATTAAGTTAAGTCTGTGTGCACCTTGTGTTCGACTCCGGTAACGGACTTGGGTACGGGGTGTTACATCCTACCTATTCATGTTATGTCTAATGTTTATTAGGTGATTATGTTTGTTTGCCATGCATGGTTAGTAATATGACTTATGTGTTGGATGTATGCTCTATGACCAATTGAGGTGGTCATAGCCATGTAGTAATCGCACACTATAAACACAATGTGATAATGATTGAACTTAAGTGCTTGATGGATAAGTTGGTAACCATAGTATAATGGTAAAAGTGGTCATCAAAATGGCAAGTCTTATGAATGTGAAATAAGGAATCTAGACTTGGTATTGCATGAGTAGATGCATTACTTGTAAGAGGACATGTTAATGTTAAGGATATGTCTTACTAAAGAGTGTTCAATAACTAAAATGACACCATGATTTGCAATTTTGATGTGCATAAGGTTGTAAGAGATTATGGGTAACATGAAGGCTTGGAAAATAGCCTAAGTGTTGGCCACACGGGCTAAGACACGGCCGTGTGTCTCAACTGTGTAAGGGACACGGCCTGGGGATACTGGCATGTGGCCCGACCCCAACCGTATGGTTCGATGTGCATGCTGACTTCATAAACAGAGAGTTGCACGTCCCGAGGACACGGGCATGTCCCTATGTGCACACGGGCGTGTGACCCTGCTTTATGGGAAAACTTTCTAAGTTTTCCTAAAACTTCTCAAAGTTCTCGATTTAGTCCCAAATCGATTCCGATGAATGTTTTGGGCTTCGTAGACCCAAATAAGGGACAACCTGCATGTGTTTGAAAGGTTTTGAATTAAAAGAGATTTGATGGCCTGGTTTTTGCATGAATGTGTATGTTTAAATCCGGTAATGCCTCGTACCCTGTTTTGGAGTCGGACATGGGTAAGGGTGTTATAGTGTCCATACCTAGTTCTGAATGTAGTTTTTGGTATATCTGAATCTTTCACTCGTAGCTGATAATAACTAGAACGAAGATCAATCTTTGAGAATATTGTGGCACCTTTCAACTAATCGAATAGATCATCAATATGAGGAAATGGATATTTTTTCTTGATTGTAACTTTGTTGAGCTGACGGTAGTTTATATACAATCTCATCGATCCATCCTTTTTCTTAACAAATAGAACTGGTGCACCTCAAGGTGAAAAACTAGGTCGAGCAAAACCCTATCTGTCAACTCCTGCAATTGTGCTTTCAATTCTTTCAACTCAGTAGGAGCCATTCTGTAAGGTGCTATCAATAGTCTTGATGTTCCCGATACAAGTTCCATAGCAAACTCAACCTCTTTGACCGGCGGTAATCCAAATAACTCCTCTGGAAACACATTGGGATACTCACAAACCACTCGCACTATTTCAAGCTTCGATTCAGACACTTTAGAGTCCATAACATAAGCAAGATAAGCATTGCAACTTTTCTCACATATTTCTACCCTGATATAGTTGATATAACAATAGGCAACCCACTCAGATTATCTGATTCAATACGAAGGGTCTCACCATTCTGGCATTTTAATACAATAAGCTTTCGTCTACAATTTACCATAACATCATGCAGAGTTAGCCAATCCATACCCAGAATCACATCAAATTCATCAAATAGTAACAGCATCAAATTAACAGGAAAACTGTAACCCTAAGTCATCAAAGGACAATTCTTGTAGACTTTATCAAATAGTACATACTGACCTAGGGGGTTCAATACTTTAGCCATGAATTCAGTGGACTCAATAGGTAAATTCTTACTAGACACTAAGTTCGTGCAAACATAAGAATGGGTTGATCCCGAATCAATCAAAGTAGTAACATCAATATCATAAATAAAGAAAGTACCAGTAATAACATCTAGCATAGAAGCTTCCTCGCGAGCGCGAATAGCATAAGCCCTAGTTGGTGCTTGTGCCTCAAATCTCACAGTAGAGTCTTTCGTCACACCACAGCTACCACTCACATTTTTGGGATTATGAGGTGGTCTACCTCTCGCAACTATGTTGCTCGATCTCATAATTTGAACATTCTCTTTCTCGTATTTCCCTGGGCAATCTCTAAGATAGTGGTCTAAGGAACTACTCCTAAAACATGCTCTTCTCTTCACTCGACACTCACCATAATGTGGTATGTTACAGTGCTTACACTAGGGTTTGGCATGTTTAACACTACCCACTCTCGCTACAGATGTAGACTGAGGTTTAGGACTAGAGCGTCGGGTACCTTTGTCTCTACTAGAATATTCAACAGAAGTAGTAGAATGGTTGTGATGTTATTTTGATTTCTTTGATACTGACTGATAGGACTTTCCAGTTGATCTCTTTCTTGAGTCTCTAGCTTCAAAATCAACACGTCTTTTCTCTTTACTCAGTTCTTTTGTCATATGTGCCCGATCAACCAATACAATGAACTCTTTCAGCTCAAGAATTCCAACTGAACGCTTAATGTCCTCGTTTAACCCTTCTTCAAATCTTTTACACATAGCGGTCTCGCTCATAATACACTCTCGAGCATATTTGCTCAATTTGAAAAATTCTTATTTGTATTCTGATACAGTCACAAGACCCTATTTGATCTCCAGAAATTCTTTACATTTCTGATCTAAAAACCTCTGACTGATGTATTTCTTTCAAAACTCAGTTTGGAAAAAATCCCAAGTAATTCGCTCTCTCGACACAACAAAAATTAACATGTTCCACCATTGATAAGCCGAATCCTTCAATAAAATTATCACACATTTAACACATTTAGCTAGTGAACAGGATAGCTCATCAAAAAACCTAATTGTATTCTCTAGCTAGGATTTACCTCTCTCAGGATCATCTTTGGCAGTAGGCTCGCTATTCTACTATCATCCTAAATAATGAAACTATGAAAAATCTAAAACTCCATTTAACCCAAACATAAACTCAACAACCACCTCAAGTTACTCAGTAAGCACTTCTTAGCCCAAACTAATAATAGAACACTCGAAACCATTCCCAACCTCTACCAAAAACATCTTCTATTGTCTCACATGACACCAATACTTATACAACTTATTACCAATACCCGCTACCACCATAGTGGTATGCTTAACCTCCTTAGGGCAACACAAGTGCACCATCAAATGGCCAGACCTTTCAAAATCCTAACATAAGTTCACAGCAATTTCTAGAGATACAAGAGAAATTGTGTCTATTAGAAGCCTAAATTTTAGAATAGTAGCAACTATACTTGGAAAAATAGGAATGCCAATGCCTATTGGACCAAAAGAATGCTAAAAAAGAGCAGACAGAAACTGTGCTAGAGTGGACCACCTAGTCTAAGAAGAAGAAACAACACAGTCTATCCTCCAAAGGTAAAGAAACTATGTGAGATAAAATGACCCTTTGAACCAACCCTTGGACTCCGTCTACCTAGCGATCTTTTATAGTAGACACCATTATAACCATGACTGTAACTTGGCGCCAGCGCCTCATCGACTCGAGCTCGAAGAAATCCCTGAACTCTTCCTATCCTATGGCATGCCATCTATATCCAACTTAGACTGAAATAGTTAATAAGGTTTCATTTCACTTTCAATACATCCAATGTTCCAATTTCACATATGTAAATCATCACGTATATAAGTATCTATTAAATTTGATAACAACTATAATTTTTTCATGGAGTTTTTCTAACGAGCCCCTTTATGCAACAGTCTTGACCTATAATTTCCCTCCGACATTCAAAATCCCCAAAGAGTCATAGCAAGGGTAAGGAGATCGTGAAAATCACTTGGCTTATTACAACAATCATATGAACATCCTAGGAGCCTTGGATGAAGTCAATTGTAAAGATTTTTCTTTAACCCTCACCTACACATCCCATGCTCGGTACTTGTCATTACTAAAGGGTTTCATCCACACATTCCATCAACTAGCCAATTTTTTCATGAGAATATTTTTTGCCAAGATAACATTGTAGCGGTCCCCAACCTACCCAATGTCCATCCGGTAGCGGGAATGTGAATCGTGATTTTATTGTCCTTTTAATACTACCACCATGATCATTAAGGAGGTTTTAGATGATCTAGCCATCCAAGCATTCATAATGGGAACTACTCACTAAATCTTTAAGTACAATCTTGTTAATAACCCCTTGGACAAACTCTTTGTCCTATACGAAATAGCTCATAGATTTGCAAAAAGTGATTTGATTTAGAGGAGTACTGCCCAACCATTTGTGAGTAAGAATCAAGACTTTCATGCCCCTCATAACTCATCCCCTCAACCCAATTATAGTGGCCAGCACAGGCCATCACCAAGTAGGCTATCATAGGAATAAGCACCATCATAACCCATACTAAGGTGATGTTGGCCAAACATGTTTGGAAAATGCAGTGGAAAGTAAGTTTAGGGAGAAACAATAGTTTTAAATTTTTTTTCCAAAAATAAGAACTTGGTTGTGATGTCTAATGTAATAAACTCTTAATCAAAATCGTACATTTTTTATTCTTATAGGATGAATGCTTTGACTCAGTAGTTTTCAAAACTATCCTTAAGCTCACGTCTGTCGAATGTGAGTTTGCTTCGAATCAGAATATTTTCCACAAAATTACCAATGGGGTAATTTTACAATATCTCTAAATTTTAGGGTCAAGTTGTAAATAAAAAAATCTTTAGAAATCTTCTAAAATAATCTCTTCAAAGAATTTTCTCTCTGACATTCCCTTGAATTCAAGTGTGTGAAAAATAATGAGCCATGACTCCCTTTATATAAGGAGAGTTTAGAGTGTTCAACTATGATTAAACTTAATCACTTTAATGTTATATTAATGTATTACTTAGTACAATAAATATTAGATTAAATTTAATATTAAATCTATTAAATTAATAGAATACTTATCTACAAGATAAATATTAAATTAAATTTAAATCACTTTAATATTAAATTAATAAAATACTATTAAGATAAGTATTAAATTTAATTTAATATTAAAACAATTAAAATAATATTATTTTTGGAATAGTTAATCTGAAATCAAATTATTTGATAAATTCCCAGTAAGAGTATGATTCTTCCACTGCTCAACTGGTGCAAGACCACCTACCAACCACCAAAATGTCGTCGCTGTCCCTGCCGGAACCATCATGTATGGTAGTGTCATCATAGGTGTGGCACCATCATGGCACCGCGAGTCGATTCGACTGTTGTCAACTAAGTGCTGCCACCAGTTGAACCGTCCACTCAGTTCAACCAATTTTTGGGTTTCGATATCAGTTTTGGGTTCTCGGGCCCAATTTTCGATCTCAAGTCCAGTTTTCAAATTTAATTATCCATTGGGTCACTTGTCTGACTTAAAAATTAATTTCCAAAAATACCATATTAATTTAAATTAATTTGATTAATTTAATTTTACCATATTAATTTAAATTAATTTGATTAATTTAATTTTACTTAATCAAAATTAAATTTCAAAACTATCATATTAATTTAAATTAATTTAATTAATTTAATTTTACTTAATCAAAATTAATTTCCAAAAATATCAAATTAATTTAAATTAATTTGATTAATTTAATTTTACTTAATCAAAATTAATTTTCCAAAATCACTTAGATTTTCCAAATTAAATTTTTAAGAAAATTCTTAACCAAATTCTCTAGTTGAACAATTCTCACAATTGCCTAATTTAATTCCACGTCGAATAAATCAATGTAATTAAATTATTTACAAATTCATAGAATTTCCTTCTGATTCAAATGCAGTTTGATTGAGCTTTTGTTAAGCTAGCGAAGGGACCAATCAAACATATACAATTAGGAATTATGTCCAGAACCATCATTCCGATTGTAACAGCCCGATTTAGACCTTAATCGTAACGGTGGTTTCGAGACCACAAATCTGAGTTAGATAAATATTTTAAAATTATTTCTTGTGCTTATTTTGTGTGAATTTATATCTGTGAAATTTTCGTGATTTAATTTTGTCATTTAGGTAACCAATTAAATAAAAGGACTTAATCGCGTAAAAGGGAAATTTGGTGGTCATTTCTAAAAGGAACCTAATTGTTACTAGCTTTCTAAATTGGAGTGTTTATGTTGTAAATATTCCATTACTATATTTTTTGGACTGTAATAGGCATATGTTATAATGGTTTTATATTAATTTTAAAAGGTTAAATTTGTAAAATAGCTAATAACTAATATATGTTACAATAAAACATATAATTAAATATTAATGTTCATATTCTTGTTTCATCCACCGAAATAACAAATAAAGAAAGAAAAGAAAAAGAAGCTAGGGTATTCGGCACTTTGGAAGCTCAATCAAGGTTCGTTTTTACTCGATTTTTGATAATTTTTACTTTTTTTGAGATCGTTGCTTCGAGTACTATAAAACCCATGCTTGAATTTTTGATTTTGGTGAATATTTTGAGTTATGCCATTGTTAAGAGCCTGTGATTTTTGTTGTTTGACGATGAAATATGAAAGATAAGTTTTAGATTACCATATTTTGTATTGGAGTTTTTGATGATTTTGAGTAATTAGGACTAAATTGTAAAAATAATAATTTGAGGGACTAAAATGTGAAATAAATGAATTATATGGGATTGTATAACATGGGTAATATTCAGCCCAGCTTGGGTATGGAGAAATTTGTTGTGTTTTGTGTTTTGTGCAATAGGGACTAAATTGTAAAAATTATAAATATTAAGGGTAAAATTGTAATTTGCCCATATATGTGTTTTTGGACTAAATTTAATGAAAATATGTTTGAATGAACTTAATTTGAATATGTTTAGATCAAGAACCAAAGAAATCGGATTTGAATCGGGGGAAAACGAAAGTCGTCGACTAGCTGCCCTGTTCTGTTTTATAACGTCCGAGGTAAGCTTATGAGTAAATAGACGTGTTTAATCGTAGTTAAATCCTATATATATATGCTGCTATGAAATGTATGAAATGTATGAATTTATATTTATTATGGTCGAATATGAAAATGCTTGACTACTACATTTCTGAATTCGTTTTGACCGAGTTACGACGTCCGAAAGCCCCGTATAAACCTTAGGAATGGTTAGGATACATATGTCATGACATAGGATTCTGATATATGTGTGCGAGTAAGACCATGGCATCGATATGTGATTCCGATATATGTGTATGAGTAAGACCCTATTTGGGACAGTGGCGTCGATTTGTGATTACACGTAAGACCACGTATGGGACGTTGGCATTGTATGATATATATGTGATTATCCGAGTGTCCTATCCGATTTCGAGTTGTGTAAAACGAGCTAAATAGCCAGGTATGAATTAGCTTGTTGTTACCTAAAATGAGTAAGTGTATTCGGTCTTGAAACTATTATTGAAATGAGCCTTAAGATTTTGCAGGTGTGATTATGTGTACTCGGTTACATAGTTTATATATGTATATGGAAATATATTGTGACTCATGAGTTTGTGTGTTTGTGTGTATGTAAATTAGGTTGATAATAATTTATTTTTCTTTGGAAATTAAATGGTAATATGATAATTTGGTGATATGAGCATTCGGTCAATGTGACTTTTATGAATGAATATTTATATATATATATATATATATTATGAACTTTATATGTTTGAATTTAAATGTGTTATAATATTATAAGTTGTCTTGGTTTAATTCGGTTGATAATGTTATAGAGTTGTTTATTTGCTTATGACTTACGAACTTTAAAAGCTTACCTTGTGTTTTTATGTGTGTTCCTATCTTATAGATTTCTTGGATTCAAGTTACAAGCTCGGGGATCGTCAGCAAAGTCTATCACACTATCCACAACTTCAGTATTTAAATAGTTGAACTTCAACTATGGCATGTATAGGCTAGAACATAGTTTTGAAATGTGGAATTTGGTTATGTATATAAAGCCATACGAAAATGGCTTGCTAATTATGCTTAGACTTGGTTTTATGTGTGCTTAATTATAATGTTTAGTGAGTTTGGTTTTGATAATTCAATTATGCTTGATTGTGGGTTAAATTCGTTTTAGTTAAAGTATTAAGTATTATGAATAGATGATGTTCTTGGTAGGTTTTTTACACATTGAAATGGCTCAATTATTATGCTTGAGTTTGGTTTTGGTTAAATTATGGGTTGAGCTTATTTTGATTATTAGGTTGTGTGTTATGGATGAGAGGCATTTATGATATGTGTTTTGAGTATTAAAATTGATTAATGACGTTGGAAGTGGTATGAATGTATTGGCCTTAATAAGTATATATATATGGAATATTTGGATAATTTGAATGTGGTTCAATCTAAGATTAGATACTTATGTGAAGTTGATTTTTAATAATTAAGTTTAGTTGTTAGATATGTTCGGTTATATGCTGAAATTAAAATAAGGTAGTTACTTGACTGGTAATTTGGTTCTTGATTATATTAGTATGCTTTGGTTTATAATGTGGAAAAGATATATGCATATTAATAATCTATTGGATATTTATATGTATAATGGTGTTGATCATGTGTTTCGATTTTAAAATAATAATGGATGTGTGCTATATTTTATTACATAATGCTTTAACAAATTTAAATATATGTCATTTATATGAGATGTATTTGGTTTATGATTATTGAGTGAAGTAAAAGAATATGTTTGACTATGCGGCTTCTTGGTTAACCGAAATCAATAAATATGAACAAGAAAGTTTGGTTCCTAATGGTACATTATTTGTAAGTTTTAGTTAGTTATTTGAGTAGTATAATTAATTGAGTTGATGATATATATATAAATTTATTATGGAATGTATCTTTTGTAGGTAAGTAAATGATATGCGGTTGCTTGTATAAGTATGTGCATGATTTGTATAAAATAAATTTAATATTTAGTAATGAAGTTATTAATGAATTATATGTTTTGTATATGTATAAATTGTTTTGATACATTTTGGATTATATTTTATTTGAGCTGTGTTGTGAATGACATAATTAATTTAGGCTTAATATTTGATTAAATTGTAAGCTTTGAGGTGATTAAAATTTTGATTGTAATATATATATTGTGCATGTTTATATGAACTGTAAAATGTTCAGTAATACCTCTTAGCCCTGATCTGACGACGGACATGGGCTAAGGGTGTTACACTGATAATTCACTATTTACTTAATCATGGAGTCAGTCCACAAGAAGTACCATGACTGAGAACTCCTTATTGTATACTTTTTACAAAAGCAACTCATCCATCTACTTTATCCAATGACCTCATCATGTATGTGTTACCCTCATATGATATCCTTAATTCCTTTGAGTTAAATCCATTCACTTAGTATAATCTTATTTTATCTCATTGTCACCATTGTGTCTTAATGATTAATATGGTCACTGTCAACAAATGGCTATGATAAATTTCTCGCTTAAGAACAAGCAACTTGTGGTCACATTACATATTTATCAATTCACACAATGCCAATGAGATGATATTGTTAACTCTTTAATCGAGCTATGAATTCCAATGTTGCTAGTAAAGCCATGCCATACACAAGTCATGTACCTAACATACCAGTTATGGGCTTGATCATCTTTAGAGCATAAGCCTCCACTTATATCAAAGCACATGAGTTACATACACATGGTCAGTGACTAACTTAGGATATAGGTAAATCACACCATGAACGTCACAAGTGAATTAGATTACAAACGGATTCAGAATTAATTAAACTTGGGTCTAGTCCAATGTATCATTTTTCCAATGAGTACATCTATGTCTCTACCCGTGGAGTAAACTACTCCGATAGCCAAGACTAGCCATCTTACCAATTGGAATTTTAGACGACATAATAATCCTTCTAAGTATTTGAATGAAATGCTCACTTTGATTCGTTTACAAGATTACGGACTCGTTCAGATTATCTACAGAAATAAGTTATCTTTCTCGCAATGTAAATGTTCTTATAGTTCCACTTATCATCAGTTTGAACTTAGACAATAAGCTGATATTTGTTTGTCATAATTTCACTATGCATGCGAAACATGAATGATAGAAACACAAAAGATATAACAATGAAATGTGAAATTAACTTTATTTATTTATTCATTTTTTAAATACATAGAAAACATTTACATGTTTACTACAATATGGATACATTTCCCAATAAGGGCAACGTACGGTCTCTTCTATTAATTCCCCGAACCGTCTAAGACCCATTCGAGATGATAGACACCGTAAAAGGTCCTCAAACTAAAGTACACCTTATAATCAGTTCAAAACCTATCATAAACTCACATCCTCTCTGACCCACATCCTTGGCCAAGTTGAACATAGGAATATTGAAAACTCCTCCCCAATACACCCAAGCCAACATAGAAGCAACTTATGTTGTTGGTTCCATGAGGCCTTGGGTCATCGTATTGAAGATTGCATCCACCTAAAAGATGAAATTTTATCCACCATTCGAGATGGGTATTTAAAATAGTATGTGCCACCCCATACTCGATCCAGTCACTAAGTCCAGACATGAGACACCACATTCGTTTCAAGAGCAACTCAAACTAATTTCCATTTCATTTGACATGATGAACATTAATCATTAATAATTTATAACAAAAAAATCACATTAATTTAAAATCATTTGAAGCCATTGAGAACAATTTAGAAACATTTAAAAACGCATTCTAGGTGTTCGAAGGTGATTAGGACCAAGTTCAGGTCTATAAGGATCAAAACAAATCAAAACAAGGGAAGGACCTTTATGTAGCCAAATTGTATCAGGACAAGTGTGTACTTGTACCAATACAAGTACCTAATATAGTACATTTTGGCTACTAACTTACTTGCTTCAATACGTTTGACTAGTTGTACCAAAACGACTTCTCCAGAACCCAAAAATCACATATTTTGACCCAAAACATCATCAATTCATTTCCAAAGCCTATGAAACTTACTTAGTATGTAAGAAATTCATGAATCATATTATCTCCATATTCAAACAAAAAAACTCTTGCTTAGTATGTAAGAAATTCATGAATCATGGCCTAGACATTATCCAAGATCATCCGTACCATCATACATTCATGATCACACATGTATAACCTACTTAGATTATAATCCACTAACATCTTAAGTGCCAATTCATTAAAGTAGACTCCAAAACTAACTTTAGCACTAGTGCATGTTGAATTAAACTTAAGATTCAACATATGATACGAGCATTGTTGAGTTGAGAGTTTAGTCCGAGATGCTGCCAATGATACCTACTCGATACTTGAGCGCAGAAATAAAGAAATCCACTCGCTGATCAAAAGAGCTCAATGGTACTAATCATAATTTGAATACAAAGCATAAACAAGTCATGCATATAAGTAATTATAAAACTTATATATAAACAATCAATATCGGTAATCCTTGTCTCATGCTCTATATTTTCATGTTTTTAGATAAGTCTTCATTCTATTTTAAACTCGTTTATAGACAACTCAATATGCTTTCAAAGGTTGCATTCCCATGCCAATTATCAACTTTTAAATTCAAATATCATACTAATGGGTAGATTCAATATTATGCCAATGAAATTTCAAATTCATTTGCATGAAATATTTAACATTTTCACATTTAAATTTCTATCTCATTTTACCAATCAAGTCTATTGATTCATTTCATAACATCATTAGCCTCGAGGCTTGTAATATTCATTTCACATAATCTTTTACATGTTATCGATATAAAAATTATTTATTTAACCACCAATATAGAAAATATTAATTCAACCGACTATGAGATAAATATATATAAAGAATAATTAAGGCACTTAAACAATTGTACACGTTTTAAATATAGCTTTTTTCTTTTAAAAATTTTACGATGAAATAATATGGCTGCCTTGCATATTCTATGCTTGCCAAATGGCAAACCTAAAAATTATCTTTTATAATTATGAGGGAGAAGCAGCACCAAATGAGGAAAAAGTAGTGCATCCTACCAAGTAGAAAGTATTCCTTCTCTCTGATTTGCTCTTTGTTATGATTTTTATAGCTCCTTTGAATCCATGGCAGATGATGGTACTTCTTTGTACTTCATCATTTCGAAAGGGCACCGAAACAGGCCAATTTTGCTGGGACACGACTTTGTGTCTATCCTGGTTGAGGCCTGCCTGATGATGAGTCTTTGAGCTCCAAGGTATTATTGTAGCATAGGTCATCTATTACCACCATGATTAATAGGTTCATCAGACTATTCTTTTTTACGTGAAATGGACAAATAACTAGTCCCCTACCCCCTTTATTCTTTTTGTTTTGCTTTTCCCTTTTCATCGCTTTATCGTATTTGGATAACCGAATATGCATCTTTAAAGAAGATTAGATTTTTTGTATGTTAGTTACAGCATATTTCTTTTTTCTAATCAATGCAAAATCAGTCTCTGATTGATTGCGGTCTAATTATGGTTTTAATGTTTTTATTATGCGAAAATTTATGATTTCATTCGAATTTAATCATCCTCTATTTTTATAATATTATTATTAGTTCCAAATTCCTATCAACATTAACTGATGCCATTAAACTAATGACGAAAAAAAATATTCATTAATTTTGTTACACGTATATGTTTCGCTATCAGGTTACGCTAGCCAGACGCAATAATCCTTACCTTCACTAGAATAGTTCAACCATCTTGCTCCACTCAATATACCTCTTCCTCCATAGGAACTATTTCAACAAATTCTATGGAACAAGCAGGTCACCTATTCCTAACAAAGGCCACTCCACATACTTATTATTCATATACTCTCTAGTTTAATAACCTGATGTCACATTGTCAACCTGTTATGGTAAGACAGTGTTAAAAAATTTATAATTTTTTAGAAACTTTGAGGCATATTCTCGAATGGTAAAAGTAGAGGTTTCAATAATAATATTATGGTTTTATATTCTACTCAATGAGACCTTTACAACTGTATATTATATGCTAAAAATGGTTGAGTAATGAATGAGAAATTGATGCTCAAAGTAAGCTACTTCTGCATATTTGTTGAGAAAAAGAAAAGCTTAGATCCTACATTGGTTAAATACCAAGTGTGAGATGTGTATATATTTGAGAACCCACTTGAGTGGTAATTGAATTACCAAGCTTAAAATTTTGCCTCACGCGCAAGGGGTGTAGATTCAAACCCATCGGGGTTGGGGCACACCTGCACGACATGGGCGACCGAATGACCTACAGATATTTTAGCCCAGCATGAAATTTATTTATTTTTCTCACCAAATATACAAAATCTGATTTAAAAGAACATATGTCTTGATTTTATTTGATTCCAATCAATTTGATTTGATTTTAATCAAATTGATTTAATTGCTCCTTTAATGCATATTTTATATACTTATTCATGGATATTTCCAAAATTCCTCCATATTAAATGCCTATAAAAGCTTAAGAATTCTTCAGAATTTTTTGGACAATCACATTCTCTCACACTGAGTTTATTTTACTCTCCAAAATTCTTCGCTTTTCCTCTCCATATTTTCTAACGTTTCGGTGATAGAAAACGGCATCGTTTGTTCGTTTATCACTGCAGATGTGCTATTGCTTCAATTATCTTGTTGTTGTATACTGGGAGACGGTCAACTAACGTTTCTCCGAGTACAATAGGAGCGGCTAAATCTTTCTTAAGGAAGCTGTGTAAAACAGGCCTCAACATCTAGTAAAACTCGATTCTTCTTTTTGATTTCTAGTTTTTGTTATGTTATTTATTGGTTTTTCGTATCTGATAAATTAAATATAAATTATTCAACTTATCTTATTTTATACAAAAATATTTGTTTATTTATATTTATATATATTTGTTCACTAATTTGTTTTATCCAACAATCTTAAGACAGCTTTTTTATTATTTTACAATTCTCTAACCTGAGACGAACGAGACACCAAGGCGAAAAGAAAAAAATGTATTATGTTTGAGAATAAAAATTAATAATTTAATAATATATTTCTGGATTTAATCCTGCCATTTAACAGATTTTATTCGATTCTAATTTTGTTTCCAAACGAGAAACAATTGAATAATCTATTTCAGGATTTATTCTCACCATTCAATAGATTTTATTCCTTTTTGATATTGTTTCCAAACAAGAAATAATTCAATAATCTGTTTCAGGATTTATTTTCGCTGTTTAACAGATTTTATTTCCAAACGAAAAATTAATTAAATATTTTTGTTTCGGGATTTATTCTCCTGTTTAACATATTTTATTTTGATTTTGTTTCTAAACAAGATTTAATTAAATAATTCTGTTTTGGGATTTAATCTTGCCATTCAATAGAATTGATTTTGATTTTGTTTTAGAATTTTAATTCTACCATTTAACAAAATCAAAGGGTATTATAAATTGGAAATTAAAATTTCTAGTTATTGTGGCCTTAATTGTGGTTTTAAATTGTGAAAGCTTAAATAGTAGCTTCAAAATTGTGACATCAAAGAAAAATAAATTTACCAATGGTGAATTAAAAAAAAAATATGAGAGTGCATGTCTAGGATTGGTTCTTTGAAAGACTTGGTATTTAAGCGTGCCAAGTGCATCACCTCTCTTTTAGAGTTACCTACCTGATGCATTATTTTATTGAGTTTTTTATTAGACCGTATAAACTTTTATTTCGGGTTTTATTAAATTTTTGTCATCTAACAAAAGTTGATAATTTTCTATTTCTTTGTTTCGTTTCTGAAATCTTAACAAATATGGAAACCCCCATCAATGCTATGGAAGATATGAATTTATGTGTTGTGATTTTTGAAGTCAACATGATTGACTCGAATCCAAGAGAATGGTGGCTTGATATTGGTGCCACACGTCATATCTGTTGTGACAAAGACTCTTTTTTTGAGTTGAAGCCTTGTGAAAATGGGGAGAAGCTCTATATGGGCAATGCTACGACTTCCAAGATCAAGGGGAAGGGTACCGTGGTCTTGAAAATGACATCTGGAAAAGAACTCAAGCTTCAAAATGTGTTGTATGTGCATGACATACGCAAGAACCTTGTTTCTGGGACACTTTTTTATTGTACACGACTTTAAAATGGTGTTTGAATCCCAAAAGCTAATTTTGTCTAAAGGGGGAATGTTTGTGGGAAGGGGATATGTATTAAACTTAATGCAATCTCTGTAAAAGCAAAACTATGAATAAGAATGTTGCTTCTTCTTCTGTTTATATGCTTGAGTCATTTAATTTATGACATAGTAGGGTCGAACATGTTACTGATGATACTTTACGTACATTAATTAACTTAAAGCACATTCCTTCATTTCACATTAATTATAATCATAAATTTGAAGCATCTGTTAAGACAAATTTAACAACGTATTCATTTCAAATTGTTGAAAGAAGCACATAACCACTTGACCTAATGCATAGTAATGCTTGTGACTTAACATTTGTTCGAATGAGAAGAGGAAGTAAATATTTTATTACCTTCATTGAAGATAACACAAAATACTGCTACGTATAAGAGCAAAGATGAAGCTATAGAGAAATATATTCTCTATAAGTAGGAAGTTGAAAACCAACTTAATAAAAAGATTAAATAGTGAAAAGTGATTATGGTGGTGAATATGTTGAACCATTTGAATACTTTACACAATATGATATTATTCATGAAGTAACACCACCAGACTCTCCTCAATCAAATAAAGTAGCTGAGCGGAAAATTGGACTTTAAAGGAAATGATGAACGCATTGCTAGGAAGCTCTAGGTTATCATAAGAAATGTGGGGGAAAGCTTTTCTATCAACCAATTACCTTTTAAATAAGGTGCCGTACAAGAAAAGGGACAAGACACCATATTAGTTATGGAAAGGTAGAAAGCCATCCTACTACCACTTAAAAGTGTAGGGGTGTCTTGCTAACGTAATATATAATGGATAGTCGAGACATATGCGTCATCAACACAATATCATTAAACAACTTACTCAAACTGTGACAGCCCTAAAGTGACCCTAGTCGGAAAGCGGTTTCGGGACCACTAAACCGAGTCACCAAATTATTTGAATATGGTATTTATTGTCTAAAATATGTGATTATGAATGTATGAAAGTTTTAGGCTTCGATTTAGTAAATTGCATGTGAATTTAGTCAAAAGGACTTATGTGTGACATTTTTGAAATGTGATAGGCTAATCTACAAGGATCTAATAGTGCATGTAATCAAAAGGGAGGACTTGCATGTCAATTTTCCCCCCTAATATGTAGTGGCCGGCCATGAGCATGGGTGGACAAAGTGTTATGGCTAAAAACATGTCATAAACATGTTGGGATAATGCATTATGTAAGGAATAATAAAATAAAGAGCATGGCCAATGTGTGTGTTTGTTCCCCCCCCATTGCCGTGAGTTGAAGGAAAGAAAAAAAAAAGTGTTCATTCTTGAACATCCTTGGCCGAATAGAGGAAAGAAAGGAAGGGGAAGAGCTTGAGAAAATCGGCTATGGTGGTTGTTAGACTAAGGTATGTTTGAAGTTGTCCATGAGATTCATGCATGTTTTTATTTGTTAGTTTGAGTTCTAGCTAGCCCATGGTTCAAATCTTTGCTATGTCATGGAGATGGTATTCGGCTAAGGTAGATTGGTGTTGATGTCATTTACATGCTAAAAATGAAGCTTTGTAATGATGCATGTGATGGTGGATTGATGACTCTTGAGTCTTCTTTTTAGAATTTTTGGGTGAGATATTAAGTTCTTTGTTTAACCATGACCAAAATTGAAATGGTATGGTGTTGTGATGCATTCGGCCATGATAGGAAGTAGAAGGGAAATATGGTTGTTGTTAGATGAAGTAGAGTCTAACAAATGAGCACATATGTGCATTAGTTGCTAGATGGAGAAGAATTGGCTAGCAAGTTGTGTGCTAAGGCCGAATATAATTTTGTATATTAATGAGTAATGCATGTGTTGAATTGATGAAAAGGGAGAGGATGCTTTAATAGTGTATATATGTGTATTAGCCATGTTTTGAACTTGAAACAAAATGGTGTTTAGTCAATACGAGTGACCATACTTGTAGAATGTATTAAGTGTTGCAATCGGTCTTAGCATAGATGTGTATGTTCGGCCACATGAATGAGTACATAAGTTGATGTGTATGTTCGGCCATAGGTAAGCATATTGATGGCTTTATCTTGACTTAGAAAATTCGGCTAAGAGGAAATATTAGCTAATATGTTGAATTCGATTCGTGATTTCGTACATATGGGACTTTAATGTCTAATGTATATATGGGCTAAATGCCTTGAGGTTCTCTTTTGATGTTCAAATGAATTGTGTTAAATTGCTTAATGTGATTAAAAATGCGCATGACCATTGTGTATTTGAGCTAAAGGGTGGCCATATGACCTATTAAACTCCTTGTCATATTCGGCCATAAGCTAGCATAATGAGGCTTTAATAAGTTAAATTTGTTTGAATTAGCTCAAGAGCTTAGAGGACCACAGTTGGATAAGGGAAAGGAAAAAGTTATCGAATAGCCGCCGGAATCGTTCGACCACATCCGAGGTAAGTTTTTGAGTAATAGAACTTAGATTATGATTTGATTAGGTCATGTTTTAAGCAAATCAAAATCATTCTCTTTGTATGTGGCTATTGAGCCAAAATTGCAAGTGTGATAAGTGTCTTGTGTTTGAGCCATGGTAATGAAAATGAAATACGGATGTGTCATGATTTATTGATATATGTGCTTGGTTATTCGAATGATATCCGGGCTAAGTCCCGAAGGCTTTTGTGCTAAGTGACTATATCCGGACTAAGATCCGAAGGCATTTGTGCGAGTTACTAATTCCGGGCTAAGCCCGAAGGCATTTGTGCGAGTTACTAATTCCGGGCTAAGCCCGAAGGCATTGGTGCGAGTTACTAAATCCGAGTTATGTCCCGAAGGCATTTATGCGAGTTACTATAACTGGGCTATGTCCCGAAGGTATTTGAACGAGTAGCTATATCCGGTTAAATTCCGAAGGTACGTGATTCGGGAATGAGCAATCTTGCTGTAAAATTTCAGTTAATACGCTTGTAAAATCCCAACAATGAGGTATGTTTCAGTATGTGCATTGGAATAGTTGATTCCTTGAATAATATTCGCTCATCGAGTAATGAGCTTCGGTATTTGGCTAAGATGATCCCTTATGTATGAATACAGGGGTTGGAATGTGAAGTAGGAATGATTTGAGAATATGTATATATGGAATTATCCGTTTAGTTATATGAATGCTATACTTCTGATGTGCTCAAATTCTTTGCTCAAAACTTACTAAGCATTTAATGCTTACTCCGTTTCTTTGATTTTCTGTTTTATAGATTTTGGTTCTTCATCTATCGGACTAGGGATTTTGAAGTCGAAGTCGCCCACACTATCAAAGCTCCTTTTTGGTATACTTTTGGCTGAACTTTGAAATGGCATGTATAGGACTACCCTTTTGTTGTTGGTCATGTACCCTAAGGTTTTGTGTAAATTTGGATAGCCATGCGAAAATGGCTTAAATATACTTTGATCATAGCATTATAATCGTTTTGTATGTTGTCCGTCGAGAGGTATGGAAATGTTGGTAACGGTTAGCCATGGGAATGGTTATTCATGATCACTTTGGTATATGTATGACAAACTCTAGTTGATCCATGGAGGATCATGAAATAGGTAAAGTTTACCTTAAAAATAGATGCTGGCAGCAGCAGTGATGTGGATGTGAAAAATCACTAAAACTAGTAGGAATGGAATTAAATAGTAAATAAATTATGTAATCGAACCTTGATGAATCTATTTTCATAGGAAAGTAACGAAACATTCATATGAATAGTATATTATGAGATGTTAAAGTTTTCGTGAGACAGGGCCGGAACGGTTTCTGGATCCCCTGATCCAACTTTGGAAATTCATTATAAATTAACCAGAGACATTTAGAAGTCATTCCATATATGTATAGATTTATTTTTGAGTCTAGTTTCTAAAGAAACAAACGGCATCAGTATTGAAGCCCTGTACAGGGAGATATCCAAGTCGTGATGCATGAAGGTCAGTGTAGTCGCACCCTATAACAGGGGAGACTTTAACTAATAAAATGTACTAATTGGCCTGACCAAAAATTCTAGAAAACAATCTGTAGATGGACAAATGAGTCTAGTTTCAGGGAAAAATTACGAAACTGATTTTCGAGTTTTGGACTCAAGATATGATTTTTAAGGTGGCAGTGACGCAGTTAGCCAACTGCCTGGAAATTTTTAAAATGGACTGTGAAAGCAAGTGATTTAAGTCTGCAAACCCCTCGTGTCCGACTCCGGCAACGGTCTCGGGTACGGGGTGTTACACAAACGGAGTTATTTCCATAGATTTTATAAAATTAAAATATATTATTGTGGATCCGCTAACTAAAGGCTTAAATCGAGATCATGTTGATAAAACATCGAAAGGAATGAGAGTAAAGCCCATGAAAAGAAAAGGCGCTATGTGAAGGAAAACTCTACCTAGCTGACTGGAGAACCCAAGATCTAAGTTCAAAGGAACAACCTAATTGCATAGACCTTGTGAGGTCACTGTAGGGTTTTCATCCCGAGTACGTTCCTATGATGTAATAAGTTACTAAAAATGGGATAGGTTAAACAATGCTTTTAATGACCATTGTGCGTTTTCAGTGAGTCGAACCACATAAGTCACCTATGTAAGAGTGAAGTGGGGCTGCTTTAAGGAGAATACTGGGGCATAGTTCTCTCAAACTCTTATAGAACCAGAAGATATTCACAGCTATATGAACATACCCATGAGAACTAAAACCTTGCCAGGGAGGTAGTTGTGTGAGGTATATCATCGTTTACAAAAAAGGTAGAATAGTTTAAGGACATCGCGTCTACTGGTCAGCTAGTAAAGTAAATATACATTCACAAGGGAATGTTCAAGGGTGGATGCCTACCTATCCTATACAACTATAAACTGTAGATTTTATCACCACATTGAGTCAATGTTTTCCATTAAATCTATCAATTTTCATTTATATGGGGGATTGTTGGAAAAAATGTAATTTTTTGGAAACTTTGAGGCATATTCTCAATTGGTAAAAGTGGAGAGTTCAATCATAAAATTATGGTTTTATATTCTAATCCATGAAACCTTTACAACGATATATCATATGCTAAAAATAGTTGAGTGATGAATGAGAAATTGATGTTCAAAGTAAGCTACTTGTGAATTTTTGTTAAGGAAAAGAAAAGTTTAGATCCCACATTGGTTAAATACTAAGTGTGAGATGTGTATATATTTAAGAACCCACTTGAAGGGTGATTGGATGACTAAGCTTGAAACCTTGTCTCGCATGCAGGGGGTGCAGATCTAAACCTATCAAGGTTGGGGTGCACCCGTATGACGTGGGTGATGCGAAATGTCCGGACCAAATGGGCTTGTGAATATTTTAGCCCAATATGAAATTTATGTTTTTTTTCTCAGCAAATATACAAATTCTGATTTAAAGGGACATATATTCTGACTTTATTTAATTCCAATCAATTTGATTTGATTTTAATCAAATTGATTTAATTGCTTCTTTAATGCAAATTTTGTATTCTTATTCATGGATATTTCCAAAATTCTTCTCTTTTCCTCTCCATATTTTCCGACGTTTTGATTATAGAAAAAGGAAACATTTGTCCATTGATCACTACAGAGGTGCTATTGCTTCGATCATCGTGTTGTTGTGTCCTGGGAGACAGTCAACCAATGTTTCTCCAAGCATCGTAGGAGCAGCCGAATTTGTCTTAAGGAAACTATGTAAAACAAGCCTTAACATCTAGTAAAACTCGATTCTTCTTTTCGATATTTGGTTTTTGCTATGTTATTTATTGGTTTTTCATATCTGATAAATTAAATATAAATGATTCAATTTATCTTATTTCATACATAAATATTTGTTTATTTATATTTATATATATATTTTTCGCTAACATATTTTGTTCAATTAAGAGGACTAGCCCATATAAATACCCTTTTATCCTCGTCAATTTAAAACTCTTGTAGTATCATCTTCTTCTTCCAGTCCATCCTCTCTTTGGCCCCCTTTCTCTACTGAGAACTATATAGCTCTTCACCCGAGTAGGGTGAACTGACACTCGTCTCCTTATGACATTTTTCATATTAACAAATTTATAAATTTATTATGGGTTAAACTAGACTGACTAGATTTTTATGTAGCTCTAATTATATGATCAAATAATCATTAAAAATGTTTATACCATCATTTTAAAGACAACAGACCTAAATTAATAACACGTTAATTGTTGTCAACAATTAACGTGTTATTAATTTAGGTCTATTAAATTTAAATTATATCAAATTAAAGTAGAAGAATTAAATTTTAAATTTCAGTGTGGTGGATTGGCAGCTACTAAAGAAATTGAAAGCAATAACTAGAATTAAAAAGGCAAATTAATTGGATCCTGTAGGGTTTAAGTCATATTCGAGTAATCTGGCTCTACTTTTTGCACGTAAGGGCAACCTTTAAGGATACTCTACAGCGACCTTAGCAGGTAGAGGGGATTTTTGCTTTTTTCGGACATTAACTAAACATGAAATAAAAGTTCCCCTGTTTTTGGACGTTCATATATGGATAAGAGTTACATATTCTATTTTTTACTTGATCAACAAGTCACTCATAGCACCTAAACAAGTTGTTAGTGCCGGTGGGGCTTAGATTCTTCATCTTTTCTGGGAATCTGTTTTCTCTTAAACCCAGGTTAATCGTCTGGTGAATGGCTTTTGTTATTCATAAATAGAGATGCTTATGAGTTTGGTAGGGTTTGTACTGGTCTCGTGCATATAATTGTTTTAAGTATTTAAAATATGAGTTTTGATTTTTTAAACAATTTATCTAAATAAATTTAAGTACACCCGTATGAATTTTTTAAATATTATATTATTTTTATTAAATTCTTAATTATGAAAAACTCAACATATTTTTAATATTTAAATTATTATATTATATATTTAGTTTTTATATAATATAAATTATATAATATATTAAAATAAATAGTACCATTATTAACTTGAAAAATAGATCACCGGGCTTTAGTCTTAAACTACCTCACCATTTTATATAGAACTTTTTAATAAAGAAATAGTCTTAAGTATTTGGCTAATTTATAAATTGAACAAATTTTTTAGCTTAGATAAATAATATGACCTTTGAGTAGATCTATGCATATGAATATTAGTTTTTCCCTAATTTATTTAGAGTAAAAGGAAATAATATTTTGAAATTTTGTCTTTGCTGAAAAAGAAAGAGTGATTACTTTTAAATTCTATAATAGAAATGACTCACTATACATGGAATATTTTCTCACTTTTTTGTATTTTATTGATCAAATACGTGAGTAAGTACGTCATTAATTCTTAATTTTCTGTGTATAAAAGAGAATATTTGTATGGACAAAAATTCCTTTCGCCTTATATTATACCCCTGCACATGGATTTTCTTTCGACACGTCACAGCGGGAGAGTATTAATGCAATGCCATCAAAAGTAATCATCGCATTATATCTAATCACATTAATTTTTGTGAGTTCCCAAATTCACCAACACTAAAGATTGTCACATCAGGATACATCCAAACTATACTCTAACTAGGGTTTAAGTTAAGTTCTATTAGAGACGCAAGCATGATATGAAGGACCCATTCAAAACCTTCATCCTATAAATACCACCTCTTTCCAATATCAAAGAGGAAAGGAACGAGAAACACTAGCCATTCATTTGCTAAAATATCATCACAAACCTCCATTTTTAGTGGCTTTATGCATCACCTACAACGGTAAATCATCACTATATAATTAACACCAACACATTGTATAATTTATTGTTATAACAATTGTATCCTGCTTCAATAAAATTTCAGGGATTGCAAGGGGATTCTTGGTGTTGAGATTACCTTATGTAAAAAGTGTTAATATTTTGTACCTTTATTGTAATGATTTCTTCCTTCTATTTGTAACTTTCCTTCTATTTGTAACTTTTAACTGAATGGACTAAAATAAAATTACATAATTAATTTATTATATATTTGTATGATTTTCCTCAATGATTTTTGTATGGAAAGCAAAATGAATAAATAAATATTAGTTCATTCACTACTAAGGGTTTAACTAAATTAAGTTGCATCATATGAAATGATTATAATGCGAAAAGATAACTTATATTAGTAAGTAATCTAATTTGTCCACAGTTCATAGAATCAAATTGAGCAATTGGTTTATGGGGAGTATTATGTTGTCTATTAGTCCAATTGAGGAAATACATTGTCTTAGGTATTAGAGTAGTTGACTCCCAAAAATGAAAACATGGGTGTGGTTGTCTAGATTGACAATACATCGGACATATCCTAAGTAGAATTTATCCTAGATCTATTTATGAATTTATTTATTTATTATGTTCATAGTGTGACTCACCTTAATCTTGAGTATGGGGTTGACTGTGTGTACCTAACTCATGCACTTTAATATATTGAAAGTTTATGCTGCTTTGATATCAGAGCCAAAAGTTAGTATATTAGGTCCATGACTTATGTATGTCATGGCTTCACTTACTATAGTGGAATTCCTAACTTGCTTAAAGTGTAATGATGTCATTTCACTAGCATTACATGAATTATGAAAAAGGACATGGGTCATTCATTAGGGATGAGTAATTATCATTACAAATTGTTATCAATGAGCGTTTTTATCACAGAAGATGTAACAGTGACTATGAGATAAAATATGATCCAATTTGGTGATTGATTTAACCTAAAGGAATCAAGGATATCCTATTAAGGTAACACACAAATCTCAAGAGCATTAAACAAAAGCATAAAAATCTAAGTTGCATTCATAATGGTATATAATGGGAAGATCAATTACGGTGTTTTTAGTGGATTGACTTCATGACTAAATTAATTTGTGATTAATAGACAAAGTGTTAAACTTATTAAAAATTATTTGAGCCCTATTTATATATGTTTAAATCGGTCCCTCCCTTAGCTCAACATAACTCTGTTTGGACTGCATATAAGAACCGTTATGATGAATGGATGAAAATGATGTATCAAATATATATGAATTATTATCCGTAATAAATGAATTTTCTCGAAAGAACAAGAGATGAATTAGAAATTAATTTCATTTCTTTAGATTATCATTTAGTTGAATGTAATTAAATAATTGATTCCAAAGTGAAAATTAAATTAATTAGTAATCACAATTTTACTAAATTGGACAATTAAATTTATTTACTCATAGATTCTAATACAAGAAATTCATTATGATTTTGAAAAAAATAAAATTGAGCTGAGAAAATAATTTAATTTGATTAATTAATTTTAATTAAATAAATAATATTTTGGGAATACAAAATTAATCATTTGGTTGAATAATTATATGGGCTTGTTTTAATTTAATTTAAAATTAGATTGTACATATAATTGTACTTAATAAAAGAAAGGTTTAGGGAGCCAAGTATTGGGCAAGTGGGCGGGATACAGGGTTGGGCTCTTGGTGTGTACTGCCCACCCTTATAGAATTCTAGAAAAACTCTAGTTTTCTACTAAAATATTATCAGTTTTCTTCTTCCTATTTTAGTAGAGCTCTTGTGGTTTTTCTATATATATAGGGAGTTGGGGTTGTCGAAATTAGGAGGAAAATTTACATGGATAATTTATCTAATTTTAGCGAAAAAATTTTTTTGGGTTATTTCCTTTAACTCAAATAAGTTATCTTTTTAGTGAGTACTTGTAAGTACAAATTTGTGAGATTATAATTGCATACTCATTGGCTATTATAATTAAAATTTGTGAGATTCAAATTTTATGTTTTGGATTTCAACTAGAGAAAGTTGACTTCCCCATTGGAAAGTCTCAGTTTCCATCATGTGTTTGGTTCTTAAATAGAGCTCACTCTTTAAGCATATGAGGGTTTGAAAATAGTGAAAAAGATTATTTGGTTGAAAGCAAAAAATATTTAGACGTTAGATATAGGATTTGACAAGCCTCCCTAGCTTGGAAACACATGTACTAAATTTGGAGAAATTTATTACTATAGATATCACAACCAAGGTCTAGTTTTATGAAAATTTAAAAATTTTGCTCTGTAACGAAACTGCTTTTCATAACCTATTTTCTTATAAAAAGATAGAGTGTACAGAGTTTGAGAGAGATAAAAATCAAATTCAAAGCTCATATTTGGTAAGAGAAGACATATATGAGGTAATATTCGAAAGTTGTTTTAAAAAAGAAATAATAAAACGAAACAGACAAGCCATACTAAGGAAATAAGAGATGATGTTTTAACTAACCATAACTCAAATCTATTTAGTGATGTTCCTTTATATTAGATTTTTTACATATCCAATAGGAATACTATAACCATACTAATCCACACATGGTGTTGAGATTCCATGAATCCTTTTTGAAAAGGGGAATTGATACAAACCCAAACTTATTTAAGTTAAGAGCCATCTATTCATAGATGAGGTAAAAACTATTAAATTCATTAAATGTCACACCCTAAAACTGAATGATTCAAATTGAAGGCACTTAGACATGAAATTATTTGCTCCGGCGCACTCTGGTAGTTAATTCACCTAATTGTAAACTTTTGGCGAACTAATGTCTTGTTGAATTGAGTATCCACCCATGGAAGGATATTAAGATTTAGTTCTTGGCGTATCTTCAATAAAATAAAGAATTGATAAAAGAAAAGTAAGTCTTGTATATGTTACCGCCAAAGGTATAGTGCGCCTAGTTTTTTCAAGCATTGTGAATAGCAGGTTTTGATAACTAGATCTGGTTATAAACCAACTAAATTGACTGGTCAAACATCATATGAAAAAATTCTCATTTATGCTTCTCTCAAAAACTATAGGCCATTAAGGTAGACAAATTCTGAAATTTGTGACACTTGTTTTGTTCCATTAAGTAGGACGGGTCATATATATGTCTATGAGAAGGGTTATGAAAAAAGTTCTTCGTCTTCTTCCTTCAATGTTACCCTTTGATTCTTTCTTTTAAGTCTGGTTGTATCTCTTTCTTGTTAAGTTGAAAGCTAAGGTTCTTGGTCTAATCACTGGTTATTCCATCTCTTGGTGAGTATTATAGCTCTGCATGTTAAGTATTCTAAAAGAATAGGTTTGTAAGAGATATATGTACAGTAAAGCTTTAAGTGCAAGGTCTTGCATGGGGTTATCTTCAATTGAGATGATCAGTAAATTGTATGTATAATAATTCTAATAGTGAATCCATATTCTTTAAGCAGTTGTTGCTGCTGGTTCAAGAAGGTTTTTTGAGTCTGGAGCTTCGAACTTCAGTATATGAGTAAAGTAAAGATGGCTCTCTACCCTGACTTTTTTACGTGAACTATACAAGTGGAAGTATACATATAAAAGATGATGATATCTATAATTATTGGTAAGTATATGAGCAAAATAAAGATGAGATATGTGCTATATGTATAAATTTCAGTTGAAAAGAATGTTGATTGGAAATCATGCAGGTAAATTTTGATATATGAAAAATATAAATTAGTTAGGAAGGCAAACAATTATGGGTAAGTGAATGCTGAGAAATGTCCCTCTGTAAAGCCTCTGGTAGGGTAGTTACAGTGCTAACCAGCTAACCAGATTGAAAAATCACAATATGAAAACATGAGTAAGACCATGAAGGTGAGACCCATGGCATTTTATGATATGAAAACACTTATGGTGTAGCCTCCAATATAATGAAGATTGGACTAGTAGACAATGCTACATGAATGTCTGTAAATCCATATGGCTGAGACCCAGAGCAATATATGTCTGTATGAATGTTCATGGTGTAGCCTTCGATAATGTAGATCGAATTGGAAAATCATAATACATGAAACTTATTTATAATTCCATGAGTGAGAATGTAACACCCCAAACCCGATTGAGTAGGTTCAACCTAAATTTGGCGAGCTATATTAGCTACCGAAGTAACTCTCCATTAACTTCCAACCTAAACTCCAACATACCATTTCGTTACATCATATAATATGATCATTGATAGCATAACAAGGGAATAATATCAAACACATAAAGTAAAACATGCAAGCTTATCAAACAAATAGAGGAAGGGCTTGCGTGAAAGATATAAATAGGGTAATTAAGGTACGCACTTTCAAAAATATAATTACAAGTATGTGAAAGCTATTATTAAGGTTCGCACTACAAGTTATGCTTCGCACACAACATATAGCATAGGTTCACATACTAGAGTAACACACATTGTTCACGTAAAACACAAGGCATGAGTTTGCATAAAAACATAGGTTTGCAAAATAATAGTAGTTCGCATACATCCTAAGTTCGTACTTACAATATTAGGTTCACATGTAATACAGGCTTCACAAACAGAGAGGTCATACACACAAGGGTTCACATACTTGCCTAGGGTTTGCTAAATTGAAAGATGTTCTCACTAAGGGTTTCACATGCATATTGGAGTCGCAATCATTCAAGGTCATACAAAATAATACTTTACACCAAAACTGGCATGCATGTGATACTAATACATACTTTGGAAAGGTTGAAAGAAAATAGATGTTATGCATGCATGGAGAAATAAAGAACCATCAAACTTTATTCATGTTAAGAAGAAATTAGTAACAAAAGTTTTACTTCAAGGTTGGCAGAATAAAATGAACTTAAAATTTCAAAGAAATTGTTTCAATAAAAAAATATATTCTAACAAGTCTAAACGCTCATAAATAAATAAAAATATCACATATTTTCCTAGGTTCACCGATATCTATTCAGGGATGAACCTCGCCACTGCCATCCACGACGTACTTATCTCCGAAGTAAGAGATAAGTGGGTAAGTTCATAGCGAACTCAATGACTAATCAAGAACCAGCTGACTATGCTTAAAATATGATGTTTAAAATAGAAAGGAGACTTATCCTGAAAAATCATATCGCGTGTTGGGTTTGAGGTGAAGGTGCGAAACCCAGTTTGTAGATCCTGCTTGCCACAAAAATTACATAAGTTTGAAATCAGTTTTGCATGTACTTACTAAAAATCATACTTATAAAATTAGCTTGTTCTTTTTTGAAAATGGAATTTATATACCATGAAACATGCTCACATACTTGTCTTATTAGAATGGTTGAGGAACATAAAATATGTTCTCGCCCTTCTCTTAACACACTTATCTTTTCTTATTTGTTGGATATGCAGATCACTTTATAACGCATCAGAATGACTCAAAGAGTCCTTAACATGTCCCATAAGTGTAGCATAAGCTAAACACTCTCCTAAACACCAATATGTCCCATTAAAAAGAGCATATCTCGATATTCCCTTATCTCTCCACATGTCCAACGGCCTCAACGCCCAAAGCACAAACCTTATAGGTGAGTACTCACAACCCTTTGATATACCAATATATCCAATATAAGGGCTTGCAAAGAAGCGTGCACAGAAACTTATCACATAGTGCTCGCAAAAGGAGATTGCAAAAACATAGCTTATAAAACTATACTTATAAAACTATACTTATAAAACATACTTGAAAGCATAGGCTCGCTTAGGAGCACACGTAAAACATATCTTTTAAAACATAGCTTAAAAACTTAACTTGAAAACATATCTTCAAAATAAAGTGTCAGAACTTAAGATTAGAGTTTTATAAGAAAAAGATTAGTTTAAAAATGAAGTTTTCAGAAAACATAATAGTTAGCATACAAGTTACGAACCCTGAGCTTTCATATTGAAAACATGATAGTTGGTACACTTATGAAAATTCTTAATCAGTTACCGAAAAACTGAGAATTCTAAACAAGCTTAGCCTTTTCTTTATCCTTTTTGGTAGATGGTCTGGCTGGTACAGAACATACATAAACACACAAATTACTTAAATAGATAAAACTTATGGAATTCACACATGCAAGTGAACCTAGCTTTCTGGACAATCAACTGTAGAATGAGGCTTATCCTGAATGCTACAAACGAAAAGACTTGACAACATAATATCGATGAGAGAATTTTCACGGAATAGGGGTTGTATTTATAGGCAGTAAGTGACTTAGTGATCCTAGAATACCTTACTTGACTTAAAAATCCTAATCAGTTTAGAAGAATTACTTGCATGAAATGTTTTCCTAGATACACAATACCTTTATTTATTAATTTGAGTCTGACTTGACTTTGACTGGTGAACCCCCAGTTCACAACTCAACTGCTCCCAAAACCAACTGGCAAACACAACTTCCAATGTATCTGATGAACCTCTAACCGCATCTTTTGGAGTATATTGCAACGTTAAAACACTGTCAAACTCTTAGTTAGTTAGGTCGCTAAGAGAGAACTGGTATGCTAAGTATGGTAGTTGACGTGTAAGCTTAAATAAAAAATTGTGAAAGTATTTGCTAAAATTTGAAGTATACGGTCCAAAAGGGTAGTTGATGCATAAAGGTTCTTCAAATACTATAAAAGTATCTGCCAAGGTATTTTGTAAGAGAGCTCACTAAGTTCTCTTGAACTTACAATGTTATGTTTATGTTTCAGGTAATGATGATATGAGTATGCGTCAGGAGGGACGACGCTAGGAGTACGCCAATATAGTGGCGGACTGGGTTATTATGCATATAGTGGAAGAGTGGTGTATTATGGACTTACACCCTAAGATTATATCTTTACTAAATGTTGCATTGTAAAAGTATTAGAAAAAAGTGTGATGTAATATTTTATTTTTAATACTTTCCTTGGTTCTTGGATATTAAGTCTTTTAGTTAAAATAATAAGGAAAATGTTTTCAGTAAGGAATATTTGACAAAAGTTTCAATATTTTGTTATGTATTGTGTGTAGTAACACCAGGATCTAGACCTGATGAATCAGATCGGGTTAAGGGTGTTACAAGTTTGTATCAATGTTACCAATTTAGCCAATCCTCTAGTAGTTAATGCTGAAAGGAGCCATGTATGCATAATATGCTGAACATGACTTAGTCTCTTAGGTACGTTAAACTTTTGCTTGTATGAAGCAAGTTTTGTTTAAAAAATTGTGAAAAGAATGACAATAAAGGAACAAAAAGATAGTTTAATTAATAAAATTTGGGAAGATATTACAAGAACGATAGAAAGAGAAGTACAAGGTAAAACAAAAGAAATTCTTAATTTTCTCCTTCGACGAGCTGGTCTATGGGCTTAGTTAGGATATCTTCTATTCGAGGATGATCTTTAGGACTCTGTTCTACATCTACTGAGTCCTCTTCACTATCTTCAGATTCAAGTGTGGTAGGAATAAAAATTTCAGCTAACTGTTTCCATTCTCTCTGAAAGGTTTTCCATTATTTGCCTTCAGAATGTAAACATTAAAGTTTAATGACTCAGTAGAGATGCCACTAAGGTAGTTGGAATCCACTTGAATGAGATCAAGAGGATGTGAAGACACTTGGGCGTAGAGAATTAGGTTGGATCTCCATTTTGGTAGAGCTTCATTAAGATTCTTTTTTGTGCCCTCCTAGAATTTTCTAAGGGCCTCTTCACTAGTCTAGCGTAGACTTTCCATTTGTGCTTTGTGGTGTTCCTCCTGAACTTTGAAGTTCTCCTCTAAAGTAGCTTCTTTACCCTTCAGTTGATTTATCTCCTTTTTTAATTATTCGCACTCAATCTATGTTTCCTTATATTCTTCCTTCAAAGTTGTGACTCGAGTATCAAGTTATTAGACTCTTGATGATCTCGGCATAATTTATCTATAGAGTCCTCGACAGTTCTTATAGCCTTTTCCAAATTGCAATCTTATCATGGTATTGATCACTAGCGTCTTGGAGGGCCCAACTCCAAAGTCCATACTCTAAATATAAGGCTTGTGAAGCTTTTTCCATGAGGGAAAGAGGGGCACTAAATTTTTTTGCTGTTGGAAAATGAAACTGAGTGAGATAGAAGTTGGTGTTGACTTTATTAGATCACGCCAAGGGAAAATCCATTCTGCTTCAACAAAATGAGCATCGTGTGGTAGAGTACTGGGAGCAAATACTAATTGAATTACATGTATTGCTTTAATAGGATTTTACTTCGGTGGATGATAAAAATAATGGATTAGAGACTTTACTTCATGGGCAGAGTTTTTGAATTTCAAGTAAGACAGGATCTAGAGTGGTGTGAGTGGCTGCAATGGTAGGCTTTTTTCTAGGTCTATGTCATGTTAAGGGAGGGCATTCACTACTCCCGGTCTTTGGAATAATTTCCTCCAATCTAGACCTCTTATTATTTTTTTTCACTGTAGTTTTTCTTGACGGAGAAGCAGTAGTTTTCTCCATTGTTTGAGCTTCATTAATAATGGTTGTAATGTCCATATTCTGAGCTAAGACAAGCGCAATGTGTGATTGTAAGAAAGACCTTGCACCAGCAACATGAGAATTGGCTTGGCTTAAAGAAGAAGTAGAAATTGTAATAGG
Source organism: Gossypium arboreum (assembly GCF_025698485.1). Classification (NCBI taxonomy): domain Eukaryota; kingdom Viridiplantae; phylum Streptophyta; class Magnoliopsida; order Malvales; family Malvaceae; genus Gossypium; species Gossypium arboreum. The sequence continues at coordinate 19,752,160 of NC_069078.1, read as the reverse complement.
ATTACTTATAATGTTCCAATCATATGGGCAAACACCACAAATACTGTAAAATTAAAAAGGAAGTTCTTTTTTATGCCCTACTAAGATGTGTGCCAATTCATCATTTAAGTTGTAAGGCCAAGCCTCAGAAGCAGAAAGCACGATGAAATCATCCGACCATATTGTTAAATCATTTGGCCGATGACCATTTAGGCTTAAATATTATAAAAAATATCGAAATACGTTCCTAACAGAAACAATTTCCACCAAATCAAGTATACACCCCATTCTTAGTCATTTGTATTTTTTAAAGCAATTTGAGAATCTACTAGCTAATATTTTGGACAAATACTCTCTAGAGGAAGGAACCATGTTGTTAGAAAACCAAATCTAGATTTGAGTTTACAAACGACTCTTATGCACTTGTCTTTTCTTTAATGAAGATTTGAAATGTTATTTTGGATCATGGGCTCGCATCCTAAGTATACACTAAAATGAGCACTGCCAACAGAAGTTCCTTTCCTTTTCACCTTTAACTAGTAAAATTTTTGAGAAACACCCAACAACGAGGGCTTGTTGTGCATGCAACAATCAATATAGAATGCCACAGTGTCCACCAAGATAGGGCTGATAGTTGCCTTGGGGAAATGTCGTATTCATTTAGTACAAAGTAAAAGAAATGATTGAGTGACAAATGGAAATCAACCTCCAACAAAATCAAGGGTAAGATGAAACCTATGGGATTATTGCTTAGACAACATTCATGTGGTCGCTAGAAGTCATAAACAAAGTTTGGGTGTAACATCCCGAAATAAGGCCTAAACGGAACAATGGTTGTGAAACCACAAATTTGAGGTACAAAAATTTATTTTATTATCATTTTAAGGTCTATGGCATGATTGCATGATTGTGTGAAAATTTCGTTTAGAAATTTTATCGATAGAGGGTACAATTTGATATTTAGGACTAAATTGTAAAAGTTGTAAAATGTGTGTTTTAGTTCACAAAGGTACTAAGTACTTGTGAGTAATGGGTTTTGAAAGTGGAGGTCCTTGGATATTAATTATACCATTATGCTAGTTTGGACAAAAATACCTAAAGGAAGATAAAACACCATAGTTTTTAATTGAGGGCATTTTGGTCATTTAGTTATTAAAATGAATTAAAAACAAAATTAAAAGCCAATTTTTGTCCATCTTCAACCCCTTGGCCGAATTTCACATGAAAAAGACATAGCTAGGGTTTTTCAAGATTCCAAACTCGATTGTAAGTCCATTTTTGCCCCGTTTTTAATGTTCTTTATGTTTTTGGAGTTCTGGTAACTTGATTAAGCTTATTCTAGCAATAATTTAACCTAGGGTTTATATTTGGAAAAATACCCATAGGTGAAATGTTTTTAGTTTGATGTCTTATGGTAGAATATGAAGCTTGAAATTGTGTTAAATAACTTTTGCTAAGCGATTTTACGTGAAAACGAGTAAAACGACATAATCGGTAAAAATACCTAATATTCATAAGTACATGTTAGAGTGAGAATTTGATATTTCCATAGAAGGAAAAAATGATCAGCATGTCATAAAACATAAGAAAATTGGATGATGTTTAATTTCTGATCCTTGGGGCAAAAGTGTAAATATGTAAAAGTTTAGGGGCAAAAATGTAATTTTGCCAAAGTTTGAGTCAAGGACTGTGTTAATAAATGTGAGTATTAAATAAGCTAAATTTTTTATTATAGATCAAGAAGAACGAAATCTAGAGTTAGACCGGGGAAAGAAAAAGATAGTGGACTAAATCGATATAGTTGATTGTATTTTGTTTCGAGGTAAGTTTGCGGTAAATAAATGCAATATTCTATTATTTTATGTTAATGTTCTTAATTTCCAGCATGTGTATATTTATTTTATGAAATTATTCAAAGAAGACTCAAGCATGAATTGACGAATAAGTAATTTCAGAAAGTCCCGGTTGAATTTTAGGAATGTGTAGGATACAAATGTCATGACATTAGGGTTGAAGGATACCATGTAAGACCATGCGAAGGCATGACAATTGGTAAGGTTTCTAAGGCAAGGATATCATGTAAGACCATGTCAAGACATGACATTGATAAGTTCCTATAAGGCAAAGGTCCCATGTAAGACCATGCCAAGGCATGGCATTTGTGAGTTCATAAGGCAAGAATGCCATGTAAGACCATGTCGAGACATGGTAATGGTAAGTTTCAAAAGGATACCACGTAAGACCATGGCAAGTCATGGCAATGGTAAGGTACCCGTGTATCCTTAGTATTCCAAGTGGTTCAACGGGAAAGTTTAAAGAGAATATCAAGGTAAGGTAAGGTAAGATGAGTTATACTAAAAAGGGTAAGACAAGTTCATGCTAGAAGAGCAAAGGTAAGTATATAATGTTCATGTATGCTTGATAAGGAAAAAAAAGGTAAGTAAAATGTATTAATAAATTTGATTAAGTAAGTAAGTATTTAAGTAAGTGAGTAAGTGAAGAAGTTTAAAATATGTCTATGACAATTAATGAAGTTACATTAAGTAGTATAATTCCAAGTAGTAAATAATTCTTATGAATGTTGTTATTTATTTGCATGCAAAGTTACTAAGCTTAATGCTTACCCCCTTTATTTTCCTTCCTTTTATAGTTTTTTCAAGCTAACTTGGGGATCATAAAGTACATCGGAGGTCCAGGCACACTATCACAAGGATTATTTTTGTATACCTATACGTTTCATTTTGAGTATGGCATGTATAGCATCGTAACCATTTTGTGTGTATGATCTTATGATATGGCTTATGAATGGTATGTAAATGCTTGATAATGATTAGCTATTGGAATGGCTAATCAAGGACATGTTTGGTGTTATGTATGCCTAAATGCTAGTTATTCCATGGAAACCATGAAAAACGTGAAATTAGCTTTAAAACAGTATCGGACAGCAGTAATGACATGAATTTGAAAAATCAATAAAACTAGTAGAAATGGATTTAGATAGTGAATGAGATATATAATTAAATATTATTGAGTCTATTTTTATATGAAAGAAACAGAGTAAACAAAGGAGTTGTATTTTATGAGATATTTAAATTTTGGTGAGACATGGTCAGAGTGATTTCTGAATCCCCTGTTTTGACTTTAGAAATTCACTAAAAATTGTAAAAACATAATTAGGCGTTATACTTTACATGTATAGATTCCTTATTGAGTCTACTTTTAGGAGAAATAAAAGGCATGGTTATTTGAATTCTGTAATAGGGAGAAGATTAATTCGTAGTGAACAGAGGTCAGAGCAGCCGAACACTGAAACAGGGGAAACTTTAACTAATAAACATTACTAATTGGCTTGACCAAAAAATTTGAAAAAAAATTAGTAAGAAGATATACGAGTCTAGTTTCAGATAAAATTGACGGACATGAATTTCAAGTTTTGTAAATCGAGTTATGATTTATTTAGTGACTATGACACAGATGGACAGTTTATTTATGAAAGATGAAATAAATTGTTTTGATTTGTTTAAGTGATCGAAAATTTTTTATTGATTCTGGTTTGTTCCCGAACCGTTTCAATTTCATGTTTTAGGGTCTCGAGGACCTTTTTAGGGACATAATGAATGAATGAAACTATATTAATTTTAATAGCAAATTTTTATACCCGAAATTAGTAAGTTAAGTTTGGTAACGCCTCGTGCTCGACTCCGGCAACGGTCTCGGGTAAGGGGTGTTACATTGGGTCATTGATACCCTGGATAGCTACATGTCAGTTCATTTTGTCCTGGGTAGTGCTACAGTTGTACATTTGAACCTTTACCTGCGATGGAGTATCATTGGGACCTTGGTGTCCAAATGTAATTTGATTTATAGGGATGTTGTTTTTATTAACTTGACCTTGAATCCTCCCTCTAGTGGTTGTTTGAACCATTTTTTGTGAAAAGAAATGAAAGAAAAGAAAAACGACAGCAAACAAATGTTACCTTTGAGGAAGATGAAGATTGAAGATGAAAAGAGTAGAAGGATTAAATAGAGAAGAAATTAGGGTTTTAGTTAATTTAGCAAAGTGTTTGAAAAGGTGTTTGAGCATCTGTTGTATAGAGAAACAAATGTATGTAAAAAGTTGAATTCGAGGTAACTGTTCAGGTTCTCTAATATAAAATTGAAATCTGTCAGAGTAAGTTATGAATTGTTTAAAATTTTGCAAGTAACTACTAAGTCCTAGATACGCCCATGTGAGTTAAATTGTTAGTATTCCCGTCAGTATACTCCTTTGAAAAGAAATTACTATAGGTGGGAAAGATAGTTCGCCAAATGGGTAGTATGCGCCTGGCGCGAACAATTAGTGCTCAATTGTATAGTGGAATTCTTCCAAGTTAGAAAATTTTGAGGACAAAATTTTGTTAAGAAGGGAGAGTTGTCACAACCCAAAGCTGGATGATCCAAATTGAAAGTGCATAGACGTGAAGTTGTTTGCTCAGGCGCACTCTGGTAGTTAGTTCACCAAATTGTAAACTTCTAGTTAACTAATGTCTTGGCGAATTGAGTATTCGCCCATGGAAGTATATCAGGATTTAGTTATTGGTGTATTATTCAATAAAATAAAGAATTTGATAAAAGAAAAGTAAGTCTTGTGTAGGTTATCGCCAAAGGTATAGTACACTTAGTTTTTTCAAGTATTGTGAAGAGCAGGTTTTGGTAACTAGATTTGGTTATCAACCAACTAAACAGGCTAGTCAAATAACATATGGAAAAGATTCACATTTTTGTTTCTCTCGAAAACTATAGACCATTAAGGAGGACAAATTCTAAAATTGTGACACTTGTTAAGTACCACAAAGTAGGATGGGTCATATATATATGTGTGTGACAAGGGTTATAAAAAAGGTTCTTCTTCTTATTCCTTCAATGTTACCCTCTAATTCTTCCTTTTAAGTCTGATTGTATCTCTTCCTTGTTAAGTTAGAAGCTAAGGTTCTTCGTCTAATTAGTGGTTATTCCATCTCTGGGTAAGTATTATAGCTTTGCATGTTAAGGGTTTTGAAAGAATCGGTCTACAATAGATATATGAACAGTAAAGCTTTAAGTGCAAGGTCTTGCATAAGCTTATCTTCGATTGAGATTATCAGTAAATTGTATTTATAAGAATTCTAATAGTGAATCTAAGTTCTTTAAGTAGTTGCTATTGTTGGTTCGAGAAGAATGCCTGCGGCTGGAGCTTCGATCTTAAATTTATGAGTAAAGTAAATATGAGTCTCTACCCAAAATCTTCTATGTGAACTATTCAAGTAGAAGTATAAATATATAAAGGATGATGATATCTATAATAATTGGTAAGTATATGAGTAAAGTAAGGATGAGATATGTGCTATGTAACAGCCCGATTTAAACCCTATTCAGAACGGTGGTTTCGGGACCACGAATCCGAGCCAGTAAAATATTTAAAAAATTATTTTCTATGTTTATTATGTGTGAATTTATATGTGTGAATTTTTTTATTTAATTTTGTCATTTGAGTGCCGATTTAATAAAAAGGGCTTAATTGCATAAAATGTAAAAGTGACTAGATAAATGTGAAAGTGCCTAATTGTTATTGTCTTTATAATATGAAGTACTTATGTTGCAATTAGGCCATTGATTATATGAATGAACGGTAATGGAATGCAATATATAGTTTTGTTATTAAATCATTAAGGTTATATATGTAAATTGAATAATAAGTTACTATATGTTGTAATAAAACATAATTAAAAGCCATAATGTTCATCTTTTGGTGTTGACCGAATATCAAAATAAAGAAAGGAAAAAAAAACCTTTAAGGGTTCGGCTAGAGCTAAGCTTGATTAAGGTATGTAACTAGATCGGTTTCTGATAATTTTTACGTTTTTTAGATCGTTGTAGTGTAACGTACAAAGCCCATGCTTGAATTTTTGATTTTGATAAATATTTTGAGTTATGCCATTGATGAATAATTAAGCTTTGTATGTTAGTTGATGAATTATGAAAGATATGTTTTGGATTAATATGTTTTGTATTGGAATTTTTTAGGATTTTGAGTAATTAGGACTAAATTGCAAAAATAATAAATTGAGGTACTAAAATGTGAAATAAATCAAATGTATGGACTTGTATGAACATGGGTAGCATTTGGCCTAAGCATTGTGTGTGCAGATTTTGCATGTTTTGTGTTTTGTGCAATTTGGACTAAATTGTAAAAAGTGTTAAATGTTAGGGGTAAAATGGTAATTTGCCCATTTATGTGTTTTTGGACAAAATCAGAAAACACAGGGTTGAAGAATTCAGAGCCACTGATGATGATGATGCTAAGCGAGCTGAATTATGGCTTGATAATACTATCTGCGTGTTTGATGAGCTATCTTGTACCCCTAATGAGTGTCTAAAATGTGCTATACCCTTGCTACTAGATACCGCATATCACTGGTGGAATACACTAGTATCTGTGGTTCCGAAAGAATAGGTGACCTGGGATTTCTTCTAGATTGAATTCCGTAAGAAATACATCAGCTAGAGATTTATTGACCAGAAGCGAAAATATTTCTGGAATTGAAATAGGGTCGTATGACTGTGACAGAATATGAACGAAAAATTGTGAGACTCAGTCGATATGCCTATGAGTGTGTTTCCATCGAAGCTATAATGTGTAAAATATTCGAAGACGGGTTGAACGAAGAAATTAAACTGATAGTTGGCATACTTGAAATAAAAGAGTTTGTAGTACTGGTTGAGTGAGCATGCAAAACCGAAGAGCTTGGGAAAGAGAAAAGCAAAGCTGACTTTGAAGCTAGAGATTCATGTAAAAGATAGTCAGGTAAAACATTTCAGTCGGCATCAAAGAAATTCCAAGATGATTTTAGCTGTTCAAAGGCTACTGCGGGTTATTCTAGACGGGATTGAGATAGACCACCTGTGAGGTCGAGAGCTACCTCAGTAGCTAGTGTTGGTAACATCCAACCGAAACAACTTGAGTGCAAACATTATAGTAAATGACATCCCAGCAATTATAGATTGCATGATCGAGCCTATTTTAAATGTGGATTGATGGATCATTTCGTTCGTGAATGCCCTGAGTTAGCAGAACAAAACATAGTACAGAATGCGAGATGAGTAACATGTCAGCTCGAGGTAGATCGCCCAGAAATATAGGCAATGTGAGTAGCAATTAGAGAGGAACCAAAGATATAGCAGTTCGATCTGAGGCTCGCACACCTGCCAGAGCTTATGCCATTCGCGTACGTAAGGAGGCTTCATCCCCAGATGTTATTACTGGTACAGTCACTCTCTATGATACTAGTGTAATTGCATTGATTGATCCTGGTTCAACTCATTTTTATGTGTGTGAGACCTTAGTATTCAGTAAGACTTTGCTTGTTGTGTCTACTGAATTTGTGATTAGTGTATCGAACCCCTTGGGCTGGTGTGTTCTGGTTGACAAAGTGTGTAGGAATTGTCATTTGATGATTCGAGATTCATGTTTTTCAGCTGATTTGATGTTGTTGTCATTTGACGAGTTTGATATAATTCTGGGTATCGACTGGTTGACTTTGCACGATGCTGTTGTAAATTGCAAAAGAAAGACTATTAATTTATGGTGCTAGAATGATTAGATTATTCAGATTGAATCTAATGATCTGAATGGTTTACTGGTAGTGATATCTTTGATGTTAGCTTAGAAGTATGTGAGGAAAGGTTGTGAAGCTTACTTTGTGTATATGCTTGATAGTAAAGTGACTGAAAGAAAGATTGAATCAGTACCAATTGTGTACGAGTATCCAGATGTATTTCCTAAAGAGTCATCGGTTTTGCCACCTATTCGAGAGGTAGAGTTTGGTATTGAGTTAGTACCGGAGACGACTCCGATATCGATAGCTCTGTACAGAATGGCACCTACTGAATTAGAAGAATTGAAAGCTCAGTTGCAAGAGTTGAAAGTTAGAGGTTTCGTAGAATCAAGTTTCTCTCCCTATGGTGCTCCAGTTTTATTTGTGAAAAAGAAAGACGGAGTTGCGAGTTAAAGACTCTGATGTGCCAAAGACTGCTTTCTGAATGAGGTACGAACACTATGAGTTTTTGTTTATGCCTTTCGGACTCACAAATGCACCTACTGTTTTCATGAATTTGATGAACCAGATCTTTAGACTGTATTTGGATCAATTTCTGGTTGTGTTCATAGATGACATTTTGATCTATTCCCGTGTTGAAACTAAGCATGCCGAACATCTAAGACTTGTGTTACAAACTTTACAAGATAAACAATTGTATGCAAAGTTCAGTAAATGTGAGTTCTAGTTACATGAAATTAGTTTTCTAGGACATGTTGTATCAGCATCGGGTATCGGGATGATCAGAGGAAAATTTCGGCTATACTTGATTGGAAATCTCCAAGAAATGTTTCTGAAGTCCGAAGTTTTCTAGGACTTCCTGCTTACTATAGATGATTCATGAAAGGTTTTTCTATGATTGCAACCCCAATGACGAAGCTATTACAGAAAGATGTTAAGTTCGAGTGGTCAGAAAAGTGCCATAAAAGTTTTGATCAGTTGAAAACCCTTTTGACTGAAGCTCCAGTGCTAGCTCAACCAGAATTGGGTAAAAAAATTGTTATCTATAGTGATGCATCTTTAAATGGTTTGGGCTGTGTTTTGATGCAGGAAGGCAAAGTCATAACTTATGCCTCGAGATAGTTAAAGCCGCATGAAAAGAACTATCCGACACATGACTTGGAATTGGCAACCATTGTATTTGCATTGAAAATATGGTGTCACTATCTGTTCAATGAGAAAAGTCACGTTTATTCTAATCACAAAAGCCTGAAATATTTGATGACTCAGAAAGTTTAAATTTGAGACAACGTCGATGGTTAGAGCTGTTAAAAGACTACGAGCTTATGATTGATTACCATTCGAGAAAGGCTAATGTTGTTGCTAATGCTCTCAGCTGAAAATCACTGTTTGCACTATGTGTAATGAATGCTCATATGGCTTTGTCTGATGATGGTTCGATTATGACGGAGTTAAAAGTAAGACGTTATATGTTCAACAGATTTGTGATGCTCAGAAAGTTGGTAATGAATTGTTAGCAAAGAGGGACCAATGTGGTTCGAATGTTGATTCAGAGTTTTGAGTTGATGATGAAGGTTGTCTGAGGTTAAAAAACCGAATATGTTTTTCGAGAAATCTAGAGTTGATTTAGATGATTTTGAATAAAGCTCATAGCAGTCGGTTCTCTATTCATCCGGGTAGTACGAAAATGTATAATGATATGAAACAGCTTTACTGGTGGCATGATATGAAACGAGACATTTCTGAATTTGTTTCGAAATGTTTAGTCTATCAGCAAGCAAAAGTCGAGCATCAGGTACCTTTTGGATTGCTTCAGCCGATCATGATACATGAGTGGAAATGGGACAGAGTCACTATGGATTTTGTATTCGGTTTACCGTTGACACAGAGCAAGAAAGATGCAATCTGGGTTAAATCAGCTCATTTTGTTTCGGTTCGCACAATTACTCGCTTTATAAGTTAGCTAAATTGTATGTTTCTCAGATTTTGAGATTACATGGAGTACCTATTTCTATTGTTTTAGATAGAGATCCAAGGTTTACGTCGTGGTTTTGGAAGAAACTGCAAGATGCTCTAGGTACAAAATTACAATTCAGCATTGTATTCCATCCACAAACAAAGGTCAGTCCAAACGAATCATTCAGATACTTGAGGATATGTTGAGATGTTGCATTCTCGAGTTTGAAGGTACATGGGAACGATACTTACCTCTGATTGAATTTGCATACAATAATACTTTCAATCGAGTATCAAAATGGCACCTTACAAGGCTTTGTACGGTTGTAAATGTCGTACACCTTTGTATTGGACTGACCTTAGTGAAAATAAGTTACACGGGGTCGATTTGATCAGAGAGACTAAACAGAAAGTAAAAGTGATTCCCGAAAGTTTAAAAATAGTGTTTGATCGTCAAAAATCATATGCGGACTTGAAACGAAAAGATATAAGGTTTCAGATAGTGGATAAAGTCTTTTTGAAAGTCTCACTATGGAAGAAAATACTCAGGTTTGATTGTAAAGGCAAATTAAGTCCGCGATTTATTAAGCCGTATGAGATTATTGAAAGTATTAGGCCGGTTGCTTATATACTGTTGTTACCAATTGAGTTACAAAATTTCCATAATGTATTCCATGTTTCGATTCTTCATAGATATCGATCTGATCCCTCACATGTGATTAATCTGTCAGAGATTGAGATTAAGTCTAATATGACATATGAGGAAGAACAGATTCATATTCTGAGTCGTGAAGTTAAAGAATTGCAAAATAAGAAAATTTCATTGGTGCAGGTACTATGGCATAAACACAGAGTTGAAGAGGCAACGTGGGGCCAAAGAATGCAATGAAAGAACGTTATTTAAACCTATTCACGGTAAGATTTTTGGGGACGAAACTTCCTTGGAGGGAGAGTTGTAATAGCCCGAATTAGACCCTATTTGGAACAGTGGTTTAGGGACCATGAATCTGAGTCAGTAAAATATTTAAAAAATTATTTTCTATGTTTATTATGTGTGAATTTATATGTGTGAAATTTTCGTTATTTAATTTTGTTATTTGAGTGCCGATTTAATAAAAAGGGCTTAATCACGTAAAATGTAAAAGTGCCTAATTGTTATTGTCTTTATAATATGAAGTACTTATGTTGCAATTAGGCCATTGATTATATGAATTGACGGTAATGGCATGCAACATACAATTTTGTTGTTAAATAATTAAGGTTAAATATGTAAATTGAATAATTTGTTAATATATATTATAATTAAACATAAATAAAAGCCACAGTGTTCATCTTTTGGTGTTGACCAAATATCAAAATAAGGAAAGAAAAACAAAACCTTTAAGGGTTCGGGAAAAGCTAAGCTTGATTAAGGTATGTAACTAGCTCAGTTTTTGATAATTTTTACGTTTTTGAGATCGTTGCAGTGTAATGTACGAAGCCTATGCTTGAATTTCTAATTTTGATGAATATTTTGAGTTATGCCATTGATGAATAATTGAGCTTTGTGATGTTAGTTGATGAATTATGAAAGATACATTTTGGATTAAAATGTTTTGTATTGGAATTTTTGAGGATTTTGAATAATTAGGACTAAATTGCAAAAATAATAAATTGAGGGACAAAAATGTGAAATAAATGAAATGTATGGACTTGTATGAACATGGGTAGTATTCGGCCTAAGCATGGTGTGTGCAAATTTTGCATGTTTTGTGTTTTGTGCAATTTGGACTAAATTGTAAAAGGTGGTAAATGTCAAGGGTAAAATGGTAACTTGCCCATTTATGTGTTTTTGGAAAAAATTGAAGGAAATTATGTTTAAATGAGTTTAATTTGAATATGTTTAGATTATTGGATTTGGATCAGGGAACAATCAATGTTCTCGATTAGTCATCCCATTTCGATTATCGTTGTCTGAGGTAAGTTTATAAGCAAATAGATGTTATTTATTTGATTAAATACAAACTACATATGCTGAAATGCATAATATGATAGTATATATGTGAAAGCCGAAAATGTATAAGCTTGGAATCTATGTGTACGAGTTCTATTAGATCGAGTTACAACGTCTGAAAGCCCCGTACGAACCTTAGGAATAGCTAGGATACATATGTCATGACATAGGATCTCCGATATGTGTTCTTGTGTAAGACCACGTTTGGGACGTTGGCATCGATATATGTGATTGCGTGTAAGACCACGTCTGGGACATCGACATCGTATTCGATTCGTGTAAGATCCTGTCTAGGACAGTGGCGTCGATATGTGATTACATGTAAGACCACGTCTGGGACATTGGAATTGTACGATATGTGTGATTATCTGAGTATCCTATTCAATTTCGAATGGTTCAGTGGGCATTGATAAGTTGTGATCGAATGTGTAAATTGAGCTAAGTGATCAGGTATGAAATAGTTGATTACTTATTTGAAAATAAGGTAAGTTGGTTATTTGATATGTGATGCAAAATATTACATGATGCTAATGTAAATATAAGTGTATTTGTGAAGTATATTCGGCTACATGCTATGTATAAGTATGAGATATTAAAGTTTGATTCAAGAGTATATGTTTATGAGTGAATATATATTCGGTTATATAATGGTACTATGGTTTTGAAATTGAATGTTACTTTGATAATAGTTATATGTATAATCGGCCAAGTAAATTTTATATATGAAAGTATATGTTGTATATGAAATTGTGAGCTTGAAATTAAATGTGATTATGATAGCATAAATTGGTTTGGTTATATTGAGTTGATATTGATATTGAGTTATTTATTTGCTTATGACTTACTAAGCTACGATAGCTTACTCTGTATGTGTATGGTTGCCTTTGTTTTATAGATTTTGGAGTCAGGTTATGAGCTCAAGGATCATCAGCTAAGTTTATCACACTATCGACTCTTTTCGGTACTTTATAAGCTAAATTTCAAACTTATGACATGTATAGGCTAGATAATATTTGGAAATGTTGGGTTTTGGTTTATGTATATATATAAGCCAGGCGATAATGGCTTGTTTATTTTGTTAAGTTCAGTTTCAAGGTTTGATCAATATATGATTATGTTTAGTTGTGGTTTTAGTGTTTCAGCTATGGTTTATATATGTGAATTTTGTTGATGTGCTTTGTTAAGGTATCAGAAATATCCTATGATTAGCTCACTTTCGGTAAGTTTGATGTATGGTATGTTTTGTCTTTGTGATTGGTTTATTAATTTGGCTTAGTAATGGTGTAAAATGATAATGATATATATATTCGAATGTGCATTAGTTATCTTGATTCAGCTTATAATGACAATGTATGTGCATATATTATGCTTGAATGGACGGCTAATTAAGTACGGTTGATGAAGACAAATAATGAGTATGTTATATGATTCTTTTGGTTAATATGTTTTGTTTGAGGTACGGTAATGAAAGATCAAAATGTTAGAACTAATATTGTGTTGAAAATGTGCCATATTTGTGGTTAATAATTTGGTATATAATAGATAGGTACTTTGGCATGTTTTGCTTCGGTACTAGTGTTTAAAATTGATTATAATCATCTTTGTATGTGTTTAAATGGATATTCTTGTTTGTGCAATTATATACTCATGCCTATTATGCCGTGTGAATGTTTATAAATTAGACAAACATGCATAATATATGAATTGGTATAGTCATGACTTAATTAATAGAATAGGTTAAAATCCGCATACTATAATAACATCAAAGGTATGTACAGTCATATAATAATATTGCTAATGTCGTATATATATGATTGGACATTAAGTTGTATACATATTGGTTTGATTGGTTTCATCATATACTTATACGAAATTAGGAATTGAGATGTTTGATACTTAGTTATTGAAATTATGTCTTGATGTATTTTCTACATATGAAAAGTGAGATTTTATGCTTGAATATGGTATAATTATAAAAATATCATTAATATAATGTATATAGGGAATCGATTAATGAAAGTGTTAAATACATGCACATGATTTTAATGTATAAAAGTTTGATAATGTTATATATGTTTCATTTTTCTATAGTGCATGAAGAGTGATAAATGACAGTGCTGAATTGTGTTTTGGACAGTATCCGGTGAAAAGTACTGGTTAGGGGTGTTACATTTGATTGGTATCAGAGCTATGGTTTAGTCTATTCTAGGACTAATGTAGCACGTGTGAGTCTAGCTATACATGCCATATTATATACTGTGATAGTGTGATGACTTCTGACATTTGAAAATGTGTTTTCGTATAGTAAATGGATCCCGATAGAGCCATAGCTGATGTTGTTGAGAGTATAGCACTTGCTCCCGCGCAAGGGAAAATGCCTGTTGATTCTTGACTGACTTCGAGTAACCAAGAAGGAGAGGCTAAACAAGCTTTTTACCAAATGATGAATGACTGGTTTACTCAGTATATTCGGACGAATCTGACTGCGCAACAATCTCTACCCCCGACTAATCCTTCTCTGATACCTACTATACCTCAAGTGATTGATCTGTTTAGATTACATAAGCTCCCTGTTGATAAAATTAGAAAACACAGGGCTGAAGAATTCAGAGCCACTGATGATGATGCTCGGCGAGCTGAATTCTGGCTTGATAATACTATCCGCGTGTTTGATAAGCTATCTTGTACCCCTGATGAGTGTCTAAAATGTGCTATATCCTTGATATGAGACACCGCATATCACTGGAGGAATACACTAGTATCGGTGGTTCCGAAAGAACGAGTGGCTTGGGACTTCTTCCAGACCGAATTCCGTAAGAAATACATTAGCTAGAGATTTATCGACCAGAAGCGTAAAGAATTTCTGGAATTGAAACAGGGTCGTATAACTGTGACAGAATATGAATGGAAATTTGTGAGACTCAGTCGATATGCCCGAGAGTGTGTTTCCATCGAAGCTATAATGTGTAAAAGATTCGAAGATGGGTTGAATGAAGACATTAAACTACTAGTTGGCATACTTGAAATAAAAGAGTTTGTAGTATGAAAAGCCAACGAGCTTGGGAAAGAGAAAAGAAAAGATGACTTTGAAGGTAGAGATTCACGTAAAAGATCATTAGGTAAAACATTTCAGTTGGCATCAAAGAAATTTCAAGATGATTTTAGCCATTCAAAGGCTACTGCGGGTTATTCTAGATAGGATCGAGATAGACCACTTGTGAGCTCGAGAGCTGCCTTAGTAGCTAGTGTTGGTAACATCCGATCGAACCAACCTGAGTGCAAACATTATGGTAAATGAAATCCTGGTAGTTGTAGATTGCATGATCGAGCCTATTTTAAATCTGGGTCGATGCATCATTTCATTTGTGAATGCCCTGAGTTAGCTGAACAAAACACAGTACAAAATGCAAGACCGAGTAACATGTCAGCTCCAAGTAGACCGCCCAGAAATACAGGTAATGTGAGTAGCAGTTGGAGAAGAACTAAAGATACAACAGTTCGATGCTGCTAGAGCTTATGCCATTCGTTCACGCGAGGAGGCTTCATCCCTAGATGTTATTACTAGTACATTCACTCTCTATGATACTAGTGTAATTGCATTGATTGATCCTAGTTCAACTCATTCTTATATGTGTGAGACCTTAGTATTTAGTAAGACTTTGCCTGTTGAGTCTACTGAATTTATAATTAGAGTATCGAACCCTTTGGGCTGATGTGTTCTGGTTGACAAAGTGTGTAAGTATTGTCCTTTGATGATTCAAGATTCGTGTTTTTTGGCCGATTTGATGTTGTTTCCATTTGACGAGTTTGATTAATTCTGGGTATGGACTAGTTGACTTTGCACAATGCTGTCATAAATTGCAAAAGAAAGAATATTGATTTACGGTGCCAGAATGATGAGATTATTCGGATTGAATCTAATGATCTAAATGGTTTATCGGCACTGATATCTTCGATGTTAGCTCAGAAGTATGTGAGAAAAGGTTGTAAAGCTTACTTTGTGTATGTGCTTGATAGTAAAGTGATCGAAAGAAAGATTGAATCAGTATCAGTTTTGTGCGAGTATCCGAATGTGTTTCCTTAAGAATTGCCGAGTTTTCCACCTATTCAAGAGGTAGAGTTTGGTATTGAGTTAGAGCTGGGGACGACTCCGATATCAATAGCTTGGTACAGAGTGGCACCTACTGAATTAAAAGAATTGAACGCTCAGTTGCAAGAGTTGAAAGATAGAGGTTTCGTGCGACTGAGTTTCTGTCCTTGGGGTGCACCAATTTATTTGTGAAAAAGAAAGACGGAGTTGCAAGTTAAAGACTCCGATGTGCCAAAGACTACTTTCCGAACGAGGTACGGACACTATGAGTTTTTGGTTATGCCTTTCGGACTCACTAATGCACCTACTGTTTTCATGGATTTGATGATCTGGATCTTAAGATAGTATCTGGATCAATTTGTGGTTGTGTTCATAGTTGACATTTTGATCTATTCCCGTGATGAAACTGAGCATGCCGAACATTTAAGACTTGTGTTATAAACTTTACGAGATAAATAGTTGTATGCAAACTTCAGTAAATGTGAGTTCTGGTTACATGAAGTCAGTTTTCTAGGACATGTAGTATCAGCATTAGGTATTTGGGTTGATCCGTGTAACACCCCTTACCCGTATCCAAGGCTGAAACAGGGTACGAGGCATTACCAGACTTAACCATACACATAGATGAAAATTAGGCCATAAAATTTCATTTAATTCAAAACTTTTCGATTACATGCATAGACTCATATTTAAAGACATATAACGTGGCATAAATGAGCACTTACACATCCATAATCATGCAATAACAAACAAAGCAAACTATATCATCACATCAAAACATAGGACATGGCATGATTAATTAAACTTATAAAACATAATGGATAAGGACCACATCTCATGATCATATACGATAACTCAATGTAGACCGATACGTATGGTCAAACTCATAATAATAATACATATCACAAACCAACTTCCTATACAAGCCACTCACTTGATATTTCTAATATTTAATTAATTCTCCCAAAAATGATAGCTTGACAGTGTGATTTTACCTCCGACGATTTCCAACCCTGAGCCGACTTGCCAAAACTGAAGAACTAGAGAGGAGGGGTAAGCTTTACGCTTAATAAGTCCATGTGAAATTAATGAGCAATTACTAACATGCTTTTCAAGATAAAACACTATAATTATACAATTACACATGTTCAGGTTAAGCTGTTTTATCGAGTTATAGTTACCAAATCATTCATATCTGGAGATACAAAACTCCAGATTTAGTTTCGTTAATTTTTCTTGAAACTAGACTCATAGAATTTCTCCCATAAAATTTCCAGAATTTTTGGTTTATCCAATTAGTACAGTTTATTCATTAAAATTTCTCCTGTTTCTCTGTCCAACAGTTCTGACCTCTCTTCACTAAAAATTGTTTATCTCATATTTCCAGACTCGAATGATGTTCCTGTCCATTCCTCCTAAAAGTACACTCATCGGGGATTCTATTCATATAAATTATAACTCATAATTATTTTTTAACATTTTTAATGATTTTCTTAAATCGAAATAGGGGATCTCGAATTAATTTTGACACTGTCTAACAAAAATTAGAATATCACATAATATAGAACTCTTTTGCTCCCCATGTTTCTTTTATATGAAAATAGACTCATTAGTCTTTAATTTTATAATCTTTTTGAAATTTAATTCAACTTACACAATTTTTGGTGAATTTTCAAAGTCACGCAACTGCTTCTGTCGAACACTGTTTTACTACTAAAATTCACTCTTACATAGTTTCACTTAATCCATTTTGTCTTATCAAAGTTCACTCAAATATCGAGCACATTGCTCATAATTTTCATAAACATAGACCTACACTTATTCATAATATAATCATGTTCACATGTATTTTTACTTAATCGATTTTCCCGTTGAACTCTTCGAAATAATAACTGATACTCAGTTGCCTGGACATATTTTCACACTTGTAGACAAGGCTATCTGGTACGCATAGTAGCCTGCACTTAGTACGACACATGCGACCAATTATCCGGTACACGTAGTAGCCTGTACTTAGTACTACACATGTGACCTAACCATCTGATACACGTAGTAGCCTGCACTTAGTACTACACACGTGATCGAAGTTATCGGGTACGCATAGTACCCTGCACTTAGTACTACACATACGACCAATTATTCAGTACACGTAGTAGTTTGCATTTAGTACTACATACGTGACCTCACAATAGATCATTCGTATCGTTTCTATTCCGAAGGCTCAACCGTGAAATTCCTCACTTTCCAACATGTTACAAATTTATTCATAGTCTTTTTTTCAATTTGCAATTTACAACAAATAATCATTCTATAGGCAGCCACATTTCATATGATAACAAAATATAATAAAGAGTCGATAAATTATTTACGTACAAACTTGTCGAAATCTCATCAGGTACAACCGTGTAGCAATTCATACAACCCATGTAATAGTAATTTAACATTCAATTCATGTAACAATAATTTGACATTCAATTTCACATGACACAACAAGCATCACATTTTCCATATCATACACACCATCCATCAACTTCTTTTAAACATATTAAATCATACAATTTATGCCATAACAATATTAAATTACAATTCAAGTATGGTATTGCATTATTATGAACACACGAACTTACCTCGTATACGAAAATGGCCATTTTTACCATTTTGTCCACAACTTGGTATTTTGCCGATTTTAGCTCAAATTTCAATTTTCCTTGCTCTATCATTACAAATATAGCCTAATTCAGACTCACATTATTCAAATTGACCCAAAATCATATTTTTGGAAAAATTACAATTTTGCCCGTAAACTTTGTCAAAATTATATTTTTCCCCTAGGCTCGTAAATTAAAATTCATCCTATTTTCTTATGTTTTATGACATGCTGATCATTTTTCCCTTCTATAGCAACATCAAATTCACACTCTAACATGTACTTATGAACATTAGGTATTTTTACTGATTATGTCGTTTTACTCATTTTCACGTAAAATCGCTTAGTAAAAGTTGTTTAACACAATTTCAAGCTTCATATTCTACCATAAGACATCAAAATAAACACATTTCACCTATGGGTATTTTTCCAAATATAAAAGTTAGGTTAAATTATTGCTAGAATAAGCCTAACCAAGTTACCGGGATTTCAAAAATGTAAATGAACTTTAAAAATGGGGCTAAGGAGCACTTACAATTAAGCTTGGAAGTTTGAGCAAACCTTAACCATGGATGCTGCTGGTAGAAATGGTTGAATGAAGAAGATGATAGCTAATTTGGCTTATTTCCCTTTTTTAGTTCTTTTAATTATTAGTTTACCAAAATACCCCTAACTTAAAAATATTTTATTACACCCATTTCATGTTTATTTTTGTCCATCAATTAAAAAATGGTCTAATTACCATTTAAGGACTGTCAATATAAAATTTCATAACAATTGGATAGCTCTAGTATGTAGAACTCAACTTTTGCACTTTTTACGATTTAGTCTTTTTAACTAAATTAAGTGCCCAAACATAAAAAATTTCGAACAAAATTTTCACGAAATTATTTTGTGAAATCATAGACCATAAAAATATAATAAAAAATAAAACTTTCATCATCGGATATGTGGTCCCGAAACCACTGTTCCGACTAGGCCCAAAATCAGGGTGTTACAATCTGAGTAAAGTTTTTGCTATACTTGATTGGAAACCTCCGAGAAATGTTTCTGAAGTCTGAAGTTTTCTGGGAATTGCTAGTTACTATAGACGATTCGTGAAAGGTTTTTCTATGATTGCAACCCCAATGACAAAGCTATTACGGAAAGATGTTAAGTTCGAGTGGTCAGAAAAGTGCCAGAAAAGTTTTTTTCAGTTGAAAACCCTTTTGACTGAAGTTCCAGTGCTAGTTCAGCCAGAATCGGGTAAAGAATTTGTTGTCTATAGTGATACATCTTTAAATGGTTTGGGATGTGTTTTGATGCAGGAAGGCAAAGCCATAGCTTATGCCTCGAGACAATTAAAGCTGCATGAAAAGAACTATCTGACACACGACCTAGAATTGGTAGCTATTGTATTTGCATTGAAAATATGGCATCACTATCTATTCGGTGAAAAATGTCACGTTTATTCTGATCACAAAAGCCAGAAATATTTGATGACTTAGAAAGATTTGAATTTGAGACAGCGTCGATGGTTAGAGCTGTTAAAAGACTATGAGCTTATGATTGATTACCATTCGGGAAAGGCTAATGTTGTTGCTGATGCTCTAAGCTGAAAATCACTGTTTCCTCTTCGTGCAGTGAAATCTCATATGGCTTTGTCTGATGATGGTTTGATTATCGCGGAGTTAAAAGCAAGAAGGTTATATATTCAACAAATTTGTAATGCTCGGAAAGTTGATATTGAATTGTTAGCAAAGCAGGACCAATGTGATTTGAATGTTGATTCAGAGTTTTGAGTTGATGTTGAAGGTTGTCTGAGGTTCAGAAACCGAATATGTGTTCCGAGAAATCTAGATTTGATTTAGATGATTTTGAATGAAGCTCACAGCAGTCGGATATCTATTCACCCGGGTAGTACGGAAATGTATAATGACCTGAAACAACTTTACTAGTGGCATAGTATGAAACGAGACATTTCTGAATTTGTTTCGAAATGTTTAGTCTATCAGCAAGTAAAAGCCAAGCATCAGGTACCTTTTGGATTACTTTAGCCAATCATGATACCTGAGTGGAAATGGGACAGAGTCACTATGGATTTTGTATCCAGTTTACCGTTGACATAGAGCAAGAAAGATGCGTTCTGGGTTATTGTGGATAGATTAACTAAATCGTCTCATTTTGTTCCGGTTTGCACAGATTACTTGCTTGATAAGCTAGCTGAATTGTATGTTTCTCAGATTGAGATTACACAGAGTACCTATTTCTATTGTTTCGGGTAGAGATCCAAGGTTTACATCGCAGTTTCGCAAGAAACTGCAAGATGCTTTAGGTACAAAATTATAGTCAGCACAATTTTCCATCCGCAAACAGAGGTCAGTCCAAACAAATCATTCAGATACTTGAGGATATGCTAAGATGTTGCATTCTCTAGTTTGAAGGTACGTGGGAACGATACTTACCTCTTTTTGAATTTGCTTACAATAATAGCTTGGAATCTATGTGTACGAGTTCAATTCGATCGAGTTACAACATCTGAAAGCCCCGTACGAACCATAGGAATAGCTAGGATATATATGTCATGACATAGGATCTCCGATATGTATTCTCGTGTAAGACCACGTCTAGGACGCTGGCATCGATATATGTGATTACATGTAAGACCATACCTGGAAGATCGGCATCATATTTGATTCGTGTAAGACCTTGTCTAGGACAGTGGCATCGATATGTGATTACATGTAAGACCAAGTTTAGGACGTTGGCATTGTACGATATGTGTAATTATCTGAGTATCCTATTCAATTTCGAAAGGTTCAACGGGAATTGATAAGTTGTGATCGAATGTGTAAATCAACTAAGTCATCAGGTATGAGATAGTTGATTACTTATTTGAAAATAAGGTAAGTTGGTTATTCGATATGTGGTGCAAAATATTACATGATGCTAATGTAAATATAAGTGTATTTGTGAAGTTTATTCGGCCACAAGCTATGTATAAGTATGAGATATTAAAGTTTGATTCAAGAGTATATGCTTATGAGTGTATATATATTCGGTTATATAATGGTACTATGGTTTTGAAATTGAATGTTACTTTGATAATAGATATATGTATAATCGGCCAAGGTAAAATTTATATATGAAAGTATATGTTGTATTTGAAATTGTGAGCTTGAAATTAAATGTGATTATGATAGCATAAGTTGGTTTGTTTCAATTGAGTTGATATTGAAATTGAGTTATTTATTTTCTTATGACTTATTAAGCTAAGATAGCTTACTCTGTGTGTGTATGTCTGCCTTTGTTTTATAGATTTTGGAGTCAAGTTACGAGCTTGGGGATCGTCAGCGATGTTTATCACACAATCAACTGTTTTTGGTACTTTAGAAGCTAAATTTCGAACCTATGGCATGTATAGGCTAGATAATATTTGGAAGTGTTGGATTTTGGTTTGTGTATATATATAAGCCATGCAGAAATGGCTTGCTTATTTTGTTAAGTTCGGTTTCAAGGTTTGATCAATATATGATTATGTTTAGTTGTGGTTTTTGTGTTTTAGCTATGGTTTATACATAGATAAATATATGTGAATTTTGTTGATGTGCTTTGTTAAGGTTTCACAAATAGCCTATGATTAGATCACTTTTGGTAACTTTGATGTATGGTATGTTTTGTCTTTGTGATTGGTTTATTAATTTGGCTTAGTAATGGAGTAAAATAATAATGATATATATATCTGAATGTGTATTAGTTATTTTGATTCGGTTTGTAATAGCAATGTATGTGCATATATTATGCTTGAATGGTTGGCTAATTAAGTACGGTTGGCGAAGATAAATAATGAGTATGTTATTGTTTGTTTTGGTTAATCTGTTTTGCTTGAGGTACAGTACTGAAAGATCAAAATGTTAGGATTAATATTGAGTTGAAAATGTGCCATATTTGTGGTTAATAATTTGGTATATAATAGATAGGTATTTTGGTATGTTTTGCTTCGGTACTAGTGTTTAAATTTGATTATAATCATATTTTTATGTGGTTAAATGAATATGCTTGTTTATGTGTATTATATACACATGCTTATTATGCCGTGTGACTATTTAGAATTTAGACAAACATGCATAATATATGAATTGGTATAGTCATGACTTAATTAATGGAATAGGTTAAAATGTGCATACTATAATAACATCAAAGGTATGTACGATCATATAATAATATTGCTAATTTCAGTATATATATGATTGGACATTAAGTTGTATGCATATTGGTTTGATTGGTTTCATCATATACATATGCGAAATTAGAAAATGAGATGTTTGATACTTAGTTAATGAAATTATGTCTTGATGTATTTTCTATATGTGAAAAGTGAGATTATATGCTTGAATATGGTATAGTTAAAAAATGTCATTAATGTAATGTATATAGGAATCAATTAATGAAAGTGTTAAATATGTTCACATGATTTTGATGTATAGAAGTTTGATAATGTTATAAATGTACCATTATTTTATAGTGCATGAAGAGTGATATATGACAGTGCTAAATTGTGTTTTGTACGATAATGCCTCATAACCCTAATTCGACGATGGATACGGGTTAGGGGTGTTACATGCTATATGTATAAAGTTCCGTTGAAAAGAATGTTGATAGGTAAGCATGCAGGTAAAGTTTAATATATGAAAAATATGAACCAGTTAGGAATACACAAAATTCTGGGTAAGTAAATGCTGTTCAATGTCCCCTTGTAAAGCCTCTGGTAGGGCAGTTATATTGCTAACTAGACTGGCAGATCACGATATGAAAACAAGAGTAAAACCATGAGGGTGAGACCTGAAAACACTCATGGTGTAGCCTCCAGTATGATAAAGACTGGATTGGAAGATCACGATAAATGAATGTGTGTAAATCCATGTGGTTGAGACCCAGGGTAAGATATGTCTATATAAATGTTCAAGGTGTAGCCTTTGATAATATAGATCGAATTGGTAGATCACGATACATAAAACTTATGTTTAATTCCATGAGGGAGAAACCCATGACACCTTTTGTGAAAGTCTTCTAGGACATCATTCTATATATTTCCTTAATGACATATTTAGTTTCGCCATTATGGTGTATTTTGTTAAGTTTGTATGGTGAAGTATGATTACCCACTCTTATGGTAAGATGTTGATTTTTCTGAGTATTCTATGATAAATTTTCTTTGATGATGTTATGATATGTCTGAGATGAATATGTGATGTAATCGAATAAGTTTTAAAGGACACTCTTATAAACAAGTGTGTATTTGTATGATAAAAAGAGTATCCACCACATCTGAACAATATAATGTTTCTTCTAAAATCATATGGAATTTGAGTCAATGTTATTTTGAGTATTTGAGGTTCTGTAATAAAGTTGTGTGCTCTTCATTTGAATGGTTTGTATAGTTCACTATCAATATGACTTTGTTGGGTATTGTACAAGAATATGATATGATTAGTAAATTGATGGTACCCAGATATGAGTGAGTATCCACCAAGTGAATACTATCTAAGAACATTTGTTTTGGGTTAAAAGTTAGGATAAACAAATGGTATGTATGAATTATTCTTTGAAGGCACATTCTTTTGGAAAGTAATCTTATGGTTCTAAGAGAAAGAAAATAATAATATATTGTCTAGAAAGATCTCTAGTCAGTCAGGTAGCTAGGAGAGAACTGATATGCTTAGTATAGCAATTGGCGTATAAGTGTAAGTCAAAAATTGTGTAAGTATCCACCCAAAATGGAAGCAAATGGTTCATAAGGGTAGCTGGCACACAAAGGTTCTTGAGATAGTATAAAAGTATCAACCAAGGTATTTTGTAATAAAGCTCACTTAGTTCTCTTGAACTTACAATGTTATGCTTATGCTTCAGGTAATGGTGATATGAGTATGTGCTAGGAGGGACAATGCCAATGACACGCCAAAGTAGCAACGGGCCAGGTTATTATGCATACAGTGGAAGAATGATGTATTGTGGGCTTCCACCCTAAGAGTCTGTGTAACACCCCTAACCCGTATCTGTCACCAGACTAGGGTTAAAAGGCATTACCAGATATATCGGAACATTCACATATACTTCATTATAACATAATCAAAATATATAATAATCTTTCACAATTGTCCCTTATATAAGTCTACGAGACCTAAATCTGACATTAAAAAAGGGCTGGGACTAAACCGAGTTCATACAAAATTTTTTTGAAACTTAAACATTATTCAAAATTTTACAGGTCACACGCCTGTGTGAACAGGCCGTGTGCCTTACACTCCATTAGACACGCCCGTATATCTAAGCCGTGGCAAAACATGGCATGCATACTAACTTGTCCACACGGCTACAAAACACGGCCGTGTGCCAGGCCGTGTAAAAATTAGGGAGGCTACTGACTTGGGTCACACGGCTAGTCACACACCTGTGTCTAGCCTGTGTTTGAAACTGACTTAGCCACACGGCCTAGCACACGCTCGTGTGTGCGTCTGTGTGGTCTGCCTAGGCTCATTTCAAAATGACCCTCGAGGAACACGGTTGAGACACACGCCTGTGACCCTACCCGTATAGGCAAATATAGGCCATTTACAAGGCCAATTTTCCACCCATTAAGGATCCTCCCTACAATCATCAAATAGGCACCAATTGCACATTAAATTTCAACCATTTCATAATCAAAACATTCAACATTCATGTTATATCATTATCAACCAATCTCATGTTCATAATACATACCAATTGATGTCATTCCATAGGCCAAAAACATAACAAAACATAAGGTTTATAACCTTAATACATTCCATTCAATCTCATGCCAAATTCTTACCCAATTCTAAAATATGCACAAACCACAACTTACCAAATTGACCATTTCTTTTGGCCAACCAAACACACATCATAATGACACATTTGCATCACATATCATATATCAAAATCAAGCCATAAGTTCAAACACAAACTAGCCATACAACATGGCATGATATATACATTACAAAACATATCCAAATACTTCTAGCCTATTACGCCATACTTTTATATTCACAATGTCAAAAGGTACCAAAATAAGGTTCGATAGTGTGGTGACGATCCTCGGCGATCCCTGAGCTCTCGGTAGCTTTAATATCTATAAAACAATTGAAAAACACACAGAGTAAGCTTTCAAAAGCTTAGTAAGCCATATACAAATAAATTATCATTCAAAACATGTAAGCATCATCAAATTTCATATACTCCATGGCCAAATACTATCTCAAACCACATAGTTTATATACATGTCACATAATCCCAATTCATTTACACATATAGCATATTTTCTCATACTTATATCACATATCATCACTTGTATATATACTTACCTTTTATTCTCAAACTTAGTATACGTTTCCAAAGTACCTGAATCAGATACACATCTCATATAATCATTCGTTTCTCGAAATGCCCATTGAACCATTCAGAATCATAAGGATACGCGGATAGCTCAGAAAGATCGTACAATGCCAACGTCCCAGACGTGGTCTTACATGTAATCAAATATCGATGCCACTACCCCAGACAGGGTCTTACATGAAATCAGATACGATGCTAATGTCCCAGATGTGGTCTTACACGTAAATACCGAATCGATGCCAATGCCCCAGTACACGATTTCACATATCAGAAATCCTATGTCATGACATATGTATCCTAACTATTCCTATGGTTCGTATGGGGCTTTTTGGACTTCGAACTTTGTCGATACTCTCTCGGTTATCTCATATTCAAGGCATCAAGCCATCCATCATTGTTCAATAGCATATAAGAATAAATAAACCATTTCAAATACATTTATTTGTATATAGACTTACCTCGTACAGATTTGAACGAACGGAATTGACTACTCAACGACTTTCGACTTTCCTCGATCTAATTCCATTTTCTTTGGTTCTTCATCTAAACACATTCAAATTTAACTCTTTTGTTCACTAAATCATTCAATTCAATCCATATACACATATTTAGGGCATTTTACAAATTAGCCCTCACATTTTCACATTTTGACATTTTAGTCACTAATTCACAAAATCACAAAAAACACAAATTTTCCTTTTACACATGCTTAGCTGAATTTTTATGGAGTTCATACAAGACCATATATTTCATTTATTTCATATTTTAGTCCCTAAATTTTCCATTTTCACAATTTCGCCCAAATTACTCAAATTCATCAAAAATTCAAAGACAAAACATGTTAACCCAACACATATCTTTCATTTTTCATCCATTAACATCAAGAAAGTCATAATTTCATCAATGGCATAATTCAAAATCATCATTAAATTTAGAAATTGAGACACGGGCTTGATAGACAACAAAGCAACAATAGCAAAAATGTAGAAATTATCAAAAACGAATTAAAACACATACCTTAATCAAAGAAATCAATGGTCGAACCCTAGTTTGTATTTTTCTTTCTTTTTCTTTATGTTTTTCGACAAGGATGAGCATAAAATGAACTAATTTCATACTTTGTTTAATTATAAATCATTTAATACATGAATTACTAATTTACCCTTGCATTATAAACATTTAAAACATTAACATTAAGGTCATAATTGTCCACTCACCATATAATGGCATATTAACAATATAAGGACCTTTCATTTACAAAGACATAGCAATTAAGCACTTTAACAAATAAAATGCCACTTTTACATTTTACGCGATTAGGTCCTTTTATCAAATTAATCATACAAATGATAAAATTTTCACACGAAACTTTCACACATACTAATTCACATATAATAAACACGAAAAATAATATTAAAATATTTTTTACTCGAATTTGTGGTCTAAAACCACTATTCCAACTAGGGTCTAAATCAGACTATTACAACTCTCCCCCCTTAGGGATTTTTGTCCTTGAAACTCTTACCGTTGAACAGATTCAGACGGTGCTGTGTTATAGCATCTTCGGGCTCCCTCGTAGCCTCTTCAGCACCGTGTCGATTCCACATTACTTTTACTAACGAAATTTTCTTATTCTACAGTTCTTTAACCTTACGAGCTAAGATACGGATCGGTTATTCATCGTAAGTCATATCAAACTGAATCTCAATCTCAGACGGAGGAATTACATGTGCAGGACCGGATATATATTGTCGAAGCATCGATACGTGAAATACATTATGAATCTTTTCTAATTCAGATGGAAACAACAATCTATATGCAACCGCTCTGATACGCTCGATAATCTCATACAGCCCGACAAACCTTGGACTCAATTTGCCTTTTCTGTCGAATCGGAGTACTTTTTTCCACGAGGATACTTTATTCAATCAATGGCAAATACTATTCCCACGTACCTTCAAACTCAAGAATGCAACATCTCAACAGATCCTTGAGAATCTGAATAATCCACTCAGATTGACCATCCATCTGTGGGTGAAATTCAGTACTGAAATGTAATTTCGTACCTAAAGCCTCTTGCAATTTCTTCCAGAATCGCGAAGTGAATCTCGGATCTCAATCTGACACAATAGACAATGGCACACCATGCATCCTCACAATTTTAGAAATGTAAAAATTAGCTAACTTATCAAGCGAGTACTTAGATCATACCGAAATAAAATGAGCTGATTTCGTCAATCTATCAACCACAACCCAGATTGTATTTTTCTTTCTCAGAGATAGGGGCAAACCGAAACAAAATCCACCGTCACTCTATCCCATTTCCATTCCGGAATTATAATCGGATGTAGTAAACCAGATGGCACTTGATGTTTAGCTTTAACTTGTTGACAGGTCAAACATTTAGAAACAAAATTAGAGATATCCCTTTTCATTCCAGACCACCAGTAATGTTGTTTCAAATCATTATACATTTCTGTACTACCCGGATGAATAGATAATCGACTGTTGTGAGCTTCATTCAAAATCATCTGAATCAATTCTAGATTTTTCAGAACCCAAATTCGATTTTGAAATCTTAGACAATCATCTTCGACTCGAAATTTAGAATCAGAATCCAAATCACACTTAGCTCGTTTTGCTATAATCTCATTATCAAATTTTTGGGCATCAATAATCTACTGTAAGAACAAAGGTTTCACTTTTAATTCAGCTAAAACTGAACCATTATCAGATAGAACTAAATGAGCATTCATGGCATGCAATGCAAACAATGATTTCTGACTTAAAGCATCAACAACGACATTTTCTATTCCCTTGATGATAATCTATAACAAGCTCGTAGTCTTTTAATAATTCTAGCCATCTTCCTTGTTGTAGATTTAAATCCTTCTGTGTCATCAGATATTTCAAACTCTTATGATCTGAATATATGTGATATTTCTCACCAAACAAATAGTGGCGCCAAATCTTCAAAACAAACACAATAGTCGCCAATTCCAAATCGTGAGTTGGATAGTTCCTTTCGTTAGGCTTTAACTTTCTCGAGGCATAAGCTATAACTTTGCCTTCCTGCATCAAAACACAACCCAGACCGTTAACGAAGCATCACTGTAGATCAAAAATTCTTTACTCGATTCTGGTTGTACTAACACTGGAACTTCCGTCAATAGAGCTTTCAACTAATTGAAGCTTTTCTGGCACTTTTCAGACCATTCAAATTTCATATCTTTCTGAAGCAATTTCGTTAACGGAGTAGCAATCATCAAAAAGCCTTTTATGAACCTTCAATAATAATTGGCAAGTCCAAGAAAACTACGGACTTCAGAAACATTTCTCAGAGGCTTCCAATCTAGAATAGCTAAAAGCTTGCTTGGACCAACTCGAATACCTGATGCTGACACAATATATCCCAAAAATCCAACTTCACTTAACCAGAACTCACATTTACTGAACTTCATATACAACTCTTATCACGCAAAGTCTGTAACACTATTCTCAGATGTTTCGCATGCTCATTTTCATCATGCGAATAAATCAAAATGTTATCATTGAATACGACAACAAATCGATCTAAATGCGGTCTGAAAATTCTGTTCATCAAAGCGATAAAAATAGTAGGTGCATTTGTTAGTCCGAAAGGCATAACTAAAAACTCATAGTGGCCATACCTTCTTCAAAAAGCAGTTTTCGGAATGTCTGAATCTTTTACTCGCAAATGATAATATCCCGATTTTAGATCTATTTTTGAGAACACAGTTGCTCTTTTTAACTAATCAAACAAATCATCAATTCTGGGCAGAGGATATTTGTTCTTGATGGTCACTTTGTTCAACTGACGATAATCAATACACATTCTCATCGTGCCGTCTTTCTTTTTCACAAACAAAACAGGTACACCCCAAGGTGAGAAACTCGGTCTTGCAAATCCTCTATTTGTTAACTCTTGCAACTGAGAATTTAATTCTTTCAACTCGGTCAGAGCCATTCTATATATCGAAATCGGAGTATTCCCTGGTACTAACTCAATTCGAAATTTAACTTCATGTATCGGAGGTAATCCCAGAAGTTCTTTAAGAAACACATCAGGGAATTCACAAACAACAGGCACTGATTCAACTTTCTTTTCTGTCACTTTTGAATCGATCACATAAGCAAAGTAAGCTTCACAACCCTTTCTCACAATACTCAGAGCTTTCATTAAAGATATCATAGCTGGCAACCCATTTAAATCACTAGATTCAATTCAAACTATTTCATTATTTTTGCATCTCAAGTCAATAATTTTCCATTTGCAGTTCACAATAGCATCATGCAAAGTTAACCAATCCATACCCAAAATTATAGCAAACTCATCAAAGGGTAATAACATTAGATCAACCAGAAAACAAATATCTCGAAACATTAACGGACAATTCTTGCAGACTTTATCAACCAAAACACATCTGCTTAGGGGATTCGATACTCTAATCACAAATTTTGTAGACTCTATAGACAAAGTCTCACTATTCACTAAATTCATGCATATATAAGAATACGTTGATCTTGGATCTATCAATGCAATCACAGAAGTATCATAAAGAGTGAAAGTACCAGTAATAATATCAGGAGACGAAGCTTCCTCACGAGCTCGAATGGCATAGGCTCTGGCAGGTGCTCTAGCCTCAGATCAAATAGCAGTATCTTTAGTTCGCTTCTGGCTGCCACTCACATTACTCGTATTTCTGGGAGGTCTACCACGAGATGCATTGCCACTTGGCCACAGATTTTGTACAATTTCTTGCTAAACATACTCGGGGCAATCACAGATGAAATGGTCTAATGATCCATATTTGAAACAAGCCATATCATACAATCTACAATTGTCGGGATGTCTTTTACCACAATGTCCACATTTGGGCCGATCAGATCTGGCATTTCCAACACTAGCAATCGAAGTAGCTGGAGTTTTAAAGCTCGAATGCGATCTAGCACGATCTCTACTCGAATGTCCCACACTAGCCTTTGAACAACTATATCATCTCAAAATTTCTTAGACATAGACTAAAATGATTTAGTTGAAAATCTCTTTCTCACATCTCTAGCTTCTGAGTCGACTTTTCTTTTCTCTTTCCCGAGTTCTTCAACTTTACATGCTCATTCAACAAGCACTACAAATTCTTTGATCTCAAGAATCCCAACTAACAAACAGATATCTCCATTCAAACCATCCTCTAATCTCTTGCACATAATTGCTTCAGTTGAAACACATTCTTGTGCATACTGGCTCAGTCTCACAAATTTTTGCTCGTATTCTGTAACAGACATACGACCTTGTTTTAATTCAAGAAACTCTTTGCGTTTTTAATTGATGAATCTTTGATTGATGTATTTCTTTCAAAATTCAGTTGGAAAGAAATCCTAAGTGACTCGCTCTCTCAGAACCATGGATATCAATGTCTTGCACCAGTGATACGCCGTATCTTTCAGAAGCGAAATGATACACTTTTAACATTCATCACGAGTCAATGACAATTCATCAAATAATTGTATTGTATTTTCTAACCAGAACTCGACTCTCTCAGCATCATCACTAGTGGTAGCTCGAAACTCTTTGGCTCCATATTGTCTAATTTTATCCACTAGAGGTTTACTCAACTGAATCAGATTCGCTTGTGACATAGCAGGGACTTGCGGAGGATTAGTCAGGGTTGGGGGTTGTTGAACAGCCGGATTAGTTCGAATATATTGGGTGAACCAATCATTCATCATCTGATAGAATGCCTATTGATAAACCTTAATTTATAAATATTTTTACCTCATGCGTTGCATATTTTTGGATGAATTATCCTTAGATTTGGTAAATTTGATGCTCCTAATCCTTTAATTTCATGTTTTATACTTAGGTGAGCATAGGAGAGTAAAAAGAGCGAGAAACGGGCCGAAAACAGAGAAAATAGACCAACATGTGAAATCAATACGGCTGGACTTCCGTACACGGGCAGACCACACGCCCGTGTCCTTTTAGTAGAATCGAGCACGACTTGCATGGGTAGACCACATGCCCTTGTCTATTTAACAGGCCCGAACATGATTTGAAGCAATCACACACGGGCATGTCCCTGTCGAGCCCAAGTCTAGTCCTATTCAAAAAGGCCACTCTTGAAGGTTTAGAAGCATTCTAAAGCCTATATAAACACCCCAGGAGGTACCAAAAAGGGACACAAAGGGTAGGAGGCAAGGAATTACTTAAGGAAAGCCGATTGATCCATCTCAGAAGCCAGATTCATCGTCAAGACTGAAGATCTCCCTTCAATTTCCTTCAGGAGTTTTGGGTTTTCTTTATGTTTTGTTATCTTTATTCTTTTGAGATGTTTTCTTTCATAATTATGAACTAAACCCCCTAAATACCTAAGGGGAATGAAACCTAAGGCGGATCTTGTTATTATTTTTTGAATTGTATGATAAATATTTGACTTATTCTTAATAATGTGTTCTTAATTCTTGTTTTAATATTCCAGGATATTGATTCAAGTTAATGTGTTTATTTAGAGGAGCAAAAGTCACGGTCTAAGAGTAAATTTGTAACACCCTGAATTTGGGCTTAGAAGTTTTGGGCCTTGAGCATGGGAGCAATTGAAGGCAGCTTATAATATTTTGTTGTGCATGTAAATTTTGTTAATGAAGGCTTGTTTTAGTGGTTAAGTGTACTGAGAAGTGTTAGAGAAGTCCTGGATTCAAATTTGGACTCTAGCAAAAATTTTGGTTTAAGGTGAATCAAACCCTGGGTGTAGTAGGTAGGCCTTAAGAATATTGGTGGGAAAATTGTGCCACAAAAAACCTTATGGTCTAGTGGCAAAGTAGCGCCACATAAGAGACAGGAAGGTGGTGTCACAGAGTTGGCAAGGAGGTCCAGGGTTTGAAACTCATGGCAATCAAAGAACATTTATTTTGCTAACAAGGGGCGACAAGAGTTGGAGTTGAATTTAAACTCTGATGATGGAGGGATCCCACATCGAGAAGCTAACATAAGAGTGGATACGAAGTTGGCTTTAAATAGAGTAAACCATGAGGAGAGTAAAGGTACCTTTCTTGGCTGATCCCTTTCGCTTTATGGCGTGCTCGTTTGGGTTGGGCATCGGCTAAGAGTGCTCGGAGCGCAGATTAACTGCAGTCTCCTAACAGGTGTGTATTTCTCACTACTCTAGCTGTAGGATGGCTACTTAGGGCCGCGATGGGTCGAAAGGGGCCATATGGGCCTAATGGGCCTACGGACCCAATTGGATAAATTGTTTGATTGTGTAGTAAATATTGGACTAGGCTAGGTGAATCTCATATCTTTGGCTAGATTTGGGCTAAAAGGGCCACACGAGCGTGTGGGCCCATTTGGGCCGAGAAGGGCTTTAGGCCCATTCGTATTGTTATCCCTGTTTAGAATACTTTAGTTTACCAAATTACTGAAATACCCCCAGTTGTAACATTACCAAAGTACCCCCGGTTTATAAAATTACCCAAATATCCTAGATTTACAAAATTACTGTTTTACCCTCAATTTACAAAATTACTATTTTACCCTCGATTTACAGAATTATTATTTTACCCTTATTTACAAAATTACTATTTTACCCTCGATTTACAGAATTATCGTTTTAACCTCGATTAACAGAATTACTGTTTTACCCTTTATTTACAAAATTACTGTTTTACCCTCGATTTACAAAATTACTGTTTTACCCTCGATTTAGAGAATTATCGTTTTACCCTCTATTTATAAAATTACCATTTTACCCCTGGGGTGTTAAATGATTGTTCTGCCCTTGTGGGCAAGTGACTGACTTGGACTATGTGGTTGACGGATTTGATTGTGAATATATGTTGGTGATATGAATGACTTGACTGTGACTGTTTGATTTAAGTATGGGCATGATATTCTGATTCTGTATGTTGTATGCCATGACATGTATATCTGTTGCATGAGACACGGGTTTATATTGATGGTGGAAGCGTTCTGGCAGCCTCGCCACATATATCTATTCTGGTGACTTCGTCACAATATCTAGTAGCCTCGCTGCAATCTGGTGGCCTCGCCACATATATCTGTTCTGGTGACTTCGTCACAATATCTGGCAGCCTCGCAGC
Organism: Gossypium arboreum; assembly: GCF_025698485.1. Taxonomy (NCBI): domain Eukaryota; kingdom Viridiplantae; phylum Streptophyta; class Magnoliopsida; order Malvales; family Malvaceae; genus Gossypium; species Gossypium arboreum. Next base: position 19,718,411 of record NC_069078.1, on the reverse strand, counting down.
AATCTGGTGGCTTCGCCATAGATATATATCTGTTCTGGTGGCCTAGCCACAATATTTTTATCTGGTGACTTCGTCACAATATCTGGCAGCCTCGCTGAAATTTCTGTGGTGTGTAGCGGTTGGGTGGGTCGAGTAGTCTCCCACATGGTGTAAGGTTGGTGCGGGGTGTATATTCTTTGGATTGGGTTGGGATTGCATTCACATTCGATTTTGATTACATTACGACATCGATTACGATTCTAATTACGTCACCTAATTCGATTACGATTACGTCACCGATTACGATTCGATTCTCATTTTGATTCTAGTTACGATAATGTTTCTTATTACGTAATGGGCTAAGACCCATCAGTACGATCTGTTATAGTGGGCTAAGGCCCGATTGATCTGGCGTAAGTAAGGTGAGGCTAGACTTTTAATTCTTTTATATGTCATTGTTCCTTTTAGTAGGGATTTCACTGAGTTTTAGTAAACTCACCCGTTTATTAACCTTCGGTAATGTCCACCTTAGACGGATCGGAGTTGCGAGGGGCTCGGAGGAAGCCACACACACTGTTTATTTTATAGTTTTGATTATTACTTTTAAATGTTTTATGTGGGTTGTAGTAAAGCCGTTGTAATTTTCTGGATTTCAAATTTGGAATTTTATTTACTGTTCTTATAATTACTAGTATTAAAACATGGTTTTCCAAAGCAACTACTATTGTTCAAAACATCACGTACCCGCAATTGTTTTTAAATTAAGCTTTCGCAACTACCAAGATTTTTACGAAGTTGTTAAGAATGTTATTTAGCTGAGGTTTTCTAACAACGTTTAAAAAGGGTATAAGTTTTTAATTATTAAGAAGGGTTTTTAATGGAAACATGGTTTTCGAAAAATACTTCAATGTGACACACCAGATTCGAGCCAAACTTTCAGGCCGGGTTTGGGGTGTTACAAAATTTGTCGTAATTAAGCAGAGTTGATTGCACGCCTAGAGATACGGTGACAAGATTTTGCTGGATTAGGGTGAAACCTAATAAGGGAGTCCATATATCAAGTTAATGCAAAACCAGGGTGTTAATTAGAAAGAGATTTCAATTAATCAACCTAGGGTTAGACGATATTAGTTTCGAGAGAGATAATAATATAACTTAAGGATTTCTACGGATCAAGTCAAATGAATAAATCGTCTAGTTCAGAGTCAAATAACAAGTGAAGTCTAGGTAGATTTTTCCTTGGGTATTGTCTTAATCAATCAAGTTTTCCCAAAAGCTTTTTCCCAATTTTCTCTCTGTGCACCCTTAGTTTAGTTAATTAGTTTAGATAAATCCCTTAATTTTTAGGCTAGATAATAAAAAGGAAGTAATTACTAGTACTCTTGGTTCCTTTGGGTTCGACAATCGGTCTTACTAAAGCTATACTACTGTTCTATAGGTACACTTGCCTTCATCGTGATAATAGTTAGTTTCAAGAACGATTAATTATAAATTTTTAAAACCTGTCGTGAATATCACGTACCACCTATCTAGCCTCTCCATCATGGCTTCTCATAGCTGGTCTAGAGTTGGATGGCGTTATCCCTTGCGTGGGAGTAGGCGTATTACGTTCGACATCGTCAGTTACGGCTCGATCGGGATCCATTTGCTATATAAAAACACATTTTCATTGTCAGGATTCATCACACTATCGCAGTTCATAAATATGGCATGTATAACTAGACTCACATATGCTACGTTAGTCCAAGAATCGTCTAAACTTTACTCTAATACCAACCAAATGTAACACCCCTAACCCGTATCCATCGTCGGACTATGGCTAAAAGGCAATACCAGACATATCGGAACATTCACATATGCTTAAGCATAACATAATCAAAACATATAATAATCATTCACAATTATCCCTTATATAGGTCTACGAGACCTAAATTAGGCTTTAGAAAGGGGTCGGGACTAAACCGAGTCCATGCAAAATTTTTCAGAACTTAAACATTATTCAAAATTTTACAGGTCACACGTAATGTGTAAACTGAGTTCATGCTAAAGAATGGGTTTTAACTAAGGTTGAAATGTGTAAACATTTTGAAGAGGGCCTAAATGAAGATATCAAGCTATTGATTGGGATTCTCAAAATAAGGGAATTAGTGACATTAGCCGACCAAGCACACGAAGTTTATGAATTGAGTAAAGAAAAGAAACAAGTCGAAAGAGAGGCTTGGATTTCTGGGAAAAGAGCTATAGGTAAGTCACAATCATTTGCTTCTAAGAAATTAAAGAAGTACTATGATCGTGTGACCACTTCCACGGGATATTCTGAAAGGGAACGGGGCTCTCAACGATCTAACCCGAGGTCTTCAACTCTATCTGTGACCAGTGTGGATAGTGTCAGTAATCCCAAACTGAAATGTAAACATTGAAACAAGTTTCATCATGGGGATGTCGGTCTAAAAATGGAGCTTGTTTTGGATGCGACTCACCTGACCATTTTCTCAGGGATTATCTCGAAAGAGTTGAAAAGGAGATAAAACCAGCTCCATAGCCGAATAATCTTGTTGTGGAGGCAGACCACCCCGTCACCAGGGTAATGATAGTGGTAGTCGAGGTACTACTAAGGACGTGGTAGCTAGAGCTAAGGCACGAGCACCTGTGAGGACATATGCTATTCGTGCTAGAGAAGATGCCTTTGAGCCAGACATCATTACTGGTACATTTTCTCTACTTAATACTGATATTACTGCATTGATTGACCCTGATTCCACACATTCGTATATATGCACGAACCTAGTATCTGTTAAATTTACCTGTTGAATTCACTGAATTTTTGGTTAAAGTTTTAAACCCCCTGGGCCAGTGTGTTATGATGGATAAAGTTTGTAAGAACTATCCGTTGATGGTAAAAGGTTATTGTTTTCTGGCTAACTTGATGTTATTGCCATTTGATAAATTTGATGTGATCATGGGAATGGATTGGTTAACCTGATATGATGCCGTAGTTAATTGTAAGCAGTAATATATTATAATGAAATGTCAGAACAGTGAATCGCTTCGTGTTGAATATGATAAACTAGATGGATTACCTTTCAGCAGTATCAGTGCAGAAATATGTTAGAAAGGGGTATGATGCCTATCTTACTTATGTGATGGATACTAAAGTATCTGAGTCAAAGATTTAGTCAGTGCCGGTAGGAAGTGAATGTCCTGATGTATTCCCAGAAGAATTGCCTGGTTTACCACAGGATAGAGAAGTAGAATTCTCTATAGATCTTGTTCCTAGAACGTCACCGATATCCATAGTACCTTATAGAATGGCTCCTACTGAGTTGAAAGAGCTGAAGGTACAGTTGAAAGAATTGATTGATAGAGGTTTTACCCGACCTAATTTCTCACTTTGGGGTGTGCCAGTTTTATTTGTAAAGAAGGATGGATCGTTAAGGCTATGTTGTAACACCCCGAACCCGAGACCGTCGCCGGAGTCGAACACGAGGTGTTAACAGACTTCAAGCCACTTATTAGAAATTTCCCAGACAGGCTGCCAATCTGCATATGGGTCGTATTAAAAATCATATCTTGAGTTCTAAAACTCGAAATCCAGATCCGTAAATTTTCCCCGAAACTAGACTCATATATGCATCTACAAATTTCTTTCTAGAATTTTTGGTTGGGCCAATTAGTACAGTTTATTAGTTGAAGTCCCCCATGTTACAGGGATCGACTACACTGACCTTTGCGCATTACGACTTGGATATCTCCCTGTACAGGGCTTCAATACTGATGCCGTTTGTTTCTATAGAAACTAGACTTGAAAAGGAATCTGTACATATATGGCATGGCTTCTAATTATCTCTGGTCAATTCATGATGAATTCCCAAAGTCAGGACAGGGACTCCAGTAACCGTTCTGGCCCTGTCCCGCGAGAACTTAAATATCTCTTAACATACAGCTCATATGGTTGTTTCGTTTCTTCTATTGAAAATAGACTCATCAGGATTCGATTCCATAATTCATTCATTATTTAATTCCATTTCCCCTATTTTTAGTGATTTTTCAATCTCACGTCACTGCTGCTGCCAACACCTGTTACTAAAGCAACTATGCCTATTTCATGATTTCCCTTTGATCTAACTAGTGATTCATCATACATGTCACAAATTATGATCATGACTAGCCATAACAAAGGCTAATCATTGTCAAACATCTCCCTACTACAGTATTGCCATATCATGAATTTTAACACCAAAATAATCAACCATGGCATATGGCATAAAAATCGAATTACCAAGACTTGCAACTTAACATTAGAGAACTAAATCCAACCGAACATTTATGCCATTTTCGCATGGCTAAAAGTTTACATACCAAAGTTCAACAAAGCATATTAGCCTATACATGCCAAAATGTTCTCCTAGACCGACTACAAAAAAGATACCAAAAGTTGCTAGCGATTGTGATGACTTCGATGGCGATCACGAGCACGCAAAAGGATGAGTCCAAGAAACCTAAAATAGGCGACAAGCAAACACCGAGTGAGTATATAACTCAGTAAGCCATAAGCATTATATTGCCGTTCAGTAATAATATATCATAAGAGAAAATAATTAATGCGGATTAAAATCCTCCATCCACACCCAAACGTGCTATAATTCCTTAGGCATTTCGGTTTGATCTCGGACCAAGCCCTACTTTGATATTTCATACATTACACCATATGACATTGCATGCATTTATCTTCAAGTATAATCACCACATAGGTCAGGACTTACCAAGCTAAATTCCAAATATAAATAAAATGTCTATTCCTCATGAGCTCAAGGTGTTTACTCGCATCACGCTGTCCATGATTGACTTCGGTAAGGCCGCTACGTAGAGCATGTATGTTCATTTGAGGATGTGTAATAAGCCCGCACACTTAGTGCTTAATAGTCGAACTCGCACACTTAGTGCTATATAATCAAACTTGCACACTTAGTGCTATACAATTTGAACCCGCACACTTAGTGCCAATTTGTGATCATAAATGTTTACACCGCACACTTAGTGCCGAAACCAATAACTCAATACATCTCACCTCTTTTCTTTCCATTCAATACTTTCATCACCACATACATACATGTATATATATATATTTATCATTCCATTCAGCATCATTACTTGGACATTACGACCATTTAAATTAGTACAAAATAAGTGCTTAATGACTTACCTTATATTGACGAAATGATTCCCAATCGACTACTCGATTATCTTTGCTTTCCCTTTGCTTGATTCTCCTCTTTGATGTCTTGATCTAAAATGAATACATTTAGTAGTTTAATCTTCTTGCTGGATTTTTATGTGTATAATTTAATGGTTTTCACCCCATTTCACAACTATCCTTGTTCAAAATATCAAAACCTCAACCAATATTCGATTAATGCTTCAAGGTCGAATGTATTGTCACCATTAAGTTAATCTAGTCTCAAGTATTTTTAATCCTAATATACAACATCATGAATCAACTCAACCTTGTAAGCCAATATTACTCCTACAATCGATTGTAAAGAGTTAACAAAGAAAATACATTTTCACAAACATATACACCCATATGGCCGATTATACCAAATCAAGTTTAACCTTACTTATCTCAAAATTTTCATTCCATACTATCATCCCCATGACATAGCAAAGTTTTGAACCATGGACTAATTAGAACTAAAACTAGCAACTAAAACATGCATGAATCTCATGGCACAACATCAAACATACCTTAATCTAGATACAAGGATAGCCAACCTCTACCTAATCCTCTTCCAAACCAACCATGAGCAAGAACCCTTTCTTCTCCTTGGGATTTTCAGCCAAAAGGATGAAAAAAGATGAACAAATTTTTTGTTTTCTTTCTCACCTTCATGGAAATGGGGAGGGGGAGAAGCCTTCACACACACATTTTTTTTCTCATTTTTTATTGCTCATGCACCTTATTTTATTTATTCCAACATAAAACACTCACCCAACATGTTTCATGACATGTTTTGCCCATGATTCCTTGTCATGGCGGCCACTAGCACTTGGGGGAATTTGACATGCAAGTCCTCCTTTTGACTACATGTACTATTAGGTCCTTATAGATTAGCCTATCATTTTTCAAAAGTGTCATACAAGTCCTACTAACTGAATTCACATGCAATCAACTAAACCGAAGCTTGAAATTTTCACACATTCATAAATACATATTCTAGACAATAAATATTACGTTCAAACATTTCGGTGACTCGGTTTAGCGGTCCCGAAACCACTTCCCGACTAGGGTCAATTTTGGGCTGTCACATATGTATTGATTACAGACAACTCAACAAAGTTACAATAAAGAACAAGTATCTGTTGCCTTTGATCGATGACTTGTTTGACCAGTTAAACTATGCTACTGTATTTTCGAAGATTGGTCTCTGTTCTGGTTATTATCAACTATGGGTAAAGGACTCAAATGTGCCAAAGACAACTTTTAGAACCAGGTATGGACATTATGAGTTTCTTGTGATGCCGTTTGGCTTAACAAATGCACCTGCAGTGTTTATGGATTTGATGAACAAAATTTTTAGCCTATATTTGGACAGGTTTGTGGTGGTATTTATAGATGATATTTTAGTTTACTCTTGAGATGAAAATGAACATGCTGAGCACTTGACAATGGTGTTGCAGACTTTGTGAGGGAAACAACTATACGCCAAATTCAGTAAATGTGAATTTTGGCTAAGGGAGGTTAGCTTCCTTAGGCATGTACTATCTGCTGAAGGCATCCAAGTAAACCCAAATAAAATTTTAGCCATTGCTGGAAGCCGCCAAAGAATGTGTTTAAAGTCCAAAGTTTTCTAGGACTAGCTAGTTATTATCGGAGATTTGTAAAAAGTTTTTCAAAGATAGCTTCTCCGATGACTCGTTTGCTACAGAAAGATGTAAAATTTGAGTGGATTGATAAATGTCAGTAGAGCTTTGACAGATTAAAGCTTTATTGATAGAAGCACCTGTGTTAGTTCAGCCTGAATCGGGTAAGGAATTTACAGTTTACAATGATGCGTCATTGAATGGTTTAGGCTATGTTTTGATGCAAGATGGTAAGGTTGTAGCCTATGCTTCAAGATAGCTAAAGCCACATAAAAAGAATTACCCGACACATGATCTTGAATTAGCAGCCATAGTGTTTGCATTGAAAATCTGGTAGCAGTACTTGTTTGGTGAAAAATGTCACTGCAGTAGTCCAGTTTAGACCCTAATCGAAATAGTGGTTTTGGGACCACAAATCTGCATAGGAAAAATATTTAACTATTATTTTTCGTGCTTATGACATGTGAATTAGCATGTGTGAGTGTTTCGTATGAAAATTTAATCGTTTGTGTGCTCAATTTGATAAAATAACCTAATCGCGTAAAATGTAAAAGTGACCTTCTAATTGTTAAAGTGCCTATTTGATATGTCTTTGTAAATGAAAGGTCCTTATGTTGATATTTGACCATTGTAAGCTTGAATGGACATAAATGACCTTGTATATTAATGGTTTAAATGGTAATGAAATAAGGGTAAAATGGTAAATATATTATTTATGTATTATTAATAAAACCAAAAATCAAATTTTTGTGTCATAATCATCCATATAGTCGAATGTTGACAGAAAAATGAGAGAAAAATATGGTTTTAGGGTTTGACACTCATTTTGCTTGATCAAGGTATGTAATTTGCTCAGTTTTTGATAATTTCTACGTTTTTGTGATCGTTCGTTATTACACTATTAAGCCCATGTCTCAATTTCTAATTTTGTTGATGATTTTCAGTTGAGCAATTGATGAAACTGTGAGCTTTAAAAAGTTTGATGTTAGTAAATTAAAGATATGTGTTGGGTTAGTATATTTTGTCTTTGAATTTTTGATGAATTTGAGTAATTTGGACTAAATTGAGAAATTTGTAAATTGAGGGACTAAAATGTGAAATAAATGAAATATGTGGGATTGTATGAGCTATATGAAAATTCGGCTAGACATGTGTATAAAGAAATTATGTGTATGTTGTGATTTTGTGAAATAGGGACTAAAGTGTCAAAATGTGAAAATATGAGGGCAAGTTTGTAAACTTCCCAAAATAAGTGTTTTTGGATTGATTTGAATGAATGTGAAAGTGAACAAGTTAAATTTGAATAGATATAGATCAAGAACCAAAGAAAACGAAATTAGATTGGGGAAAGTCTAAAGTCGTCGAGTAGCCGATTCTATTTATTCGAATTCGTACTAGGTAAGTCGATATACAAATAAATGTATTTTGAATTTAATAATTATTGATTATATGATTTCGAACAATGTTGAATGATTATATGTGTTGAGAATTAGATATCCGAGAAAGTATCGACAAAGTTTCGACGTCTAAAAAGCCCTGTACGAACCTTAGGAATAGTTAAGATACATATGTCATGACATCGGATTCGATATGTGTTATCGTGTAAGACCATGCCTAGGACGTTGGCATTGGATTATGATTTACATGTAAGACCATCTCTAGGACATTGGCATCGTACTTGATTTCGTGTAAGACCCTGTCTGGGACAGAGGCATCGATATTTGATTACATGTAAGACCACATCTGGGACGTTGGCATTGTACGAGCTTTTCAAGGTATCCGCGTATCCTTATGATTCTGAATGGTTCAAAGGGCATTCCGAGATACTAATGATTATTTGAAATGTGTATTTGATTCAAGTACGTTTGAATTGTACACTATGTTGAGAATGAAAGGTAAGTACATGTACCTTTGTGAACATATGATATAATTATGAGAAAACATGTTATATGAGCATATGGATTGGAAATATGTGAATTGTATATGAAATATGTATTGTTATGATGTTTATATGCTTAAGTTGATAAGTTTATTTGTATATGGCTTACTAAGCTTTTGAAAGCTTACTTTGTGTGTGTTTGCATTGTTTTATAGATATCGTAGCTATCGGGAGCTCGGCGATCATCAAGGATCGTCACCACACTATCGAACCTTATCTTGGTACCTTTTGACATTGTGAATATTAGAATATGGTATGTACAGGCTAGGAGTATTTGGATATGTTTTGTAATATATATATCAATCCATGTGATATGGCTAGTTTGAGGTTGAACTTATGGTTTGATTTTGGTATATGACATGTGACACAAATTATGCTTATGTGATGTGTTTATGAGTGATCAAATAAAATGGTCAATTCTGGTAAGTTTTGGAATGTGCAAATTTGAGATATTGGTGAGTTTATAACATATGTTTGAATGATGTAAAATGAGGTTCTGAAACAAATGTTTAGATATGATTTTGTTTTATGTTTTGGCATAATTTGGTATGACTATTAAACATGAAATTGGTTAATAATGATATGGCATGAATGAAGTATGTTTTGGTATTGAAATTTTGTTGAAATTATAGTGCAAATATGCTTGGTTTGATGCTTGTAGGTTTGACCCAAATTGGGTGGGAAATTGGCTTTTCAAATGGCCTATTTTTGTCCACACGGGCAGAGACACGGGTGTGTGTCTCAGCCATGTACGACACACGGTCATTGTAATGCCCCCACGCCCGAGACCATCACCGGAGTCGAGCTTGAGGGGTTACCGAACATAATTTATCAATTTAAGAACTTCAAATCATTTGTTTCTACATTCACAGCTTTCTAGCTACTCGCGTCACAGTTACAAGAAAAATCATATCTCGAGTTACGAAACTCAAAATGTAACACCCCGAACCCGAGACCATCGCCGGTGTCGGACACGAGGGGTTAGCAAGCCAAGTTCACTTGTTTTGCCCATCCATTGGACATTTCCAGTCAGGCTGGAAAAACTGCGTCACTGTCGCCTTAAAAATCATATCTCTAGTTTCAAAACTCGGAAACTGGTTTTGTAAATTTTCCCTGAATTTAGACTCATATATCCATCCATGGATTTATTTCTAGAATTTTTGGTTGGGCCAATTGGTACAGTTTATTAGTTAAAGTCACCCATGTTACAGGGATCGACTGCTCTGACCTTCGCGCGGTATAACTTGAATATCTCTCTGTACAGGGCTTTAATGCTGGTGCCGTTTGTTTCTAATGAAACTAGACTCAAAATGGAATCTGTACATATAAGGTATGTCTCCTAATTCTTTCTGTATAATTTATAGTAAATTTTTAAAGTTTCGACAGGGAACCCAGAAACCGTTCTGGCCCTGTCTTACAATAGCTTTAATATCTCTTAACATGTAACTCCTATGACCATTTCGTTTCTTCCATATGAAAATAGACTCATCAATGTTCATTTACATAGCTGATTCACTATTTAATACCATTCCTACAAATTTTGGTGATTTTTCACATTCACGTTACTGCAGCTGGCAGCATCTGTTTTTAAGGTAGGTCTTACCTATTTTGTAGTCTCCATGAACCAACTAGTCTTGCCTTACATAGGTCCACATATGATCATTTTAACCATGCCAATGGCTGATCATGTGACCAACATTCCATTTCCAATTCATAGTCACATCATGACACCATATATATATATACAAACCGCAAATAGTTTAAGTTGATACTTCACTATTACGAGCCATTTTCGCATGGCCGTACACATATACATCATAACATATTTAAACCAACAAGGGTAGTCCTATACATGCCATTTCAAGTTCAACCAAGAATTTATACCAAAATGGGGGCTTGATAGTGTGGATGACTTCGACTTCAACGATCCCGAATCCGATTGCTATCGGCGAAATCTAGAAAAGCGAGAGCCAAAGCGGCGGAGTAAGCATTTTATGCTTAGTAAGTCTCAAGGAATATAATCAACTCTAATTACAGCAATACATTCACATAGTTAAATGCATCATTTCATTAATGCACATTCACATAATCATACTTACTTCACCATCCCAACTCTTATGTTCATACACAAATAACGGCTTCATTAAGGACGATAACTCGTTCCATCATAGGAGCGGATATTCACACGCTCTTACTCCTAGCGCATAAGCACACACCGCACTTACCTTGTCATTGGGAAATTTCACAAGTGCATTAGCTGAAATTTTCCAGCAAGCTTATAATTTTCAAATCACATACCTTGAGTTTAACGGATGTCGCTACTCGATCAATCGCCTTGGGACATAGCCGGTTATGGTAACCCGCACCAAGGCCTACGGGACTTAACCCGGATATCACGATTTGCACAAATGCCTTGGTCTTAGCCGGATAGAATGACTTCGCACGAATGCCTTGGTCTTAGCCGGATGTAGCCACTAGCACAATTGCCTTGGTCTTAACCGGTTATAATTTCCAGCATAATTGTCTTGGGGCTTAGCAGGATATCATTCAATTTCTCATGCACACATACATCAATAATCATTGGACATACATATTTATTTTCGTTACTAAGGCTCAAACACAATTATAATCACTAACATAATCGCCGGGACTTAGCCCGGGTATCATTCGAATACTCATACACACATAAATCAATAATCAATACATCCATATTTCATTCCACATAATTCAAGTAAGGTCACTTCTTGAGGACTTACCTCGGATGTTGTCGAGCGGCTTTTACGGCTATTCGATTACTTTTCCTTCCCTTGTCCAATTGTGGCCCTCTTAGCTCTTGAGCTAATTCAAACAAATTCAATTTATCAAAACCTCATTGTGCTAGCTTATGGCGAATATGACAAGGAATTTAAATGGTCATATGGCCACCCTTTAGCTTGAATACACAATGGTCATGCACATTTTATACTACATCAAGCAATTCAATACAATTTATTCGAGCATCAAGGAAAAGCTAAGGCCTTCAATAGGCTACCCAAGGCCGAATATACTTGTCCATGTTGAGGCCAATTATGCACTTAATACCACACAAAAACAGCATGCATTTTACTAGTTAATGCTTTGCATATTGTAGCTCAAAACTTACAATATAGCATCAAGCACTCATATGTGTGCTAGGCCAAATGTGCTTACAATTTCACAATTATTCTTCAACATCTTCTTCTTTAAACAAACTTATTCATCACTTCCTTCATAACCAAAACATCATGTGCAAACATATATATACATATATGAGCATGGCGAATTTCAAGGTGTCCATAGCCATCCAAAACACAAATTTTAACTAACATGCAAGAAGCATGAACCATGCTCATGAATGCATCATGGCGAATATGACAATCATGCTCCTTTTCAACTTCAATCATGATAAAACAAAAGAAAGCTCAAAATCTTACTCAAGAGTAGACAATCCATCATTGCATGCATCATCATCAAGCTTCACACTTAGCATGCAATGGCTTTATCACCATAACAACTTTGGCCAAATACCATTTCCATGGCTTAACAAAGATTTGAGCCATGGCTAACATGCACATCAAGTTAGCAACCAAAACATGCATGAAACTCCTAACACAACCTCATACATACCTTAATCTTGATGCAAACTTAGCCAAATCTCCTTCTAGATCTCTTCCAAACCAAGCATGAAGCAAAATCCTCCTTCTTCCTTAGTTTTGGCTCAAAGAAAGGATGAACAAAATTTTTTCTTTCCTTCTCTACAACTCACGGCAATGGGGGGATTACCACACTCACACACATTTTTTTCATTTTTTATCACCCATACACCTTTGTTTATTATTTCACCCTAATGCACCAACAAAACATGTTTCATGACATGTTTAGCCCATCCTCCCTTGTCATGGCCGCCACCACCTATAAAGGGGAATTTGACATGCAAGTCCATTATTTTGCATGCATGCTTTAATTAGTCATCACACATTTCCTATCATACTTTCAAAGTTCATTACTAAGTCCTTTCTTGTGGAATTCACCCTTATAACACTAAATCAATCATCATAAAATGTCATACATGAGCACACACATATTATAGGCATCAAAATAAATTTTAATTATTTTTATGCCTCGATTTTGTGGTCCCGAGACCACCTTCCGACTAGGGTCAATTTTGGGCTGTCACAACTCTCCCCACTTAAGAAATTTTCGTCCCGAAAATCTTACCGGTAAATAGGTTTGGATATCGCTCTTTCATAAAGTTCTCGGTCTCCCAAGTAGCTTCTTCTATCCCGTGCTTGAGCCATAACACTTTTACTAGCGGAACCCGCTTGTTTCACAACTCTTTCACTTCTTGTGATAGGATACGAATCGGTTCTTCCTCATAACTCATATTAGCTTGAATTTCAATTTCTGATGGACTAATCACATGCGATGGATCGGATCTATAGCGTCAAAGCATCGAAACGTGAAAGACATCGTGAACCTTTTCAAGTTCAGGGGGCAAAATCAAACGATATGCCACTGGATCGACTCGCTCGGATATCTCATATGGCCCAACGAACCTCGGGCTCAACTTGCCCTTACTACCGAATCGAGTATCTTTTTCCAAGGCGATACCTTGAGAAACACTTTATCACCCACGATACTCGATATCCTTACGCTGTCAGTCCGCGTCACGACTTTTAACGATCGGAGGCTATCTTGAGACTTTCACGGATTACTTTCACTTGCATTCAGCATCCCTAATCAAATCCACCGAAAATCTTGCTTTCACCGAGCTCGGTCCAAAACAATGGCGCACGGCATTTACGACCGTACATAAGGCCTCGTAGGGTGCCATCTTAATACTTGATTGAAAGTGTTGTTGTGCGAATTCAATCAACGGAAAATACCGTTCCCATGAACCACTAAACTCGAGGACGCAACATCTTAACATATCCTCAAGTATCTGAATTATCCGCTCGGATTGACCATCGGTTTGGGGGTGAAAGGCGGTCTTTGAAATGCAACTTGGTACCCAAAGTGTCTTGCAACTTTTTCCAAAATCGCGAGGTAAATCTCGGATCTCTATCCAAACCACGATAGAAATAGGCACCCGTGTAATCTCACAATCGAGAAGCGTACAATTCCTCTAATTTGTCCATTGAAAATCCGACGACGGGGACAAAGTGGGCCGACTTAGTCAATCGATCTACCACGACCCAAACCGCATCCTTCTTACTTGCGACAATGGCGGTCCGGATACAAAGTCCATTGTGACTCGATCCCATTTCCACTCGGGTATCGTGATTGGTGAAGTAATCTCGAAGGCACGATGTTCCGCTTTCACTTGTTGACATATTAAACATCTCAAACAAAGTCGAAGATGTCTCGCTTCATACCATGCCACCAAAACCGACGTTTCAAATCATTGTACATCTTCGTACTCCCGGGTGGATTGCCATTCGGCTACAATGGGCTTCATTCGAATTATCGAAATGAGTTCAATTCTTTGGAACACACAGACGACTTTTGAACCTCAAACAATCGTCATCATCGATTTGAAACTCGAATCCTTGTTTGGAACACACTCGGCCCGTTTTGCGACCAACTCGTCGTCGACTTTTCGAGCTTCTCGAATTTGATGTATCAATAGTGGTTTGGCTTTCAATTCAGCTACTAACACACTATCGGATCGAGCAGACAAGTGCACGTTCATCGCTCGTAAAGCGAATAATGATTTACGACTCAAGGCATCCGCAACCACATTCGCCTTTCCGGGTGATAGTCAATGACCAGCTCGTAATCCTTTAACAACTCGAGCCAACGTCTTTGTCGCAGATTTAAGTCTCTTTGGATCATCAAATATTTGAGACTTTTGTGATCCGAGTATACATGGCACCTTTCACCAAATAAGTAATGTCACCAAATCTTTAAAGCGAATACGATGGCGGCCAATTCGAGATCATGAGTCGATAATTTTTCTCATGTGGCTTTAATTGCCTCGACGCATAGGCCACAACTCGACCTTCTTGCATTAATACGCAACCTAACCCAAGTAGAGAGGCGTCGCTATAGATGACAAGCTCTTTCTTGGGACTCGGGTTGCACTAGAATTGGGGCTTCATCAAATAAGTTTTCAGTTGATCGAAACTTTTTGGCATTTCTCCGTCCATTTGAACTTAACATCCTTTTGGAGTAAGCCGTCATTATCGTGGCTATCGTTGAGAAGCCTTTACAAATCGTCGGTAATAACCAAGCCCCAAAAAGCTCGAACCTCGATAATATTTCTGGAGGCTTCCAATTAAGTATGGCTGAAATTTTATTCGGTCGACTCGAATACCCGATCGCTGATACCACATGACCCAAGAAGCTAACCTCTCTTAACCGAACTCACACTTCTTGAACTTAGCATATAATTGCTTATCCCGTAAAATTTGCAGCACTAACCGCAGGTGTTCAGCATGTTCGGTCTCATTTCTTGAATAGACCAAGATGTCATCAATGAACACGACTACGAATCGATCCAAATATGGTCTAAAGATCCGATTCATTAAATCCATAAATACCGCAGGGGCATTAGTGAGCCCAAACGGCATCACTAGGAACTCATAGTGACCATATCTCGATTCAAGGCAGTCTTGGGTACGTCCGAATCTCGGATTCGCAATTGATAATAGCCCGATCTCAAATCTATTTTCGAGAACACTGAGGCTCCCTTTAGTTGATCGAACAAGTCATCGATACGTGGCAACGGATATTTGTTCTTTATTATCGCTTTATTAAGCTGACGATAATCGATGCACGTACCGCATGGTTCCATCCTTCTTTTCACGAACAACACCGGCGCACCCAAGGCGAAAAACTCGGCGAGCAAAACCTCTATCCACCAATTCTTGCAACCGAGCTTCCAACTCCTTTAATTCGTTGGTGCCATACGATACGGAGCTATCGAAATTGGAGTGGTACCGGTACCAATTCGATGCCAAATTCTATTTCCGAACGGTGGTAAACCCGCAATTCTTGAGGAAAACATCCGGTATTCACAAACCACGGCACAGATTCGGTTTCTTTTTCGATTCCTTGTCATCGAGCACACGACGCAAGGTACGCTTCGCACTCTTTTCTTACATATTTTCGGGCCAACATTGCTGATATTACAGCTGGCAACCCCTTTAAGTCCGTAGACTTAACCCGAATTATCTCGTTATTCGCGCACCTCAAATCGATAGTCTTGCTTTTGCAATTTACGACCGCATCGTGCATGGTCAACCCATTCAAACCAAGAATAACGTCGAATTCATCGAACGGCAAAAGCATCAAGTCCGCCGGGAAACAAGAACCTCGGAACACTAGGGGACTTTTCTTGCACACTTTGTTGACAAGCACGTAATGACCCAAGGGGTTTGACACCCGAATTACAAACTCAGTAGACTCAATAGGCAAAGTCTTCTTTGGATGCTAAGGTTTCACATATATAAGATTGATTAGAACCGGGGTCAATCAAAGCAATCACATTAGTATTGAAAAGAGTGAAAGCACCGTAATGACATCCGGAGAGCGGCATCCTCGCGTCTTGGCGTATGGCATAAGTCCTCGCAAGAGCACGAGCCTCGGATCGATGGTAGCATCTCTAGATCCTCTCGACCGCCAACGACATTGCCCATATTTCTAGGTGGCCTACCTCGGCGATGGTAGCACCGAGTTTCCACTCGACTCACATTCATTCAAGCATCCTCGGGCAATCCTTCCTAAAGTGGTCGGCCGATCCACACTTATAGCGGAGCGATCACGAAACCAACAGCTCCCGAATGCCATTTGCCACAATGTTGACACTCGCCTCTCTCGGCGATCATTTCCACCATGGCGATCGAAGTGACTCGTGTGGTCACGGGGTCGATCGCGTCCTCGTCTAGAAAAGCCCAAAGCGCCTCTAGACCGGTTCACATCATCTCGAAATCTCTTGGTGCCTATTGAAGAGACTTTCCGAGGACCTCTTCGAATTCTCCGGTTCCCACATCAGCTTTTTGTTTCTCCTTTCTAAGCTCTTCGACTTTACAAGCTCGCTCAACAAGTACTACGATCTCTCGTATTTCGAGAATGCCAACGAACATCCTTATATCATCATTCAGCCCATCCTCGAGCGTTTACATAATAGCTTCGGACGAAATGCATTCTCGCGTGTATCGGCTAAGCCTCACAAATTTTCGTTCATAGTCGGTAACCGACATAGAACCTTGCTTAAGATCAAGAAATTCCTTCGCTTTTGGTCGATGAATCTCGTGATATACTTTTTCTTTTGAACTTGGTTTGAAAGAATTCCCAAGTCACTTGCTCTCTAGGTACCACGAAGTCGAGTACTCCACCAATAGTAGGTGGAATCACGTAGCAAGGAGATGGTACACTTTAAGCACTCATCGGTGTACAAGATAGCTCATCAAGCACCGGATAGTGTTGTCCAACCAAAATTCAGCTCGTTCGGCATCATCATCATCCGTAGCTTTAAATTGGTGGCCCCATGTTTTGAATCCTATCGATTGGGGCTTACTTGACCTTATTTGGTCGATTCACGGAGGTATTGTAGGTCTTGGGGTTGCATTTGTCGGAATGGAGGTTGTGGGATAGCCGTGTTAGTTGAATGTATTGATTAAACCATTCGTTCATCACACTATAAAAGGCTTGCCTAGCCTCATCATTCGGATTCTTGGCCATAGGTTGAGAGTCCATGGCCATTTGTCCCTTGTGCGGGAGCAGCGCCACACTCTCCACATCATCAGCTATTGCTCGGTTGGGATCGGGATCCATTGCTATAAACAAACTCAAAGTCAAATTGTCAGAAATCACCACACTATCGATTCATCATTTAATGGCATGTATAGCTAGACCCCAAACACCTCACGGTAGTCCTAGAATTGACTAAACCGTGGCTCTGATACCAATAAAATTGTAACACCCCGAACCCGAGACCATCGCCGGTGTCGGACACGAGGGGTTAGCAAGCCAAGTTCACTTGTTTTGCCCATCCATTGGACATTTCCAGTCAGGCTGGAAAAACTGCGTCACTGTCGCCTTAAAAATCATATCTCTAGTTTTAATATCTCTTAACATGTAACTCCTATGACCATTTCGTTTCTTCCATATGAAAATAGACTCATCAATGTTCATTTACATAGCTGATTCACTATTTAATACCATTCCTACAAATTTTGGTGATTTTTCACATTCACGTTCTGCAATTTGGCAAAGATCTGTTTTTAAGGTAGGTCTTACCTATTTTGTAGTCTCCATGAACCAACTAGTCTTGCCTTACATAGGTCCACATATGATCATTTTAACCATGCCAATGGCTGATCATGTGACCAACATTCCCATTTCCAATTCATAGTCACATCATGACACCATATATATATATACAAACCGCAAATAGTTTAAGTTGATACTTCACTATTACGAGCCATTTTCGCATGGCCGTACACATATACATCATAACATATTTAAACCAACAAGGGTAGTCCTATACATGCCATTTCAAGTTCAACCAAGAATTTATACCAAAATGGGGGCTTGATAGTGTGGATGACTTCGACTTCAACGATCCCGAATCCGATTGCTATCGGCGAAATCTAGAAAAGCGAGAGCCAAAGCAATGAGTAAGCATTTTATGCTTAGTAAGTCTCAAGGAATATAATCAACTCTAATTACAGCAATACATTCACATAGTTAAATGCATCATTTCATTAATGCACATTCACATAATCATACTTACTTCACCATCCCAACTCTTATGTTCATACACAAATAACGGCTTCATTAAGGCCGATAACTCGTTCCATCATAGGAGCGGATATTCACACGCTCTTACTCCTAGCCCGCAAAGCACACACCGCACTTACCTTGTCATTGGGAAATTTCACAAGTGCATTAGCTGAAATTTTCCAGCAAGCTTATAATTTTCAAATCACATACCTTCGGAGTTTAACCGGATGTCGCTACTCGATCAATCGCCTTGGGACATAGCCCGGTTATGGTAACCCGCACCAAGGCCTCACGGACTTAACCGGATATCACGATTTGCACAAATGCCTTGGTCTTAGCCGGATAGAATGACTTCGCACGAATGCCTTGGTCTTAGCAGGATGTAGCCACTAGCACAATTGCCTTGGTCTTAACCGGTTATAATTTCCAGCATAATTGTCTTGGGCTTAGCCGGATATCATTCAATTTCTCATGCACACATACATCAATAATCATTGGACATACATATTTATTTTCGTTACTAAGGCTCAAACACAATTATAATCACTAACATAATCGCCCGGGACTTAGCAGGGTATCATTCGAATACTCATACACACATAAATCAATAATCAATACATCCATATTTCATTCCACATAATTCAAGTAAGGTCACTTCTTGAGGACTTACCTCGGATGTTGTCGAACGGCTTTTACGGCTATTCGATTACTTTTTCCTTCCCTTGTCCAATTGTGGCCCTCTTAGCTCTTGAGCTAATTCAAAAAATTCAATTTAGCAAAACCTCATTGTGCTAGCTTATGGCGAATATGACAAGGAATTTAAATGGTCATATGGCCACCCTTTAGCTTGAATACACAATGGTCATGCACATTTTATACTACATCAAGCAATTCAATACAATTTATTCGAGCATCAAGGAAAAGCTAAGGCCTTCAATAGGCTACCCAAGGCCGAATATACTTGTCCATGTTGAGGCCAATTATGCACTTAATACCACACAAAACAGCATGCATTTTACTAGTTAATGCTTTGCATATTGTAGCTCAAAACTTACAATATAGCATCAAGCACTCATATGTGTGCTAGGCAGAATGTGCTTACAATTTCACAATTATTCTTCAACATCTTCTTCTTTAAACAAACTTATTCATCACTTCCTTCATAACCAAAACATCATGTGCAAACATATATATACATATATGAGCATGGCGAATTTCAAGGTGTCCATAGCCATCCAAAACACAAATTTTAACTAACATGCAAGAAGCATGAACCATGCTCATGAATGCATCATGGCGAATATGACAATCATGCTCCTTTTCAACTTCAATCATGATAAAACAAAAGAAAGCTCAAAATCTTACTCAAGAGTAGACAATCCATCATTGCATGCATCATCATCAAGCTTCACACTTAGCATGCAATGGCTTTATCACCATAACAACTTTGGCCAAATACCATTTCCATGGCTTAACAAAGATTTGAGCCATGGCTAACATGCACATCAAGTTAGCAACCAAAACATGCATGAAACTCCTAACACAACCTCATACATACCTTAATCTTGATGCAAACTTAGCCAAATCTCCTTCTAGATCTCTTCCAAACCAAGCATGAAGCAAAAATCCTCCTTCTTCCTTAGTTTTGGCTCAAAGAAAGGATGAACAAAATTTTTTCTTTCCTTCTCTACAACTCACGGCAATGGGGGATTACCACACTCACACACATTTTTTTTCATTTTTTATCACCCATACACCTTTGTTTATTATTTCACCCTAATGCACCAACAAAACATGTTTCATGACATGTTTAGCCCATCCTCCCTTGTCATGGCGGCCACCACCTATAAAGGGGAATTTGACATGCAAGTCCATTATTTTGCATGCATGCTTTAATTAGTCATCACACATTTCCTATCATACTTTCAAAGTTCATTACTAAGTCCTTTCTTGTGGAATTCACCCTTATAACACTAAATCAATCATCATAAAATGTCATACATGAGCACACACATATTATAGGCATCAAAATAAATTTTTAATTACTTTTATGCCTCGGTTTTGTGGTCCCGAGACCACCTTCCGACTAGGGTCAATTTTGGGCTGTCACACAAAATCAAGATCCGTAAATTTTTCCTGAATCTAGAGTCATATATATATATTTATAATTTTTTTCTAGAATTTTTTTATTGGGCCAATTAGTACAGTTTATTAATTAAAGTATCCCTATTTTAGGGTTCAACTGCTTCTCGACCTCTGTGTATTACTTAATCAGATATATCTCTATAAAAATTTCAATGACTATGAGGTTTGTTTCTATTAAAACTAGGCTAAATAAGGAATCTGTAAATATAAATAAAACTTCTAATTATTTTAGTAAAATTTATTATGAATTTTAAAGTCGAACAGGGGATCCATAAATCACTCGCCCTGTTTGCAAAAGTTTAAATATCTCATAAAATATAATTTATATTCTGTTTTGTTCAATCCATATGAAAATAGACTCATTAAGATTCAATTTAATAACTTACTCATCATTTAGTTCTATTTATACTATTTTTAGTGATTTTCAAATTCATGTCATTTCTGCAGCAATATTACATTTTAAAGCAAGTTTCATCTTTCCATGAATTTTTATGAACTAGATAACCTGTTAAACTTCCATGATATCAAATATGATCTAAATTAGCCATCACCATGACTTATCAATATCAAACATTTTCTCAACCAAAAATGGCCATATCATAAAATTATTTACACAAAATAGGTATTTTGCTATACATGCCATACCTAAGTAGTTGTACAAGCCATTTACCAAGATAAAAGTCCTTTGGATAGTGTGATCGAACTTTCGACCTGTCTCGATTCTTGAGCCGGCTTGTTCAAAACTACAGTGAATAAAAAGGAAGGAGTAAGCATAAATGCTTAGTAAGTTCATATGTAAATAACAAGTAACATAACAATACAAATATACCAAACAACTTTAGCATGGTACCACCAAAACATATATCACATCTTTAAACATCATTCATCATCTTACCACCTTATCGTTGTTGTATCTATTTTCAACCCGAGGGTTAAGAACATACCTGTCCAAAGTGTCCATTTCACAACACTTATGCAAAACGTCACTTATATCTTAAGTGCTCTTCCATTAAACTAGAAATTTCACCCATTGAACACATCGGAATATAACTCGGATACATGGATAATTTGCAGGTAAGTGCCACATATGTAATCAAGAAATCATGTAACCCGCCCCTAAGTGAACTCGGACTCAACTCAACGAGCTCGGGCGTTCGTATCCATAAATGAACTCGGACTCAACTCAACGAGTTCGGATGCCTAGTTACATCTCACGAACTCGGACTCAACTCAACGAGTTCGGACATTTGCATCCATAAGTGAACTCGGACTCAACTCAACGAGTTCGGATGCTCAACCATCCTAGTGACATGTCACTTATATCCTAATCTATTCCTAAGGTTCAAACGGGCTTTTTCCCTCGATCTCACATTTGCCGTCTTCCATGGAATTTCGGAACCGATACTCGGTAGCAATTCATATTTATCAAGTAGTAAACATAATTTGCATATTACTCAACATTAACCACAAAGCATAATATTTCACGATTAAAAATCAGCATATCATATAATTAACATTAATAACTTAAAAATAACATTTATTCTACATTATTTACACATGAACTTACCTTGGTACCAAAATATAAAGATTTTGCAATTTAGTCCACAATCTTTTCTTTTCCTCGATCACGACTTGAATCTCGTTTTCTTGATCTATAATATCAAATTAATCTTATTTAATACATACATTTATCGAAAACTTGACATTTAATACTGAACTTTAAAAAATTACACTTTTGCCCTAAACTTTTGCATAATTACACTTTTTCCCTAGGCTCTGAATTAAACTTTATTCCTTATTCTTATGTTTTATAACATGCTGATCATTTTCCTTCTATGGCAACATCAAATTCTCTCTCTAACATATACTTGTGACTATTAGGTATTTTTGCCCATTAAGCCCTTTTACTCGTTTTCACTAAAACCGAGTAGCACAAGTTGTCTAACATAATTTAAAACCCCATATTCTATCATAAAACATCAAAATACACAAATTTCACCTATGGGTATTTTTCCAAATATAAACCCTAGGTTGAATTATTGCTAGCATAAGCTTAATCGAGCTTCTGGGATTCCAAAAACGTAAAGAACATTAAAAATGGGGCTTGGAATCACTTACTATGGAGCTTGGAAGCTTGAAACAAACCCTAGCTATGGATAACCCTTGAAATTTCGGCCTAATGAAGAAGATGGACAAAAATTGGCATTTAATTTTGTTTTTAATTCATTTTAATAACTAAGTGACCAAAATACCCTTACTACTAAACTTTCCAAAAATTCCTTCCATGTCCTAATTTTGTCCATGAACTTAAAATTGGTAAAATTTCTATTTAAGACCTCCTCATTAATATTCCAAAACAATTTCATACTAAAAACTTCTAGAATGCAAGTTTTGTAACTTATTCGATTTAGTCCCTACTTTCAATTTAAGCACTTTAGGCATAGAATTTCATCATGAAATTTTCACACAATCATGCAATCATAACATAAACATCAAAATCATTGTAAAATAATTATTTCTATCTCGGATTTGTGGTCACGAAACCACTATTCCGATTAAGCCCTGATTCAGGATATTACAGTCATGTTGCACGGTCGTGTGTCCCTCGGGGTGCCCTAAGATTTTAAGTCAGTCTTGAGCACGTCCGAGGCACACGGGCGTGTGGTTAGCCGTGTGACCCAAGTCAATCTCCACCACGGCCAAGGCACACAGGCATGTCTTTTGGCCGTGTGATTAAGTCAATATGTATGCCCTGTTTTGATACGACCTAGACACACAGGCGTGTCAAAAGCCGTTTAAGGCACACGGTCTGTAACACCCCAAACCCGGCCTGGATGTTATGGTTGAATCAGGCGATGTCACATTGAAGTGTTTTTCGTAAAGTGCGAAATTGTTAAAAACCCCTTTGCTATTAAACCTTTTTGAATGACCTTGAAGATGATTTCAAGACTTGTCATTTACTTTCAAAATGTAAGTCTTTTGTTTAAAATGTTGTTTCTTGCGGAAGCCCTTAAATCAGTTACGTATCCATGGTATTTTTGAAAAACATTTATCCGTTTTAAAACTCGCGTGTTTTCCCTACTGCTAGCAGTATTAAAGCAAAAGGAACATTAATCTTCAAATTAAAAATAAAATCCAGAGAGGCCTTATTACATAAAATACCCAATTTAAATTACTTATCAATTAAAAGATTAAAGGAAGCAAAAAATAGTTGTGTGGCCACCTTCGAGTCCCTCCCAGCACCGGTCTGCCTTAGGATTACCTGCGCAGATAAGCAGAAGGGTGAGTTTACGAAAACTCAATGTGTAATCCCTTAATAAACAAATAGTCAAACATACAGTGAGAAAATACAGTCTGGCCTAAGCCAATATCAATAACAGTGACAATATCAATTTGGGCTTTAGCCCATTTAAATACGGAAACAATCATGTGTTTTGGCCTTGGCCCATTATAGTAACAGTAAACAGAGCAGTAACAGTAATCAGTAAAGTAACAGTTTAAACAGTATGCAAGTCCTACCCAACCAGCTTTTACACTCCACTCCGTCCAGCCATACATTCCATATGGGTATAAAATCAACCCACCCATCCCTACACTCCAAAATAGCACCGGTTACGGCACTAAGCAGTATTTCCAGTAGAACTGCCAGTATAATAGGCTTAAAGCCATCAGTGATTTGCAGAAGAGCTGCCAGTACAGTACACTTCCTCCAATCATAAGAAACCCATCCCCATGCAATGCATCATGCAGTCATGTCATGTCATGTCATATCATAGAATCATACATGTATCCATTACAGTTTAAATAACAAGCTAAAATACAGTCATCCTTGTACATATATATATATACCTCACATAGGGGCAAAACAGTTAACTTACCATGTAAGGGCATTTCAGTCATTTTACCACATAGAGGCAGAATTGTCATTTTTACTACATAAGGGCAAAATAGTCATTTCACCTCATAAGGGAAAAATAGTCATTTTACCTCAAAAGGGCAAAATAGTCATTTTATCGATTAATGGTCCAGGTACGCTTATCGACCCAACAGAAGGTCCACACTCGTCTTGGGCGACCCGTGCAACCTTAACAGTTAAATAGTAAAAATGGGCCCAATACCCATATTGTAGGCCCATGTGGCCCACAAAGCCCAAAAATGGCCTTGTCCATGTGAACTACATAGCCTGGACCAATAATCTCCACACGTTCGTGTGGTTTACTCGCATGGGGCCCACACAGTCTATTCCCGCCTAACATGGCCCAGAACGGCCTAAGCCCATGAAATCGCTCATGGTGGCCTCTACGATCAAACGCCCATGTTTTATGCGTTTGGATTACCACAAGAGAGCACGCCTATGTAGCATCAAAGATTACATTTTCCAGCTGCCGATCTATAATTTGGGCAGCGCTTTACACAGCTGGCCTGTTTTGTCGCCTAACCCCACGTGAGCACCCTAGTTACCTAATATTTAATCAAAAAGCCATTCGATTAGTCACCACACAAGCAAGTTAATCTTAGCCTAAAAAAAGTTATCCAACTTCCAATGGGACTATTCATACCGTTAACCCAAGAACAGAGAAACAACTCATCTCCTCTAACTCATCAACGACAGTCCTCAGTCCCTTGGTCGACTCTTGATAAAAAAATGCACCATCCTATTAAAAACTAATCTTCAAATAACCTGGCAGTGAAGGAATGAATACTTACTGAAAATCAATGACAGGCTAAAAACAATAGTAGTTCTACAGGAATATGATAATTCGAGGCTAGAAGAAAGAGTATAGGGAGTCCAGAATTTGGCTAAACAAAGAGTGAGAGAGAAAGGAGAGAGGTAAGCTGCAGTGACAAATTGGGAAAAACAAAGTCAGAGAAGAAAAGTGGAAAAACTAGCACAAAACCATAGCAAAATCTGACATTTCAGAAAGAAAAGATAACAATTGTCCCAAAGAAACAAGCGATAGAGAGAAGAGTAGAAAAGAAGAAATCGGCAACAGCAGGAGACAATATTCAACAGAAACAATCCATGAAAATGAAAGAGTTGGGGAGGGGAAAAGTTGGCAGAAAAATAAAACAAAATGGAGAGAAAAACCACTCAAAATTGAACTCTTGAGGAACCAGGGTTCAAGTTCAGCACTAACACTTCCATATCCTTAAATTCCCTTATTTTTCTCACCAAAACACTCCCCAAATCCCCAACAACTGAAATTTTCTTAATAATCCCTTAAAAGTCAGCCACAACCATCCCCCTACAACTCAACCACTTAGAAGTTTGATCAAACAGAACTCTTCCATGACCAATCAACAAAAATTGATCCAATATTGGCGTAGGCACTCAAACTCCAGACTTCTTGCTCATTAACACTCCTTTTAACCACCAGACCAGCAGACCCATTCTATCATGTTTTATCTGCATTTATCTATAAGCTTACGACTAGGAACAGTGCTTATTCCTTTAAGAAACAAAAATCTTTGCACCTGCCCAGGCTTGAACCCAAGACTTCTTCTGATACTTTCCAGTACACTTAACCACTAAAGCAGACATGCATTTGTGTCACTTTCTTACACAACTAAATATTTATGAGCAGCTTCCTAACTGTTCCCATACTCAAGACCTAATACTTCTAGGCCCAAAATTCAGGGCGTTACACGGTCTGTTCACATGGGCGTGTGACCTTTGTAACTTTGAAAAATGTTTAATTTTCAAAAAATTTTGTATGAGCTTGATTTAGTCTTGACCCCTTTCTAAAGCATGTTTAAGGTCTCGGTGATCTAAATAAGGGACACTATATTGATGTTTGATCTTTGATGCTATGATATTTGTAAAATGAATGTTAAATGTTCTGATTTGTCTGGTAACGCATTTAACCCTAGTCTGGTGACGGATACGGGTTAGGGGTGTTACAGTCACATATTCACTAATAATAAAATTCTAAAATATTTGATGTCATAGAAAGATTTGAATTTGAGACAGTACAGATGGCTAGAATTGCTAAAAGATTACGATCTTGTTATTGAATACCATCCGGGGAAGGCCAATGTAGTGGCAGATGCTTTGAGCAGAAGATCCCTATATGCTTTGCAAACAATGAACACACGGCTGTCGTTGTCTGATGATGGTTCAATCATAGTTGAGTTAAAAGCTAAACCAATGTTTTTACAACAAATTTTTGAAGCTCAGAAAAATGATAGCAAGTTGCAAGCAAGATGAGTACAAAATGAATCGACTCGTAATTCAGAATTTCAGATCGGGACTGGTGGTTGTTTGTTCTTCAAAGGCAAAGTATGTGTACCGAAAGGTTCTGAACTAGTACAGAAGATCTTGAATAAAGCTCGTAATGGTAACATGTCTATTCATCCTAGAATTAATAAAATGTATAACGATATGAAAAAGATGTACTGGTGGCCGGGAATGAAACGAGATATTTCTGAATTTGTATCTAAATGCTTGATATGTCAGCAAGTAAAAGCTGAACATCAGTTGCCTTCTAGACTATTACAACCAGTTACGATACTGAAATGGAAATGGGAAAGAATTACTATGGACTTTGTGTTGGGACTACCCCTATCTCCAAAGAAGAAAGATGTTTTTTGGGTAATTGTTGATCGGTTGACAAAGTCTACAACTTTATCCTAGAATGTATGGATTTTTCCTTAGATAGATTGGCTGAGTTATATGTTTTTAAGATAGTCAGGTTGTATGGAGTGCCTGTTACGCCCCAAATCTTAAATAATTATTTTTGTATGGGGGTGACACAAATGCATGTCTGCTTCAGTGGTTAAGTGTCCTGGGAAGAGTCTGAGAAGTCATGGGTTCAAGCCTTGGCTTGTGTAAAAATTTTGTTTCTTACTTGAATAAACCCTATCACTAGTCAGTAAGCTTCTTATTTAAATGTGGGAAAAACATGTCAGAAAAGGCCTATTGGTCTAGAGGATAGGGGCGTGTGGAGTGTTCCATAGGGTTTGAGGTTCGAGACTTGGTGATGCAAAAAGAGTGTTTATTTTACTGCCTTTGCTGTGTGGGTAGTAGAAGTTAACCGAAACACTGCTGAATGGAGTGGAGTTGAATGGGTGATTGAGGATATTATGGTAGAAAGATTTTAAAAGGAAAATTTGGGTTGTGAGGTTGTGGAGGAGTTGTGCTGAATTTGAACTTTAGACACTCAGAATTTGGATAGGTACTAGGATGATTCTTCGCTTCTCACTTTCGGTTTTTGACTTTTACATTTTGGTTCTTTTCTTTCACTCCTTGGTGCCGAAATTCTTCGCTTAGGTTTTTACTACTTTTCCTCGTTTTGTGATTCTCTCTTTTTGGGACCGATTGTTGCTAGAGATCCTTCAAATTTTGCTCGTTTTGGTCTATTCCCGAATTTGTTTTTCCTTAAAATAACCGATTGCTTTCTCCTCTCTTTCTCGCATTTAGTTTTCCTCTATGGCCGAATGACCTTGCTTCCTATCTCTCAATTCTTTTTGACAACTTTTTCCTTTTCTACCGATTTCTCTTCTTTTCTTTTCTCCTCCCCCTCTTTCTATTCTTTCTATATTAACAGATCCCTTCTCTTTTTCATATTATTACCTTGACTGAATATTACTCATTCTTTCCCCCTCTGTGCTGTTTCTTCTGTGCTCTCTGATGACTTAGGTGGTAATGCAAATATTCGGTTATGTTCTTTCTCTCCCTTTCTCCCAGTATATCTTTTTAGTCTTACATTTAACATCTTCTTGTGCTGCCATTTTCTGATAGGGGGTAATTGTGCCATTGTTGCCTCTGTGTGTAACACCCTAAACCTAGCTCGGATGTTATAGCTGAATCTGGTGCGTCATATTGAAGTGTTTTAGCGAAAATCGTGATTTCATTGAAAACCCTTCTTAAAATAAAGAAACCTTAACTATCTTTAAATAAAACTCCTTTCCAACACTTGTTTAAAATATATGATTTTATGAAAACATGTCATTTTAAAATGTAGTTGCGGAAATGTAGAAGAGACATACTATAGTTTAAGAAGTCACTTAATAATCAGAAACTTATATGCTTTAAAATGAAAGAAAAAGGTCTAAATTGTCTTGCTAGCTGGCCATCCAGAGTCCCTCCAAACATCGAACCTTCTACTGGGCATCACCTGAAAATAAAATAAAAGAGGGGGGTGAGTTTACAACCATTGACAAAAACAATCATTCAAAAAGAAATCATCAAACATGCAATGCAATCCCATCCAAATTATCCATCCTCTACACACCAGCTCCGTCCCTCGTCACACTATGTGGGGATATAAATAATGTCCCACCCAGCCCACACACCAATGGTAGCCTGGTTGCGGAACTACCTTCATTTACATATTGGGCTTTAAAAGCTGTCGGTGTATCCACGATTGTCAGGCAACCATGCAATCCTCATATACTTCATCCGTTCCATAGTTTCCACCCCATATGCTACCTAAGCAGAACATCATATGTATGCATGTCACATCCATAAAACTTACATTCAACACCTAGGGGTATTTTGGTCAATTTTGCCCTTAGCGGCATTTCGGTAGTTTTCCCTTAATTATGGTTTTCACTTACCTTGACACGTTAACAAGTCCCGCGAGCTAAGATGAACGAATACTATGCACCAGATAGTGTAACACCCCATACCCGAGCCCGTTGCCGGAGTCGAACACAAGGTGCTAACAGACATAATACATTTATTTCCACAGTCCATTTAAAAATTTCCAGACAAACGGGTTACTACATCACTGTCGCCTTAAAAATCATATCTTGAGTTTCAAAACTCAAAAACTAGTTTCGTAAATTTTTCATGAAACTAGACTCATATATCAATCTAAAATTTTTTTCTAGAATTTTTGGTCGAGCCAATTAGTACAGTTTATTAGTTAAAGTCTCCCCTGTATCAGGGTTTGACTACTCTGACCTTCACACATTACGACTTCGATATCTCCCTGTACAGGGATTCAATACTGATGTCGTTTGTTTCTATAGAAACTAGACTCGAAAAGGAATCTATAAATATATGGCATGACTTCTAGTTATTTCTGGTTAATTTGTAATGAATTTCCAAAGTCGGAACAGGGAATCCAGAAACCGTTCTGGCCCTGTTTCACGAAAACTTAAATATCTCTTAACATACGACTCATGTGACAGCCCAAAATTGACCCTAGTCGGGATGTGGTTTCGGGACCACAAAACCGAGGCATAAAAATAATTTAAAATTTATTTTGATGCCTATGATATGTGTTAATTTGTGTGTGACATTTTTGATGTTTCGATTTAGTGTTATAAATGTGAATTTCACTAGAAAGGACCTAGTAGTGAACTTTGAAAGTATGATGGGGAAATGTGTGATGACTAGTTGCTCATGCATACAAAAATAAGGGATTTGCATGTCAAATTCCCCCCAACATGAAGTGGCCGGCCATGGCAGAGAGGATGGGCAAAACATGTCATGAAACATGTTTTGTTGGTGCATTAGGGAGAAATAATAAACAAAGGTGTATGGGTAAGAAAAGAATGAAAAAAATATGTGTGAGTGTGGTATTCCCCCCATTGCCGTGAGTTGTAGAGAAAGAAAGAAAAATTTTGTTCATCCTTTCTTTGAGCCAAAACTAAGGAAGAAGAAGGGATTTTTGCTCCATTTTTTTGTTTGGAAGAGATCTAGAAGGAGATTTTGGCTATACTTGCATCAAGATTAAGGTATGTATGAGGTTGTGTCATGAGATTCATGCATGTTTTAGTTGCTAACTTGATGTTCATGTTAGCCATGGTTCAAATCCTTGTTATGCCATGGAAATGGTATTTGGCCAAGGTTGTTATTGTGTTGAAGCCATTGCATGCTAAATGTGAAGCTTGCTAATGATGCATGCAATGATGGATTGACTACTCTTGAAATTTCTTTGTAGCAATCTTGAGTAAGACATTGAATTCTTTGTTTAACCATGACCGAAGTTGAAAGAGTATGGTTGTGATGTATTCGGCCATGGTGCATTCATGAGCATGATTTATGCTTGTTACTTGATTGGTAAAATTTGTGTTTGGATGGGTATGAACCCCTTGAGATTGACCTTGCACCTATATGTGTATACATGTTTGCACATGATGTATTGGCATGACATATATACTATTTCAAGGTATATATTTGCTTGTGATGATGTTTCGGTTATGAAGTACATGAGAGATGTGTATTGAGCTACAATATGTAATCGTTAGTTAGTAAAATGCATGCTGTTTTGTGTGGTATTAAGTGCATAATTGGCCTCAACATGGACATGCATATTCGCCACATGAAGGGAAATTGGTGTGCATGCATTCGGTTAGAGGCAAGCATATTGATGCCTATTCTTGGCTTAGAAAATTCGGCTAAGAGGAATATTAACTAATGTGTTGAGTTCGATTCGTGATTTCGTACATATGTGACTTTGATGCCTAATGAGCATATATATTGGCTAGGTATCTTGAATTCCTCTTTCGATGCTCAAATGATAAAACCAATTTATTTGTTAAATTAAGCTCAAGAGCAAAGGGGAGCTAAATCCGATAAGGGGAAGGAAAAAGTCGTCGAATAGCCGTCGAAATCGTTCGACCACGTCCGAGGTAAGTTTTCGAGTATCGAAACTTAGATTTTGATTCGATTGAATGAAGTAATGAGCAATCGAATTTGTGCCTTTGTATGTGGCCATTGAGCGAAATGATATTTTTGCTAAGGAATTGTGCATAAAAGTTGTGTTATGAAATTGAAACAAAGATGTGTATGAATGTTCAAGTGATATCCGGGCTAAGCCCGAAGGCAATTGTGCAAATTGTGATACCCGGGCTAAGCCCGAAGGCAATTGTGCGAGTTATGATATCCGGGCTAAGCCCGAAGGCAATTGTGCAAATTGTGATATCCGGGTTAAGTCCCGAAGGCCTTTGTGCGGGTTACCATAACCGGGCTATGTCCCGAAGGCGTTTGAACGAGTAGCTATATCCGGATAAACTCGAAGGTATGTGATTCGAGAACTTTGAACTTGCTGGAAAATTTTCAGTTAATGCACTTGTGAAATTCCCAACAACAAGGTATGTTTTGTGTGCTTCGCACACTATGAGTAAGTGCGTATGAATATTCGCTCTAATGATAAATGAGCTATCGGCATTAACTAGGCCGTTATTTGTGTATGAATATAAGAGTTGGGATTGTGAAGTAAGCATGTCTTTGAGAAATTGTGCATATGAATTATTGTTTAGCTACTTGAATGCTATGCTTTGGTTGTGTGTATATTATGGCTCGAAACTTACTAAGCATAAATTGCTTACTCCGTTTCTTTGTTTCTCTGTTTATAGATTTTGCTCGTTAGCGATCGGATTCGGGATCATAGAAGTTGAAGTCAACCACACTATCAAAGCCCTTTTGGTACTCCTTTAGTTGAGTTTTGGATATGGCATGTATAGGACTACTCTCGGTTGTTTTAAGTACTTGTGATGTATTTGTGTATGCCATGCGAAAATGGTTCGTAAAAGTGGAGTATGGAATTTGACCATATGTGGTTTGTAATTATATTTGGTTTCATGATGTGATTATGGTTTGGAATGAGAGAGTTGGTCACATGATCAGCCATTGGAATGGCTAAATATGATCATATGTTGGACCTAAGTATGACTAGACTATAGTTGGTCCATGGGAACTACAATATAGGTAAAGCCTACCTTAAAAACAGATGCTGCCAGCTGCAGTGACGTGGATGTGGAAAATCACCAAAATTTGTAGGAATGGTGTTAATTATTCAATAAATTATGCAATCGAACCTTGACGAGTCTATTTTCATACGAAAGTAACGAAACGATCATATGAACAGTATACCGAGAGATATTAAAGTTCTCGTGAGACAGGGCCAGAACGGTTTCTGGGTCCCCTGTCGTGACTTTGAAAATTTACCATAAATTATCCAGAATGAATTATAAGTCATTACTTATATGTGAAGATTCCTTTTTGAGTCTAGTTTCATTAGAAACAAACGGCATCAGTATTGAAACCCTGTACAGAGAGATATTCAAGTTGTAACGCGTGAAGGTCAGTGTAGTCGACCCCTGTAACATGGGTGACTTTAACTAATAAACTGTACCAATTGGCCCGACCAAAAATTCTAGAAATAAATCCATGGATGGATATATGAGTCTAAATTCAGGGAAAATTTACGGAATCAGTTTACGAGTTGTGAAACTCGAGATACGCTTTTTAAGGCGACAGCGACGCAGTTTTCCAGCTTGCCTGGAAATGTCAAATTGGTCAGTGCCATAAGTGGTTTTGGCTTGTTAACCCCTCGTTCTGACACCGGCAACGGTCTCGGGTTCTGGGTGTTACAACTCATATGATCGTTTCGTTTCTTCCATATGAAAATAGATTCATCAAGGTTCGATTACATAATTTATTCACTATTTAATTCCATTGCTAATATTTTTAGTGATTTTCAAATCCACACCACCTTCTTTGTCAAGATCTGCTTTTAAGGTAAACTTTACCTATTTCACGGTTTTCCATGAATCAACTAGAGGTTGTCATACATAGCACCAAAATGATCATGATTAACCATTCCAATGGCTAATCGTTACCAAACATTTCCATACCTCTCAACGAACAACATACAAAACGATTATAATGTTATGATCAAAGTATATTTAAGCCATTTTCGCCTGGCTATCCAAATTTATACAAAACCCAAGGGTACATGACCAACATCAAAAAGGGTAGTCCTATACATGCCATTACAAAGTTCAACCAAAAGTGTACCAAAATGGGCTTTGATAGTGTGGGCGACTTCGACTTCAATAATCCCGAGTCCGATAGCTGACGAACCAAAATCTATAAAAAAACAGAGATTCAAAGAAGCGGAGTAAGCATTTAATGCTTAGTAAGTTTTGAGCCATAAAATTAGACACAACTAAAATGTAGCATTCATATGGCTAAACGGATAATTTCATATGCACAAATTCTCAATATCATACTTACTTCACATTACCAACCCTTATATTCACACACAAAAGATCAACTTAGCCAAAGTAGGAAGTTCATTAATCGATCGGCGAATACTACTTAAAAGGAATCAATTAATCCAATGCATGTACAAAACATACCTCATTGTTGGGATTTTACGAGCATATTAATTGACATTATTACAGCAAGATCGCTCATTCCCAACCCAAGTATCTTTGGGATTTAGCCGGATATAACCACTCGCACAAGGCCTTCGGGTCTTAGCCCGGATATGGTCACTAGCATAAATGCCTTCGGGACTTAGCTCGGATATAGTCGCTAGCACAAATGCCTTCGGGTTTTGGCCCGGATATAGTAACTCGCACAAATGCCTTCGGATCTTAGTCCGGATATAGTCACTTAGCACAAAAGCCTTCGGGACTTAGCCCGGATATCATTCGAATAACCATGCACATATATCAATAAATCATGACACATCCATATTTCATTTTCATTACCAAAGCTCAAACACAAGACACTTATCACACTTACAAATTTTGGCTTAATAGCCACATACAAGGAGCATGATTTTGATTTGCTTGTGACATAATCTAATCGAATCATAATCTAAGTTCCTGTGACAGCCTTAAATTGACCCTAGTCAGAAAGTGGTTTTGGGACCGCTAAACCGAGTCATAAAAATAATTAACCGTCATAGTTGATGCTCATTATATGTACATATGCATGTGTGAAAATTTCATGTTTGGATTTTGTTAATTGTAAGTGAATTTTATCAAATAGGACTTGTGTGAGAAAATTTAGAAATGTGCTAGGCAAATATAAAGTGGTCTATTAATGCATGTTGTGAAAATGATGGGTTTGCATGTCAATTTACCCAAAATTTAAGCATGGTGGCGGCCATGCTATGAGTGGAAACATGTTGCAAACATGTTGGGTTAGTGGTTATGTTAGAAAGAATAAAATAATGAAAAAGGAATATGATGAAAACAAAGGAAAAAAAAGTGTCTATCCTTTCACATTTTTCTTCCTTGGCGAATGTTCTAAGAAGAAGGGGGAGAGCTTGAGAAAATCAGCTATGGTAGTTTGCTAGACTAAGGTATGTTTGATGTTGTCCATGAGATTCATGCATGTTTTAGTTGTTAGTTTGAGTTCTACCTAGCCCATGGTTTAAATCTTTGCTATGGGATGGAAATGATATTCGCCATGGGTGTTGTCTTCTTGGTTGATGTTTGATGTTGTGGTGATGAGGCATGAAGATGAGTTAAGTTTCGCTAAGGTGGATTTGTGTTGATGTCATTTGCATGCTAAGTGTGAAGCTTTGTAATGATACATGTGTATGGTGCTTTTGATGTTGTGAATGGAAGTAGTGGAAAAGTAAAAGAAAATTTATGTAGAAATGTGGTATATGTGGATTTGTAGGATGTTATAAATATATGTGAAGCCATGCTAGATTAGGAAGAATTAGGTCAAGTGTTCATGAGATGAAATTTTGTGTTTAGGTGAATTAAAGATGATAGTATAGTTGATATCATGTATATATGTATGCATATTCGGCCATCAAATTAAGAGCATAGGTGATGTTGAGTCTA
This sequence comes from Gossypium arboreum, assembly GCF_025698485.1. Lineage (NCBI taxonomy): Eukaryota > Viridiplantae > Streptophyta > Magnoliopsida > Malvales > Malvaceae > Gossypium > Gossypium arboreum. The sequence goes on along the minus strand of NC_069078.1, from coordinate 19,683,193 downwards.
AGCTTTGCACATTCGCCATATATATATATATGCATGTGTGATTGAATTATTGATAGTAGGGCGATAGCATATGGTTATTAGTCGAATAGCTCAAAAACATATGGTAGGAAGATAAGAATTAGTCATGTATCTCCTATGATATGAAATCATTAATATTTTGATATAAATATTTAGCAAGACAGTTAAACTAGTTAATTTGTTGATTAAGCTCAAGAAGTTAAAGGAGGAGAATCAAGCAAAGGCAAAGGAAAGGACATCGAGTAGCTGAGTTAGAACCGTTTTACCCAACACAAGGTAAGTTATTAAGCATATATTTTGTATTGATATAAATAATCATAATACCTATGTACTTATGCCGAATGGAATGATATATAAATGCATGAAGTGACAAAATTTATCGAGTGTAAAAAAAGAAGTGAGATGTATTGAGTTGCTGATTTTGGCACTAAGTGTGCGGGTATAAACGTTTACTATAATGAGATTGGCACTAAGTGTGCGAGTTTAATTGTATAGCACTAAGTGTGCGAGTTTGAATTGTATAGCACTAAGTGTGCGAGTTTGAATTGTATAGCACTAAGTGTGCGAGTTTGAATATTAAGCACTAAGTGTGCGGACTTACTGTATATTTTCGAATAATCATTAACGTTAAGTGTGCGACTTTATCGAGTAGATCATAGACAGCGGAACGAGTAGATATTTTGAGTTCATACGGAATAGATGTTATGTTTATATTTGGAACTGAGCTTGGTAAGTCTTGAACCTATGTGGTGATTATATTTGAAGTAGGAACATAATATTATTGTGGAGTAGATGAAATGCTATTATTAGTATAATTTAAATGAAGATAAAATGATGTGTGGAGATGCATCAAATATCATATCGAATATCATACGAGATGTCAATGGAGGCTTGGCTAGTTGAGAGCATGTAATCATAAATGTGCGTGAAATTATGGCATAGTCGGTATGGATGGAGTACCTAATCTTGCATTATTTGATTTCTTTTATGATATTTTATAGATGGACAGTAGTGTAATGCTTATGACTTACTGAGTTATATACTCATTTGGTGTGTTTATTTGTCACTTGTTTAGGTTCCTTTGATTCATTTTTGTGTGCTCGGGACCATCGTCAAGTCATCACACCGACTTGCAACTTTTGGTATCTTCTTCCTAGTTGGTCTAAGAGAACATTTCGGCATGTATAGGCTATTATGTTTTATTTGAACTTTGGTATGTAAAAATTTGGATAGCCATGCGAAAATGGCTTATATACGTTTTGAGCATAATGTTATAGTCATCTTGAATGTATATGTTCATTAAGAGGCATGGAAACTATGTAATAGGTAAAGTCTACCTTAAAAATGGATGCTGATAGCAGCAGTGATGTGGATGTGAAAAATCACTAAAAATAGTAGGAATGGAATTAAATAGTGAATAAATTATTTAATCGAACCTTGATGAATCTATTTTCATAGGAAAGTAACGAAATGATCATATGAACAGTATATTAGGAGATATCTAAGTTTTTGGGAAACAGGGCCAGGACGGTTTCTGGATTCCCTGTTCTGACTTTGGAAATTCATTATAAATTAACCAGAGATAATTAGAAGTTTTTCCATATATTTACAGATTCCTTTTCGAGTCTAGTTTCTATAGAAACAAACGGTATTAGTATTGAAGCCCTGTACAGGGAGATATCCAAGTCGTAATTCTTGAAGGTCAGTGTGGTCGAACCCTGAAACAGGGGAGAATTTAACTAATAAACTGTACTAATTGGCTCAACCAAAAATTCTATAAAAAAATTTTTAGATGGATATATGAGTCTAGTTTCAGGAAAAATTTACAGAACTGGTTTTCGACTTTTGGAACTCGAGATATGATTTTTAAGGTGACAGTGACGCAGTTAGCCAGCTCGTCCAGAAATTTAAAATAGACTGTGCAATAAGTGATTTAAGTCTGCGAACCCCTCGTGTCTGACTCCGGCAACGGTCTCGGGTACGGGGTGTTACAGTTCCATTACTCAAAAACTTACCTCGGAGGTGGTCGAACAATTTTGGCGGCTATTCGATCACTTTATCCTTTCCCTTATCCAACTGTGGTCCTCTAAGCTCTTGAGCTAATCCAAACAAATTTAACTTATTAAAGTCTCATTATTCTTGCTTACGGCAGAATATGACAAGGAGTTTGATAGGTCATATGGCCACCTTTAGCTCAAATACAAAATGATCATAGGCATTTTTAATCACATTGAGCAATTTAGTACAATTAATCAAACATTTCCTCATGTGCACCTTTATGACCAAATACACACATCATTAACCTAATATCAATTAACTAAGCACTTAACAAATTCTCCTTGAGCCGATTGTCTAAGTCAAGATAGGATCATCATTATGCTTACGTATAGCCGAATGTACAACATCAATCTATGCATTCATTCGTGTGGCCGAACATGCATGTCTATGTTGAGGCCGATTGCATACTTAATACATTCTACAAGTATGGTCACTTGTATTGACCAAATACCATTTTGTTTCAAGTTCAAAACTTGGCTAATACACATATATGCACTATTAAAACATCCTCTCCATTCCATCAATTCAACACATGCATTACTCATTAATATACAAAATTATATTTGGCCTTAGCACACCTCTTGCTGGCCGAATTTTTTCTCCATCTAGCAACATTTTATGTACTATGCCGAACCAAAAAGGTCAAACACCTAGCTTAATCATTTCCAAAACACTTAACCGGCCTTTGACCAAGACTTTAAACAAAGTCTATGTTCGGCTATCACACATATGGGCATTATTAGTTCAAAGTTTTAACAAGATTAATTTCTTTGATCTTAACTTAAATGACAACCCCCATTGTTCATCTAGATTTAGCATGAAACAAACACCAACCAAGAAAACAACACCCATGGCCAAGTATCATCTTCATCACATAGCAAGATTTAAACCATGGGCTAGGTAGAACTCAAACTAACATCAAAAATATGTATGAATCTCATGGAACAACATCAAACTTACCTTAACCTAGCTACAAGCATGGCCGAATCTCTTCAACATTTCCTCCTTTCTTTCCTTTTGAATTTCGGTCAAGAAGAATGAAAAAGGATGGACATTTTTTTTCCTTTGTTTTCCATCATTTTCCTTTTTCCATTTCTTTATTACTAGCTTTTTATTTTATTGTGTCCTCCATACCACATTAGCACACCATGCTTAAAATATGCTATGCCCCATAGCATGGCCGGCCACTAGCTCAAATATTGGGCAATTTAACATGCAAACCCTCCATTTCTATAACATGCATTAATAGGCCACTTTACATTTGCCTAGCACATTTCTAAATTTTCTCACATAAGTCCTATTTACTAAAATTCACCTACAATTAAACAAAATTCAAATATAAAATTTTCACACATGCATATATACATATAATAAGCATCAAATATGACAGCTAATTATTTTTATGACTCGGTTTTGTGGCCCCGAAACTACTTCCCGACTAGGGTCACATTAGAGCTGTCACAGATAGGATCCTAGAGAAGAGGAGGTGGGTCATTCAGACCGCTAAAGTACCAAGCTCTCCCTAGACCCAGTCGTAGACATGCATATACCCGTTGCCACACCTTAACCCTTTGACTTGTCCACAGTCGTAATATATTAATTAAGTCTTATGTAGTTATCATATACTAGGCCCAAACCCCCTTACAATGGCCAAACAAATTCACATACCTGTATCTGGCCCATTAAGCCCAATCATATCATATGGCCCATTAGGCCCAAATCACATTTATATTGCCTATTAGGCCCAGTCACATTCATATTCATGCTCACATACAAATTCCTATCACATAGCATCAATATTCAGTTTTTGCCTTTTATGGGCTCAACAGCCCATCGGACCCATTTAGCCCATTCTGGCCTGTATGGCCAAATCACAACCCAAGTCCATGGAATCGCCCTTGGGTCTCAGGTACCTATTGATCTCCCCCTTACGAGTGTTCGCGCCCTCACAAGACTACCGTAGCCAAACATTCGGCTTTTCGACATTTTGACTTTTCGGTATTTCGACATTTCGGCTTTTGCCGATTCATAGTGTGTGTACAGTGTATGTACACACCTAGTAATAAAGCGTGCCACGATTCCCTTAGTCACCAACCTGCAATGATATCACCCTTCAATTAATCGCATGCCTAATACATATCTTTACTAAAATCGAAACCTCACCTTAACCTTACCTTGAACACCAATCTCTAATAGATTTTCCTTGATCACGTACTCCTTAGATCTGCATTAATCTTACTTATTAAAACAAGAATAATAGGTGACTTGCATCCAACACAAGCCCCTTTACCTTACTATGGTTATTCGGCCAACCTTAGCCAATGGAAGAGGAATACTTACCAAAACCGTAACACCTAATGAGCAATTCGGCAATGAGATAAGATTTGAGATCCGATACTAGTTCCTTACCATAGTTGATTAGAAAGAGTGAGGGACAGTATTCAATTGTGACAGCCCTAAAGTGACCCTAGTCGGAAAACGGTTTCGGGACCGCTAAACCGAGTCACCAAATTATTTGAATATGGTATTTATTGTCTAAAATATGTGATTATGAATGTGTGAAAGTTTTAGGCTTCGATTTAGTAAATTGCATGTAAATTTAGTCAAAAGGACTTATGTGTGACATTTTTGAAATGTGATAGGCTAATCTACAAGGATCTAATAGTGCATGTAACCAAAAGGGAGGACTTGCATGTCAATTTTCCCCCCCTAATATGTAGTGGCCGGCCATGAGCATGGGTGGACAAAGTGTTATGGCTAAAAACATGTCATAAACATGTTGGGATAATGCATTATGTAAGGAATAATAAAATAAAGAGCATGGGCAATGTGTGTGTTTGTTCCCCCCCCCTTTGCCGTGAGTTGAAGGAAAGAAAACAAAAAAAAAAAAGTGTTCATTCTTGAACATCCATGGCCGAATAGAGGAAAGAAAGGAAGGGGAAGAGCTTGAGAAAATCGGCTATGGTGGTTGTTAGACTAAGGTATGTTTGAAGTTGTCCATGAGATTCATGCATGTTTTTATTTGTTAGTTTAAGTTCTAGCTAGCCCATGGTTCAAATCTTTGCTATGTCATGGAGATGGTATTCGGCTAAGGTGGATTGGTGTTGATGTCATTTACATGCTAAAAAAATGAAGCTTTGTAATGATGCATGTGATGGTGGATTGATGACTCTTGAGTCTTCTTTTTAGAATTTTTAGGTGAGATATTAAGTTCTTTGTTTAACCATGACCAAAATTGAAATGGTATGGTGTTGTGATGCATTCGGCCATGGTAGGAAGTAGAAGGGAAATATGGTTGTTGTTAGATGAAGTAGAGTCTAACAAATGAGCACATATATGCATTAGTTGCTAGATGGAGAAGAATCGGCTAGCAAGTTGTGTGCTAAGGCCGAATATAATTTTGTATATTAATGAGTAATGCATGTGTTGAATTGATGAAAAGGGAGAGGATGCTTTAATAGTGTATATATGTGTATTAGCCAAGTTTTGAACTTGAAACAAAATGGTGTTTAGTCAATACGAGTGACATACTTGTAGAATGTATTAAGTGTTGCAATCGGTCTTAGCATAGATGTGTATGTTTGGCCACATGAATGAGTACATAAGTTGATGTGTATGTTTGGCCATAGGTAAGCATATTGATGGCTTTATCTTGACTTAGAAAATTCGGCTAAAGGGAAATATTAGCTAATATGTTGAATTCGATTCGTGATTTCGTACATATGGGACTTTAATGTCTAATGTATATATGGGCTAAATGCTTTGAGGTTCTCTTTTGATGTTCAAATGAATTGTGTTAAATTGCTTAATGTGATTAAAAATGTGCATGACCATTGTGTATTTGAGCTAAAGGGTGGCCATATGACCTATTAAACTCCTTGTCATATTCAGCCATAAGCTAGCAGAATGAGACTTTAATAAGTTAAATTTGTTTGAATTAGCTCAAGAGCTTAGAGGACCACAGTTGGATAAGGGAAAGGAAAAAGTTATCGAATAGCCGCCGGAATCGTTTGACCACATCCGAGGTAAGTTTTTGAGTAATAGAACTTAGATTATGATTTGATTAGATCATGCTCTTTGTATGTGGCTAATGAGCCGAAATTGCAAGCGTGATAAGTGTCTTGTGTTTGAGCTTTGCTAACGAAAATGAAATACGGATGTGTCATGATTTATTGATAAATGTGCATGGTTATTCGAATGATGTCCGGGCTAAGTCCCAAAGGCTTTGTGCTAAGTGACTATATCCGGACTAAGATCCGAAGGCATTTGTGCGAGTTACTAATTCCGGGCTAAGCTCGAAGGCATTTGTGCGAGTTACTAAATCCGAGTTAAGTCCCGAAGGCATTTATGCGAGTTACTATAACCGGGCTATGTCCCAAAGGCATTTGAACGAGTAGCTATATCCGGTTAAATTTCGAAGGTACGTGATTCGGGAATGAGCAATCTTGCTGTGAAATTTCAGATAATACGCTTGTAAAATCCCAACAATGAGGTATGTTTCGTATGTGCATTGGAATAGTTGATTCCCTTCGAATAATATTAGCTCAGTCGAGTAATGAGCTTCCTGTATTTGGTTAAGATGATCCCTTATGTATGAATATAGGGGATGGAATGTGAAGTAGGAATGATTTGAGAATATGTATATATGGAATTATTCGTTTAGTTATATGAATGCTATACTTCTGATGTGCTTAAATTCTTTGCTCAATACTTACTAAGCATTTAATGCTTACTTTGTTTCTTTGATTTTTTTGTTTTATAGATTTTGGTTCTTCAGCTATCGGACTCGGGATTTTGAAGTCGAAGTCGCCCACACTATCAAAGCTCCTTTTTGGTATACTTTTGGTTGAACTTTGAAATGGCATGTATAGGACTACCCTTTTGTTGTTGGTCATGTACCCTTCGGTTTTGTGTAAATTTGGATAGCCATGCGAAAATGGCTTAAATATACTTTGATCATAGCATTATAATCGTTTTGTATGTTGTCCGTCGAGAGGTATGGAAATGTTGGTAATGGTTAGCCATGGGAATGGTTATTCATGATCACTTTGGTATATGTATGACAAACTCTAGTTGATCCATGGAGGATCATGAAATAGGTAAAGTTTACCTTAAAAATAGATGCTGGCAGCAGCAGTGATGTGGATGTGAAAAATCACTAAAAATAGTAGGAATGTAATTAAATAGTGAATAAATTATGTAATCTAACCTTGATGAATCTATTTTCATAGGAAAGTAACGAAACATTCATATGAATAGTATATTATGATATGTTAAAGTTTTCGTGAGACAGGGCCAGAACGGTTTCTGGATCCCCTGATCCGACTTTTGAAATTCATTATAAATTAACCAGAGACATTTAGAAGTCATGCCATAATTTATAGATTCCTTTCTGAGTCTAGTTTCTATAGAAACAAACGGCATCAGTATTGAAGCCCTGTACAGGGAGATATCCAAGTCGTAATGCATGAAGGTCAGTGTAGTCGCACCCTATAACAGGGTAGACTTTAACAAATAAACTGTACTAATTGGCCTGACCAAAAATTCTAGAAAAAAATCTGTAGATGGATATATGAGTCTATTTTCAAGGAAAAATTACGAAACTAATTTTCGAGTTTTGGAACTCAAGATATTATTTTTAAGGTGGCAGTGACGCAGTTAGCCAACTGCCTGGGAATTTTTAAAATGGACTGTGAAAGCAAGTGATTTAAGTCTGCAAACCCCTCGTGTCCGACTCCAGCAACGGTCTCGGGTACGGGGTGTTACAATTATATTGGTATCAGAGCTACGATTTAGTCTATTCTAGGACTACCGTAATGCGTTGGGTTTAGCTATACTTGCCATTTTATGTGATTATTTGATAGTGTGGTGATTTCTGACATTTGCAAATATGTTTATTTATAGTAATGGATCCCGATCCCGACCGAAGCGCAGGTAGTGATGATCTTGAGAGTGTAGCGCTGCTCCCGCACGAGGGATAGCACTGGTGGACTCTCAACCTATTGCTAGTAATCAGAATGATGAGGCTAGACAAGCTTTTTATAGCGTGATGAATGATTGGTTCAACCAATACATTCGAACTAATACGGCTGTTCCACAACCTCCATTCCCGACAAACACAACCCCTGCACCTACCATACCTCCGGTATCTGACCAAATAAGGTCAAATAAGCCCCCAGTTGACAGAATTCGAAAACATGGGGCTACTGAATTTAAGGCTACGGATAGTGATGATGCCGAGCAAGCTGAATTTTGGTTGGACAACACTATTTGGGTACTCGATGAGCTATCTTGCACACCCGATGAGTGCCTAAAGTGTGCCATCTCCTTGCTACGTGATTCTGCCTACTATTGGTGGAATACGTTGACTTCTGTTATGCCTAGAGAGCAAGTAACTTGGGAGTTTTTCCAAACCGAGTTTCAGAAAAAGTATATCAGTCAGAGATTTATGGATCAAAAACGGAAGGAATTTCTTTAACTTAAACAAGGTTCCATGTCGGTTACCGACTATGAACGAAAGTTTGTAAGGCTTAGCCGGTACGCACGAGAATACATTTCCTCAGAAGCTGTAATGTGTAAACATTTCGAGGATGGATTGAATGATGATATAAAGCTGTATGTTGGCATTTTGGAAATCCGAGACACTTGTCGAGCGAGCTTGCAAAGCCGAGGAGCTCAGTATGGAGAAAAGAAAAGCTGAGGCAGGAGCAAGGGAGTTTCATAAAAGGTCTTCGGGGAAGCCCTTCCCACAGTCATCGTAGAAATTTAGAGATGGCTTAGGCTAGTCTAGAGACACTTCGGGCTTTTCTAGACGAGATCGCGATCGACCCCTTGCGAGTGGACGAGTCACTTCGGTCGCCAGTGTGGGAAATGATCGTCGAGATAGAACGGAGTGCCAGTATTGTGGCAAATGGCATTCTGGAAGTTGTAGATTCCATGACTGCTCCTGTTACAAGTGCGGGTCAGTTGACCACTTTATCAAAGATTGCCCAAGATTGTCTGAACAGAATGTAAATCAGAGTGGGAAACCGAGTGCTACCACTGCTCGAGGTAGACCATCTAGAAACACGGGAAATGCTAGTGGTGGTCAGAGAGGATCTAGAGATGCTACGACTAGATCTGAGGCTCGTGCTCCTGCTAGGGCTTATGCTATACGCGCACGCGAGGATGCTTCCTCGCCAGATGTTATTACCGGTACTTTTACTCTCTTTGATACTAATGTGATTGCTTTGATTGACCCTGGTTCTACCCATTCTTATATATGTGAAACCTTAGCATCCAATAAGACTTTACCTATTGAGTCTACTGATTTCGTAATTCGGGTGTCAAATCCCTTGGGTCGTTACGTGCTTGTCGACAAAGTGTGTAAGAAATGCCCCCTAGTAATTAGAGGTTCCTGTTTTCCGGCGGACTTGATGCTTTTTCCATTTGATGAATTTGATGTTATTCTTGGTTTGGATTGGTTGACCGTGCATGATGTGGTTGTGAATTGCAAAAGCAAGACTATTGATTTGAGGTGCTAAATAACGAGATAATCCGAGTTGAGTCTACGGACTTAAAGGGTTGCCGGTGTAATATCGCAATGTTGGCCCGAAATATGTAAGAAAGTGTTGCGAAGCATACCTTGCGTATGTACTTGACGAAAAAGAATTGGAAAAGAAACCCGAATCTGTGCCGGTGGTGTGTGAATACCTGGATGTTTTTCCCAAAGAATTACAAGGTTTACCACCTGTTCGGGAAGTAGAGTTTGGTATTGAGCTTGTACCTGGGACTACGCCAATTTCGATAGCTCCGTATCGTATGGCACCAACCGAGTTAAAAGAATTGAGAGCTCAGTTGCAAGAGTTGACGGATAGAGGTTTCGCTCGACCAAGTTTCTCACCTTGGGGTGCACCAGTATTGTTTGTGAAAAAGAAGGACGGAACCATCAGGTTGTGCATTGACTATCGTCAGCTGAATAAAGTGACGATAAAGAATAAATATCCGTTACCGTGTATTGATGATTTGTTTGATCAACTAAAGGGAGCCTCAGTGTTTTCAAAGATCGATTTGAGATCGGGGCATTACCAGTTGCGAATTCGAGATTCGGATATAACCAAAACTACTTTCAGAACGAGATACGGCCACTACGAGTTCTTAGTGATGCCGTTTGGGCTCACTAATGCCCCTGCGGTATTTATGGATTTGATGAATCGAATCTTGAGCAAGATTTGGACCGGTTCGTAGTTGTGTTCATTGACGACATCTTGGTCTATTCAAGAGATGAGACCGAACATCTTTGAGCACCGAGATTAGTGTTGCAAATTTTACGGGATAAGCGGTTATATGCTAAGTTCAAGAAGTGTGAGTTCGGTTAAAGAGGTTAGCTTCTTGGGCCATGTGGTATCCGATCGGGTATTCGAGTTGACCGAGCAAAATTTCAGCCATACTTAATCGGAAGCCCCAGAAATATTCTCGAGGTTCGGAGCTTTTTGGGACTTTGGTTACTACCGACGGTTTGTAAAAGGTTTCTCGATGATAGCCACACCCATGACGGCTACTTCAAAAAGATGTTAAGTTCGAATGGACGGAAAAATGTCAAAAAGTTTTGATCAACGAAAACTTATTTGATGAAGCTCAATTTTAGTGCAACCCGAATCGTGCAAAGAGTTTGTCATCTATAGTGACGCCTCCCTACTTGGGTTAGGTTGTGTATTGATGCAAGAAGGTCGAGTTGTGGCCTATACGTCGAGACAATTAAAGCCACATGAGAAAAATTATCCGACCCATGATCTCGAATTAGCTGCCATCGTATTCGCCTTGAAAATATGGCGACATTACTTATTTGGTGAGAAGTGCCATGTATTTTCGGATCACAAAAGTCTCAAATATTTGATGACTCAAAGAGACTTGAATCTGCGACAAAGGCATTGGCTTGAGTTGTTGAAAAATTATGAACTTGTCATTGACTATCACCCGGGAAAGGCTAATGTGGTTGCGGATGCCTTAAGTCGTAAATCACTGTTTGCTTTACGAGCGATGAATGTGCACTTGTCTATTCTACCCGACAATGCGTTAGTAGCTGAATTAAAGGCCAAACCATTATTGATTCATCAAATTCGTGAAGCTCAGAAAGTCGACGATGAATTGGTTGCAAAACGGGCTGAATGTGTTCCGAATATGGAATCCAAATTTCAAATTGATGATGACGATTGTTTGAGGTTCAGAAGTCGGTTGTGTGTTCCAAGAAATTCAGAACTCATTTCGACGATTCTGAACGAAGCTCATTGTAGCCGAATGTCAATTCACCCGGGGAGTACGAAAATGTACAACGATCTGAGACGCCAGTTTTGATGGCATGGTATGAAACGAGACATTTTCGATTTTGTTTCAAAGTGTTTAATATGTCAGCAAGTAAAGGCAGAACATCAAGTGCCTACGGGTTTACTCCAGCCAATCATGATACCTGAATGGAAATGGGATCGAGTCACGATGGATTTCGTATCTGGGTTGCCAGTATCGGCAAGTAAGAAAGATGCGATTTGGGTTGTTGTGGATAGACCGACTAAGTTGGCTCACTTTATCCCCGTACGTACAGATTTTTCATTGGATAAACTAGCTAAATTGTATATTTCTCAGATTGTGAGATTACACGGGGTACCTATTTCTATCGTGTCGGATAGAGATCCGAGATTCACCTTGCGATTTTGGAAGAAATTGCAAGAAGCTTTGGGTATCAAGCTGCATTTTAGCACCTCTTTTCATCCACAAACCGATGGTCAATCCGAGCAGATAATTCAGATACTTGAGGACATGTTGAGATGTTGCATCCTCGAGTTTAGTGTTTCGTGGGAGCGGTATTTACCTTTGATTGAATTCGCTTACAACAATAGTTTTCAATCAAGTATTAAGATGGCACCTTACGAGGCTTTGTACGGGCGTAAATGCCGTACTCCATTGTTTTGGACCGAGCTCGATGAGAGTAAAATTTTCGGAGTGGATTTGATTAAAGATACTGAACAGAAAGTAAGAATAATTTGTGAAAGTCTGAAGGCAGCATCAGATCGTCAGAAGTCGTATGCAGATTTAAAACGAAGAGATATTGAGTATCAGGTGGGAGAGAAAGTGTTTCTTAAGGTCTCACCTTGGAAAAAGATACTCAGATTTGGCCGTAAGGGCAAGTTGAGTCCGAGATTCATTGGGCCGTACGAAATCTCCGAACGAGTCGGTCCAGTTGCGTATAGATTGATTTTGCCCCCTGAACTTGAAAAGATTCACGACGTCTTTCATGTTTCGATGCTTCGATGTTATAGATCTGATCCATCACACGTAATTAATCCCTCAGAGGTTGAAATTCAACCCGATATGAGTTATGAAGAAGAATCGATTCGCATCCTAGCTCGTGAAGTGAAAGAGTTGCGAAACAAAAGGGTTCCGTTAGTAAAAGTGTTATCGCTCAAACATGGAATCGAAGAAGCTACTTGGGAACCTGAGAACTCTATGAAAGAGCGATACCCAAACCTATTTACCGGTAAGATTTTCGGGGACGAAAATTTCTTAAGTAGGGGAGAGTTGTGACAGCCCTAAAGTGACCCTAGTAGGAAAGCGGTTTCGGGACCGCTAAACCGAGTCACCAGATTATTTGAATATGGTATTTATTGTCTAAAATATGTGATTATGAATGTGTGAAAGTTTTAGGCTTCAATTTAGTAAATTGCATGTGAATTTAGTCAAAAGGACTTATGTATGACATTTTTGAAATGTGATAGGCTAATCTACAAGGATTTAATAGTGCATGTAATCAAAAGGGAGGACTTGCATGTCAATTTTCCCCCCCTAATATGTAGTGGCCGGCCATGAGCATGGGTGGACAAAGTGTTATGGCAAAAAACATGTCATAAACATGTTGGGATAATGCATTATGTAAGGAATAATAAAATAAAGAGCATGGGCAATGTGTGTGTTTGTTCCCCCCCCCCTTTGCCGTGAGTTTAAGGAAAGAAAACAAAAAAAAAAAAAGTGTTCATTCTTGAACATCCTTGGCTGAATAGAGGAAAGAAAGGAAGGGGAAGAGCTTGAGAAAATCGGCTATGGTGGTTGTTAGACTAAGGTATGTTTGAAGTTGTCCATGAGATTCATGCATGTTTTTATTTGTTAGTTTGACTTCTAGCTAGCCCATGGTTCAAATCTTTGCTATGTCATGGAGATGGTATTCGGCTAAGGTGGATTGGTGTTGATGTCATTTACATGCTAAAACAATGAAGCTTTGTAATGATGCATGTGATGGTGGATTGATGACTCTTGAGTCTTCTTTTTAGAATTTTTGGGTGAGATATTAAGTTCTTTGTTTAACCATGACCAAAATTGAAATGGTATGGTGTTGTGATGCATTCGGCCATGGTAGGAAGTAGAAAGGAAATATGGTTGTTGTTAGATGAAGTAGAGTCTAACAAATGAGCACATATGTGCATTAGTTGCTAGATGGAGAAGAATCGGCTAGCAAGTTGTGTGCTAAGGCCGAATATAATTTTGTATATTAATGAGTAATGCATGTGTTGAATTGATGAAAAGGGAGAGGATGCTTTAATAGTGTATATATGTGTATTAGCCAAGTTTTGAACTTGAAACAAAATGGTGTTTAGTCAATACGAGTGACCATACTTGTAGAATGTATTAAGTGTTGCAATCGGTCTTAGCATAGATGTGTATGTTTGGCCACATGAATGAGTACATAAGTTGATGTGTATGTTCGGCCATAGGTAAGCATATTGATGGCTTTATCTTGACTTAGAAAATTCGGTTAAGGGGAAATATTAGCTAATATGTTGAATTCGATTCGTGATTTCGTACATATGGGACTTTAATGTCTAATGTATATATGGCTAAATGCCTTGAGGTTCTCTTTTGATGTTCAAATGAATTGTGTTAAATTGCTTAATGTGATTAAAAATGCATGACCATTGTGTATTTGAGCTAAAGGGTGGCCATATGACCTATTAAACTCCTTGTCATATTCGCCATAAGCTAGCATAATGAGACTTTAATAAGTTAAATTTGCTTGAATTAGCTCAAGAGCTTAGAGGACCACAGTTGGATAAGGGAAAGGAAAAAGTTATCGAATAGTCACGGAATCGTTCGACCACATCCGAGATAAGTTTTGAGTAATAGAACTTAGATTATGATTTGATTAGATCATGCTCTTTGTATGTGGCTAATGAGCGTAAATTGCAAGTGTGATAAGTGTCTTGTGTTTGAGCTTTGCTAACGAAAATGAAATACGATGTGTCATGATTTATTGATAAATGTGCATGGTTATTGAATGATGTCGGGCTAAGTCCCAAAGGCTTTGTGCTAAGTGACTATATCCGGACTAAGATCCAAGGCATTTGTGCGAGTTACTAATTCCTGGGCTAAGCCCGAAGGCATTTGTGCGAGTTACTAAATCCGAGTTAAGTCCCGAAGGCATTTATGCGAGTTACTATAACCGGGCTATGTCCGAAGGCATTTGAACGAGTAGCTATATCGGTTAAATTTCAAGGTACGTGATTCGGGAATGAGCAATCTTGCTGTAAAATTTCAGTTAATACGCTTGTAAAATCCCAACAATGAGGTATGTTTCGTATGTGCATTGGAATAGTTGATTCCCTTCGAATAATATTCGCTCAGTCGAGTAATGAGCTTCCGGTATTTCGCTAAGATGATCCCTTATGTATGAATATAGGGGATGGAATGTGAAGTAGGAATGATTTGAGAATATGTATATATGGAATTATTCGTTTAGTTATATGAATGCTATACTTCTGATGTGCTTAAATTCTTTGCTCAAAACTTACTAAGCATTTAATGCTTACTCCGTTTCTTTGATTTTTTTTGTTTTATAGATTTTGGTTCTTCAGCTATCGGACTCGGGATTTTGAAGTCCAAGTCGCCCACACTATCAAAGCTCCTTTTTGGTATACTTTTGGTTGAACTTTGAAATGGCATGTATAGGACTACCCTTTTGTTGTTGGTCATGTACCCTTCGGTTTTGTGTAAATTTGGATAGCCTTGCGAAAATGGCTTAAATATACTTTGATCATAGCATTATAAACGTTTTGTATGTTGTCCGTTGAGAGGTATGGAAATGTTGGTAACGGTTAGCCATGGGAATGGTTATTCATGATCATTTTGGTATATGTATGACAAACTCTAGTTGATCCATGGAGGATCATGAAATAGGTAAAGTTTACCTTAAAAATAGATGCTGGCAGCAGCAGTGATGTGGATGTGAAAAATCACTAAAAATAGTAGGAAAGGAATTAAATAGTGAATAAATTATTTAATCTAACCTTGATGAATCTATTTTCATAGGAAAGTAACGAAACGTTCATATGAACAGTATATTATGAGATGTTAAGGTTTTCGTGAGACAGGTCTAGAACGGTTTCTGGATCTCCTGATCCGACTTTGGAAATTCATTATAAATTAAATAGAGACATTTATAAGTCATGCCATAATTTATAGATTCCTTTTTGAGTCTAGTTTCTATAGAAACAAACGGCATCAGTATTGAAGCCCTGTACAGGGAGATATCCAAGTCGTAATGCATGAAGGTCAGTGTAGTCGCACCCTGTAACAGGGGAGAATTTAAAAAATAAACTGTACTAATTGGCCAGACCAAAAATTCTATAAAAAAATCTGTATATGGACATATGAGTCTAGTTTCATGGAAAAATTACGAAACTGATTTTCGAGTTTTGGAACTCAAGATATGATTTTTAAGGTGGCAGTGACGCAGTTAGCCAACTGCCTGGAAATTTTTAAAATGGACTGTGAAAGCAAGTGATTTAAGTCTGCAAACCCCTCGTGTCTGACTCCGGCAACGGTCTCGAGTACGGGGTGTTACATCAATACTTAGCAAAGAAACCAATTGGAAGAACCACACTTACACTAGATTTGACTGAAGTAGAAGGAGTAGTGATTGCACCAAGGGTATTCGGCCGAAAAGGTTCAGCGCTTTACGATTTTGTATGACAAAAGAGGGTTATTTGGATCCAAGGGAAAAGAAAGAAAAGTCAGCAATGAGGTAAAGGAAGAATAGAATTCAGCACAAGGAAGAAGAAAAAGAAAAGAAAGTAGAGGGTTTTCTGCTTTTAGGGAAAAGTGTTTCTGGTAATAGGGTGAAAGAAATTCGGTCATTAGCTTCATACCCTAGCTTTTGGCACCTATTTATAAGCCTTATAGCTGAATTTTTCCCATACCCAATTCCCCATTCGGCTCCATCACTTCTCCCTTCTCATCTCTTCATTTTTCTCCCTTATAGCCCCTTGATCCTTTCCTTAATTTTCTCTCCTGAACACTTCCCTTGGAGTCCACTTTCACGCCACTTCCATCCTTCTAGAAGGTCAAAATTAAACTTCTAAAAACACTAAGCTAGGATTCGAACCTTGGACCTCCTTGCTAGCTATTAATGCCACCTCCCTACACTCTAAGTAGCGCCACTTAGCCACTCCTCTACTAGGCTTTTTGCTGCTATTTTTCCTATCTTTATTTTAAAGCCCAACTACTTGCCAACCCTGATTCTTTTAATAATTAACTTATAATTTCTTCTACCCCTTAATTATAACTCAAACCTTGACCAAGGCCTACTTTTGCGTAATTAGCACTTAACCGGAATCATTAAGCATAAAAAGAAAAATTCAAGATTTCGGGATTTTTGGATTTCAGAATTTTGGGGGCGTTACAACTCTACCCCCTAAAAGAAATTTTGTCCTCGAAATTTCTAACTACTAACACAGACTACCACACCACACTTCAACTGCACACTTCAATTCCAACTTAGGTAACTAGCACACTATCGGTAAGTACGTACCATTATTTGCCTCTGGAGCGTCTCCATCCTCTTGACGACGTGTTGCATAGACCAAAGCTGGCTGCCTCGCTTCAGCATGATCAGCACCTCTGTCTGGTGCTCCATGACCCAAACCGCTTCCACCCCTAGCCTGATCACGGCTTTTCGGCAGTAGCTGACCACCCCTCGGTGGCTGTACACCACCTCGGTCCATGATTGGTACCTGAGCTGACATTCTAGGGCAATTCTTGATCCTATGCTCCATAGATTCACAAGCTTGACAAGCTCCCGTCCTCTTCCAACACTCGCCTACATGACTTTTTCCACAATCAGCACAAAGTGGCTCCCCTGGATTAATAGCAGGGGGCCCTGCTCTATCTGGCCCATTAACTCTAGCCTTAGCCCTAAGCATCTGTCCTACACCAGGAGTCTCAGCCTCCCTCTTATTCCTACCCCTTTCTTTCTCCCGATTTAAGCGCTTAGTGCGCTTTACCTCCTCCGCTATCTTTACCTTCTCCACCAACTCTGAGAAAACTCGCTCCCCTTGTGGAGCTATCAGTACCCTGAGCCTATCTTTAAGTCCATCCTCAAACCTCACGCAATGCTCATACTCTGTTGCCACCATTACTCTCGCATACCTATTAAGGCGTAAAAACTCTACCTCATACTCCGCCACCGATTTGTTCCCTTGGGTTGAATTCAGGAACTCCTTCCTTCTAGCATCCATATAGCTTGCACCCACATACTTCTCTTGGAAATGAAGCTTTGAAAAACTCCCAAGTGACCCGCTCCGGTTGGGTGCTCTCTTTCACTGTCAGCCACCACTGGTAGGCTTATTCCCTAAGCAGTGACACTACTCCTTTCAACTTTTGCTCAGGTAAGTAGTCCAGGTCCTCCATTATCTTTTCCTTGGCCTCTAACCAATATTCTACCACATTAGGAGCCACGCCAGCAACGCCCTTGAAGATCTCAACCTTGTTCGAACGAAGTCTCTCTGGAATGGACCCCCGATTTTTGCTACCATTATTGGGCCCAGCAACCCTTTCCACAATTCTCAGCATTGCCTGTGACAATGCATCTTCTCCTGCGGCCCAATCATATGGTCCATTCCCAACCACAAATGAGGCCGGAGCCTCTTCTACTCCAACATTGGGCACATGTCCCGATGCCGACGATTTAGCCCTAAAACTTTCACGGCCCCTTGCACCTCTTCTAGCACTCATCATCGATTCGCGTATTATCTAGATTAGAAATTTTATGAAGTCTTAGTTAGTTTCAATAATTAACCCGATGTTTTATGGAAGTAATTAAGGAGAAGATTATTTTCGAAAATCCTCTACAGTTTCAAGTTCCTACGGGCTTTGGTTCCATTCTAACAAAATCATTTAGAATAGCCCTCTAACTGTTTACTGTATAATAATTTAAACAAATTTAAGAGTAAAAGTACTTACTTGGTTTGACGTCGGAGACTCGTTGTGCCGCTCAGCAAGACTTCCCTTTTTCCAAAACATTATGATCCAATCAAAAATAGTTTTTTAAACACAAAAAAAACCAAGTAATAAGGCCCAAATCACTGCCTGAGTTTTGCAACCTGCGCTCTGATACCACTAAATGTAACACCCCAAACTCAGCCCGGACGTTATGGCCGAATCTGGTGCGTCACATTGAAGTGTTTTAGCGAAAATTGTGTTTTCATTGAAAACCCTTCTTAAAATAAAGAAACCTTAACTATCTTTAAACAAAACTCCTTTCCAACACTTGCTTAAAATATATGATTTTATGAAAACATGTCATTCTAAAATGTAGTTGCGGAAACGTAAAAGAGACATACTATAGTTTAAGAAACCATGCTCAACTCCTTATAATTACGTCACATAAAAATGATAACAATCCAAATGATAACAAAATGGAAGGCCTTATTACAATCTAGTCTGAAATCAGTTAATAATCAGAAACTTATATGCTTTAAAATGAAAAAAAAAAGGTCTAAATTCTCTTGCTAGCTGGCCACCCAGAGTCCCTCCAAACATCGAACCTCCTATTGAGCATCACCTGAAAATAAAATAAAAGAGGGGGCTAAGTTTTCACAAACTCAGTGTGTACAACCGTTGACAAAAAACAAGCATTCAATGAGAAATCATCAAACATGCAATGGAATCCCATCCAAATTATCCATCCGCTACACACCAGCTCCATCCCCCGTCACACTATGTGGGGATATAAATATCGACCCACCCAGCCCACACACCAATGGTAGCCTGGTTGCGAAACTACCTTCATTTACATATTGGGATTTAAAAGCTATCGGTGGATCCACGATTCTCAAGCAACCATGCGATCCTCATATACTTCCTTCGTTCCATAGTTCCCACCCCATATGTAACCTAAGCAGAACATCATATGTATGCATGTCACATCCATAAAACTTACATTCAACACCTAGGGGTATTTTGGTCATTTTCGCCCTTAGGGGCATTTCAATAATTTTCCCTTAATTATGGTTTTCACTTACCTTGACACGTTAACAAGTCCCGTGAGCTAAGATGAATGAATACTATGCACCAGATAGGATTCCAGAGAAGAGGAGGTGGGTCATTCAGACCGCTTAAGTACCAAGCTCTCCCTAGACCCAGTCCTAGACATGCATATACTCGTTGCCACACATTAACCCTTTGACTTGTCCACGGTCACAATGTATTAATTAAATCTTATGTAATTTATCATATACTAGGCCCAAACCCCCTTACAACACCCAAACAAATTCTCATACCTGTATTTGGCCCATTAAGCCCAATCATATTCATATGGCCTATTAGGCCCAAATCACAAGTATATGGCCCATTGGGCCCAAATCACATTTATATGGCCCGTTAGGCCCATTCACATTCATATTCATGCTCACATACAAATTCCTATCACATAGCATCATTAATCATTTTTTGCCTATTATGGGCCGCACAGCCCATCAGGCCCATTTAGCCCATTCTAGCCCGTATGGCCAAATCACAACCCAAGTCCACGGAATCGCCCTTGGGTCTCAGGCAACCTATTGGTCTCCCCCTTACGAGTGTTTGCGCCCTCGCAAGACTACCGTAGCCAAACATTCAGCTTTTTGGCATTTCGGCTTTTCGGTATTTCAGCTTTTGTCGATTCATAGTGCGTATGCAGTGTATGTACACACCTGGTAATAAAGCATGCTACGATTCCCTTAGTGACCAACCTACAATGATATCACCCTTCAATTAATCGCATGCCTAATACATAGCTTTACTAAAACCGAAACCTCACCTTAACCTTACCTTGAACACCAATCCCTAATAGCTTTTCCTTGATCACGTACTCCTTAGATCTACATTAATCTTACTTACTAAAACTAGAATAATAGGTGGCTCATATCCAACACAAGCCCCCTTACCCTACTATGGCTATTCGGCCAACCTTAGCCAATGGAAGAGGAATACTTACCAAAACCACAACACCTAAGGAGTAATTCGGCAATGAGCTAAGATCCGAGATCTGATACTAATTCCCTACCACAGTTGATTAGAAAGAGTGAGGGAAAATATTCGATACTTAGCAAAGAAACCAATTGGAAGAACAACACTTACACTAGATTTAACCAAACTAGAAGGAGTAGTGATTGCACCAAGGTATTCGGCCAAAGAGGTTCGGCCCTTTATGATTTTGTATGGAAAAAGACAGTTATTTGGCTCCAAGGAAAAAGAAAGAAAAGTCAGCAATGAGGTAGAGGAAGAATAGAATTCGGCACAAGAAATATGAAAAAAAAAAGAAAGCAAAGGGTGTTCGGCATTTCGGCTTTTTGGCATTTCAACTTTTGTCGATTCATTGTGTGTGTGTAGTGTATTTACACACTGAGTTTGTGAAAACTCACCCCCTCTTTTATTTTAATTTTAGGTGATCTTCAATAGATGGTTGGATATTTGGAGGGACTCTGGGTGGCCATCTAGCAAGACAAATTTGGATTTTTTAAGCATATAAGTTTTATTTTATTAAGTATGTTTCAGACTAGATTGTAATAAGGTTTCCATTATGCTATTATTACTGGAATTATAATGATTTTTTTTAATGTAATTACGAGAAGTTTAACATGGGATTCCTAAATTATAGTATGTTTTCTACGTTTCCGTGACTTTATTTTTAAATGATAAAGTTTTCTTAAAATAAATGTTTTAAACAAGGCTTTCGCAGCTGAAAGGTGTTTATTTTTAAGTTAATTAAGGTTTCTCTTGTTTAAGAAGGGTTTTCAATGAAAATACAAGTTTCGCTAAAACACTTCAATGTAACACGTTAGATTCGGCCATAACGTCCGGGCCGAGTTTGGGGCGTTACACTATGAAAACGAGTGCTTCTGACTTTCATGTTGGGTGTAGGCTTACGATCCTTTCTCCGAATCTTGGTTTTGAGTTTTCAGTAGGTCTATGCTCGGCTTCTGCCCTTTCGGCCTTCTCTTTCTTTCCCCCTCTGTCGTGCTAATCTTGTCTCTAACACCTTCTCTTACTGTCGATTTGCTAGGAGTATTGGGTGATTAATCTCGGTCAGCGGTTTAAGTGGGCTAAGCCACCTTTGTTCAATCAACGTAAGTATTAATGATGTCTTGGGATAAGTGTTTAAAAAGAGGTTGTTAACCCAATTGTCAAATGATTAATGGAAGGACTTGATTGAATGTAGGTTTTGGTGCTCGTGGGCTATTCACACGTTTTTGCAAACAGGTGTGTGTAAAACATTGGCTCTACTCGTAAATTGGAAAACGCCAAAATAAGAGACCGTCGATGCTATACGGGTGTGCGCTCGCTCGTGTGGTGATCTGAATGCATAAACATGGGCATTTGATCATAGAGGCCACCATGAGCGATTTTATGGGCTTAGGCCGTTCTGGGCCATATTGGCTGAAATGGGCTATGTGGGCCCCATGGGCCTATGGGCCCCACACTTGTAAACCATACTGACGTGTGGTGAATATACGGCCAGGCTATGTAAGCTACACGACCAAGGCCATTTGTGGGCTAGGTGGGCCACACGGGCGTATGGACCCGCATTATGGGCCTTAGGCCCATTTTCACTGTTTGACTGTTAAGGTTGCACGTGTCACCCGAGATAACTGCGGACCTACTGTGGGGTCAGTAAGCATACCTATAGCCTAAATTGATAAATGATTGTTATGCCCCTATGAGGTAAAATGACTATTATGCCCTTATAAGATGTATGACTGATTGAGCATGCCATTTTTTATATATTGCATACATGCATGATATTATGATATTTTGCATGGGGATGGGTTTATTATGATTGGAGGAATTGTTTTATACTGATAGCTCTGCTGCAAATATTGTTTAGTGCCGCAACTGATGCTATTTTGGAGTGTAGGGATAGGTGGGTTGATTTTATCCCCACATAGAGTGTAGGACTAGACGAAGTGGAGTGTAGAGGCTGGTTGGGTAGGATTTCTGATTGCATATCTATATTGTTGCCGACATTGAAATGGGCTAAGGCCCACACTGATTCTGATACTGTAATGGGCTAAGGCCTAAATAAAACTGAACTGTTACTGATTAGGGCTTAGGCTCAAACTGTATTTGTTTGCTGCATGATTGATTGTTTGTTTATAAAGGGATTACACATTGAGTTTTCGTAAACTCACCCTTCTATTTATTTGTGTAGGTAATCCCCAGTCTTAGGCAGATCGGTGCTGCGAGGGACTGAAAGGTGGCCACACAACCGCACATGCTTCCATATTTGCCTTTAAATGTACAAGTAATTTAATTTTGGTATTTGTTTATGTTATAAGGCCTCTTAAAATTTTTAACTTTAAATTTGGGGTTTTATTTATTTTGATTCATATCTGTTAGTAGTAGGACGCGGGTTTTCAAAAAGATAAATGTTTTTCAAAACACCATCTTTACGCAACATATTTTAAAAGCTTCCACAAAAAACAATGTTTTAAAAAGTAATAATAATTTTAATATGATTAACATTTTGCTAAACGACTTGAGTTTTAAATTAAATGAACATCTTTAAGATCACATAAAGTGGATAAATTGAGAATGGGTTTTTTTTACAATATCGTATTTTGGGAATAACACTTCAATCTGACATCGCCAAATTCGGCCATAACGTCTAGGCCAGGTTTGGGGTGTTACATTTTGTGGTATCAGAGCCAGGTTGCAAAACTCGGCTGTTGATTTGGGTTTTCTCTAAAAGTTTGAAATTTCCAAAAAGAATTGTTTTAAATGAATTAAAAGTATTTTGAAAAGTTTTATTGAATGTGTGGTACACTGAGTCTCCTGCGCCGATTCTGTAAGTCTCAAAAAACTGTTGCTAGTTTAAAAGTGAAATGCTGATACTATTATAGGTAGTAGACTCTATTGAAATACTCTATTTAGGGTAAACCAAAACTATAGTAAGATTTTGATCTGCGAAAATGAACTCTGAATTACTGATACTATTTTCCATAAAATATCTGTTAATAAACATTGGAACTGTAAACTGATGCATAAAATTGTTAATACAGATAAAGCATAAATCGATAATGAGCACCAGAGGTAATCGTGAAACAGTACAACAGGCTGCGGCGGAGACCGTGGAGGTGCTCGGGCTCAATCTTTGTCTTTTGGCCATATGCCTAATGTTGAAGCTAGGGAGGCACCGACTTCACCTATGACTAAGACTGGGTTTCATGATCGTGGGCTAGTTAAGGCTGAACATCAGTTACTTTCAGGGTTGCTTCAGCCAGTTAAGATTCCACTTTGGAAGTGGGAGAGAGTAACTATGGACTTTGTTGGTGGGCTCCCCTAATGCCTACTAGGAAGGATTCAGTATGGGTCATCATGGATCAGTTGACCAAGTTAGGCCATTTCATACCAATTCGTACTGATTACTCTTTGTAGAGCTGGCTAAACTATATGTGCCTGAAATAGTGAGACTACATGGGGTATCGGTTTCCATAATATCTGATATAGTTCCTCGCTTCACGTTTCGATTTTGGAAGAAGTTACACGAGGCTTTGGATATAAGGTTGGACTTCAGTACTGTATTCCACCCTTAGATAGATGGTCAGTCAGAGAGAGTGATTCAGATACTGGAGGATATGTTACGGAGTTGTGCAATCGATTTTCGAGGCAGTTGGGAGGATTACTTACCATTAGCAGAGTTTGTGAATAACAATAGCTACCAGTCTAGCATACAGATGGCACCGTATGAGGCATTATATGGTCGTAGGTGCTGTACTCCTTTATGTTGGACTGAGTTGGGCGAGTGGTGTGTTCTGGGCCCTGAATTAGTTTCTGATACCAGGGCTAAAGTTAGACTAATTCAGGAGCGACAGAAGGCGGCATTAGACAGACAAAAGTCGTATGCAAATCTGAAGCGTAAGAAGATTGAGTATTCTATGGGGGATTTTGTTTTCCTCAAGGTCTCGCCATGGAAGAAGGTACTGAGATTTGGACGGAAGGGCAAGCTGAGCCCTAGTTTCATTGGGCCTTACAGCATACTGAAG
Organism: Gossypium arboreum; assembly: GCF_025698485.1. Taxonomy (NCBI): domain Eukaryota; kingdom Viridiplantae; phylum Streptophyta; class Magnoliopsida; order Malvales; family Malvaceae; genus Gossypium; species Gossypium arboreum. The sequence goes on along the minus strand of NC_069078.1, from coordinate 19,658,795 downwards.
TGCGTGGTACAGGTTGCCTATCAACTTGAGTTACCTCCAGAGTTAGATCAGATTCATGTTTGTTCCACGTCTCTATGTTGAGGTGCTATGGCTCTGATCCCATGCATGTTATTTCAACTGAGGAGGATGAGGTTAGGCTGGATCTGACTTTGGAGGAGGAGCCAGTTCAAAATTTAGATCGTGATGTGAAAGTTTTGAGGAAAAAGTCTATCCTACTGGTTAAAGTACTTTGGCACAATCGCAACTCACAGAAGTCCACGTGGCAACCCATAGAAGCGATATGACAATAGTACCCTTATTTGTTTTGACCAGGTAAATTTCGAGGCCAAAATTTTCTTTTAGAGGGGTAGAGTTGTCACGCCCCAAATCTTAAATAATTATTTTTGTATGGTTGTGATACAACTGCATGTCCACTTCAATGGTTAAGTGTTCTGGGAAGAGTCTGATAAGTCATGGATTCAAGCCTTGGCTTGTGCAAAAATTTTGTTTCTTACTTGAATAAACCCTATCTCTAGTCAGTAGGATTCCTATTTAAATGTGGGTGAAACATGTTAAAAAAGGCCTACTAGTCCAGGGGATAGGGGCGTGTGGAGTGTTCCATAGGGTTTGAAGTTCGAGACTTGGTGAAGTAAAAGGAGTGTTTATTTTGCTGCCTTTGCCGTGTGGGTAGTAGAAGTTGACCGAAACACTACTGAATGGAAGGGAGTTGAATGAGTGGTTGAGGAGATTATGGTGGAGAGATTTTAGGAGAAAAATTTGGGATCTTTCGGGTTTTGCTCGTTTTAGTCTATTCTCGAATTTTCTTTTCCTTAAAATTCTTTTGGTTGACCGTTGCTTTATGCTCTCTTTCTCTCATTTAGTTTTCCTCTATGGCCGAATGATCTTGCTTCGTATCTCTCAATTCTTTTTGAAAACTTCTTTCTCTACTATTGATTTCTCTTCTCTTATTTTCTCCTCCCCCTCCTTCGATTCTTTCTGTATTAACAGATCCCTTCTATTTTACATATTGTTACCTTAACTGAATATTACTCATTCTTTCCCCATCTGTGTTGTTTCTTCTGTACTCTCTGACGATATAGGTGGTAATATAACTATTCGATTATGCTCTTTCTTTCCCTTTCTCCCTCTTTATCATTTTAGTCTTGCGCTCAACATCTGCTTGTGCTGCCTTTTTCTGATAGTGGGTAATTGTGCCATTGACCCCTCTATCAAAACGACTGCTTCCAGCTTTCGTGTTGGGTGTAGACCTACTGCTCCTTTCTCCGAATCTTGGTTTTTCATTTTTGGTAGGTCTATGCTCGGCTTCTGCCCTTTCAGCCTTCTCTTTCTTTCTCTCTCTGATGTGCTAATCTTGTATCTAACACCTTCTCTTACTGTCGGTTTGCTTGGAGTATTAGGTGATCAATCTTGATCAGCGGTTTAAGGGGGCTAAGCCACCTCTGTTCAATCAAGGCAACTATTAATGTTGTTTTGGCATAAGTGTTTAAAAAGGGGTTGTTAACCCAATTGTCAAACGATTAATGTAAGGTCTTGATTGAATGTAGGCTTTGATGCTCGTGGGCTATTCACATGTTTTCGCAAACAGGTGTGTGTAAAACACTGCCACTACTCGTAAACCGGCAAAAGCTGAAATAAGAGACCGTCGATGCTACACGGGCGTGCGCTCGCTCGTGTGGTAATCCGAATGCATAAACATTGGCATTTGATCGTAGAGGCCACCATGATCGATTTCATGGGCTTAGGCCGTTCTGGGTCATATTGGGCTGAAATGGGCCGTGTGGGCCCTACGGGCACGTGGGCCCTACACGGGTAAACCACACTGACGTGTGGTGAATATCGGGCCAGGCTGTCTAATCCACACGACCAAGGCGATTTCTGGGCTAGGTGGTGCACACAGGCGTGTGGGCCTGCATTATGGGCCTTGGGCCCATTTTCACTGTTTGACTATTAAGGTTGCACGGGTGACCCGAGACGATTGTGGACCTACTGTAGGGTTGGTAAGCATACCTAGACCCCAAATTGATAAATGTCTTTTATGCCCCTATTAGGTAAAATAACTATTATGACCTTATAAGATGTATGACTAAATTAGCATGCCATTTTATATATATTGCATACATGCATGGTATTATGATATGTTGCATAGGGATGGGTTTATTATGATTGGAGGAAGTGTACTGTACTGGCAGCTCTACTGCAAATACTGTTTAGTGTCGCAACCGATGCTATTTTGGAGTGTAGGGATGGGTGGGTTGATTTTATCCCAACATGAAGTGTAGGGCTAGACGGAATGGAGTGTAGAGGCTGGTTGTGTAGGATTTCTGATTCATATCTATATTGTTATAGACACTAAAATGGGCTAAGGCCCACACTAATACTGATACTGTAATGGGCTAAGGCGTAAATGAAATAGGCCCACACTGATACTGATACTGTAATGGGCTAAGGACTAAATGAAATGGGCTAAGGCCCACACTGATACTGATACTGAGACCGTTTGAGTGACTGTTTGTTTATAAAAGGATTACACACTGAGTTTATCTAAACTCACCCTTTTGTTTATCTATGCAGGTAATCCCCAGTCTTAAGCGGATTGGTGTTGTGAGGGACTCAAAGTTGGCCACACAACCGCACATGCTACCATATTTGCCTTTAAGTGTACAAGTAATTTAATTTTGGTATTTGTTTATGTAATGAGGACTCTTAAAATTTTTAACTTTTAATTTGGGGTTTTATTTATTTTGATATATTTGTTAGTAGTAGGACACGAGTTTTCAAAAAGATAAATGCTTTTCAAAACACCATGTTTACGCAACATATTTTAAAAGCTTATGCAACAAACAATGTTTTAAAAAGTAATAACAATTTTAATATGATTAACATTTTCTAAACGACTTGAGTTTTAAATTAACATCTTTAAGATCACACAAAGAGGATAAATTGAGAATGGGTTTTTTTTTACAATATCGTACTTTACGAAAAACACTTCAATGTGACATCGCCAAATTCTGCCATAACGTCTAGGCCGGGTTTGGGGTGTTACAGTGCCTGTCTCCATCATTTCAGATAGAGATCCTCAGTTTACTTCTCAACTTTGGAGCAAATTGCAAGAAGCTCTAGGTACCTAGTTACACTTTAGTACTGCATTTCATCCCCAACAGATGGTCAATCTGAATAGGTAATACAGATCTTGGAAGATATGATTCAGTGTTGTGTACTTGAGTTTGAAGGTAACTAGAAATGGTATATGCTTCTAGTTGAATTTGCTTATAATAACATTTATTAGTCTAGTATTAAAATGGCACCATATGAAGCCTTGTATGGGTGCAAATGTAGAACTCCATTATACTGGACAGAACTCAGTGAGAAAAAGTTACATGGAGTTGACTTGGTCTGAGAGACCAAGGAAAAAGTCAAAGTAATTCAAGACAGCTTGAAAGCGAATTCTGATCGACAAAAGTCTTTTGCTGATTTGAAGAGAAAAGAAACAGAATTTCAAGTTGGTGACAAGGTATTCTTGAAAGTGTCGCCTTGGAAGAAAGTACTCCAGTTAGGTCGTAAAAGGAAATTGAGTCCACGAGTCATTGGACCTTATGAGATTATAGAAAGAATTTGACCGATTGTGTATCGGTTAGCTTTACCACCAAAGCTTGATTGGATTCATAATGTTTTTCATGTGTCTATGTTACAGCAGTATCGATTTTATCCTTCACATGTTATCTCTCTGAAAGAGGTAGAGATCCAGCCTGGTATGACATATGGTGAGGAACCAATCAAAATCTTAGCTCGAGAAACAAAAGAGTTAAGAAATAAAAAGATAGCTTTGGTAAAACTTTTTTGGCAATGACATGGTATAGAGGAAGCTACTTGGGAACCGGAGGATAGTATGAGGAAGCAATACCCGAATCTTTTTACTGGTAAGATTTTTTAGGACGAAAATCCTTAAAGGGGAGAGAGTTGTAACAACCCATTTTTTAATGAATTAAAATAATGGTTTCGGGACCACAAATCTGACCCAAAATATATTTTTTTTTTATTTTTCATATGGCCCGTAAAATTTTATGAATGACGTAAGAAAATTTTGATATGAAAATTTTATCAATTAAGTGTCCAATTATGAGAAGGACTAAATCGCATAAAATGCAAAAGTTGAATTATAGTAGCTTTGAGGATTAAATAGCTATGGAATCCAAAACTTAAGGTCTTCATATGGTAATTAGACCATTAATAAAAGTATGTAGATTTTTATGGTGGGCAAGGACTAAATTGGAAATAGTAAAATATTAATTAATTAAAAGATGAAAAGAATTATATCATCTTATTTTGTCATCTTCAACCTTAAAAATACATGGAAACCTTAGGAGAGAGAAAATAAGCTTTCAAGGCCTAATTGGGTAAGTTTCCTTGTCCCGTTTTTAGTAATTTTGGTATTTTTGAAATCAGGATAACTTAATCTCTCTATTTGAGGTATTAATTTGAAAGGTTATCAAAGTATGAAAGTGGGTCATATATGTATTATGCTAGAAATTAGAAATTTATGATAGAAAATGAAAGATTATTAATAGATAAACAACTTTTACAAAGTGATAAAACATGATTTAGGGACTAAAATAAAAATTTGTAAAATTTGATGAAAATTTTTGAAATTTTATGAATACATGTGCTGGAAAATTTGTAATGGGGCTTTGGTTAGCTTGGAATAAGGAGTAATTTGTACAAGTTTTATTTTTCGGGCCTAGGGACAAAATCAAAATTTTTGGAAAAGTTAGGGGCAAAATAATAATTTTGCCTAGGACATAAATTGAGTCCGTCTAAGTATGAAATGCATGAAATTATGATTAAACTCATTTATATAGATCTAGGAAACACTAATTCGAGGTTAGATCGAGGAAAAGAAAAGATTTTGGATTAGTAGACTTTTACTTAAACAAGTGTCGAGGTAAGTTCTTGTAACTTAATCGACATGTAATTCTGTTAATTAACTGTTGTGTTGTATGTAATGTGATTTATGTTGATGTGCTTCACTTGTATGCTATGATGAAAAATGAAAATAAGCTTGAAATGGTGATAAAGGGTTAGTCCCGATTGGATGTTGAATTCCTATGATTGTATGCACTTTCCCGAAACAAATAGGGTCCTGCATTTGTTGCAGACGGGATTTAGCTTGGACGAGTAATCCCAATGACCTTGTTATAAAAAAGATTTAGCCTGGGCAGGTAATCCTGATATAATACCTCTCGAGCATAGATTATGATTAGGGTTTAGCCTGGACTGGTAACCCTAATGGATCTCTTATGAGCATACGTTATATAAAGGATTTAGCCTGGACTAGTAATCATGTTATACGACATGTGGCTCGTGAGTGTATTTCTTGGTTAAGTACTCTAAGGGGTAACCTTGATAAGAATTTACGAATTAATGAATCGTACACCTCGAGTATACTATTTAAGCCTTCATCGGAATTTTAATGATTCAACGGACATATAACTCTTGACATGGCACAGAAACTTTGAGATGAATTGATAATGGCTTGAAAGAATATTGCTTGATGAGCTCATCTATGTTACTTGATTTATATGAATAGTTTGGTGACTAACATGTTTGATGGAATGTATATGATTAGGCCATTTAGCCAAATGGATGGAAACATAACCTTGTATGCCTAGATTTTAATAAACAAGATTGGTAAGTTTAGTTTCTGTTATACGAACTTACTAAGCATATAATGCTTACTCCTTTTATTTTTTTCCCTGTTTTATAGCACTCGGAAGCTCGTAAAGGTTGGAAGATCATTGGAGCATCCTCACACTATCATCTAGCATTTTGGGTATATTTTGTGAAATCATTTTGGTATAATGGCATGCATAGGGAAACTTGGCCAACAGTGACTTGAAATGTTATTTTGTAACCTAGCCATAGGAATGGCTAGTAATTGTAACACCCCTAGCCTGTATCTGTCGATGGAATTGGGTCATAAGGGCATTACAAAATAAAACACAATTCCGAAAAATTGAATAAACATTTAAATAATCACAAGAATATGTTTCAGAAAATTCATTAAGATTTAAAACATAAGCTAACGCAACTTTTAATTTGAACATTTCATATTATTGATAAAACTTAGGCATAACGTTCACAGGTAACTATATTAAATTATAATGCATCAACAATTCTATAAATACGGCATTAACATGGAAACTTTTATGAATGACATATATTTTACATATTAATGCTATTAATAGCAAGCATTTGATAATAAGTCAACTTAGTTCATCCCTTGGTCTGACTGGCTATCATATATATGTTATACACATTCATTATTTACACTTATTTAACAAGTTCATATAACCATTGGCATATAAATATTAGACATACATAATTAGTCATACATTTCCCGTACCAAGCTCATGGAAACTTAATTAACATGTAAGGCCAACTGTATGTACGCATGTACTAACTTATTGTATAAGTGAGCATTACAATTATGGCTTGCATATGCTTTTCTCTTTACCTAATATTTTTATAATTTATATTAATCCAATGTCATTCATAATAGGCTACATGACCGAATGTACATATAAACAAGATAAGTATATTATATATTATAATTACGTCCTATATATAGTTTCAATTTAAAACCTAGCATACATGTATTTATGTAACATAATCATCTTATGCTCATGAAACGTACGCATTTACCCAAAAAGCCAAGGCCACACTTGATAGTAAAGTTGTAACACCCCAAACCCGGCCCCGACATTATGGCCGGATTCGACGTGTCACATTGAAGTTTTTAAGAAAACCCATGCCTCTTTCAACGTCCTTCTTAGTGTTTTAAAAGATAGTATTTGCTAAGTTAATAAAGTGAATGGAAGCTGTACACCAGGTAGGTATCCGAAATAGAGGAGGTAAGCCATGAACGCTGCTTAAGTACCAAGCTCTTGATTGGATCCAATCCTAGACATGCCCACAACCATTGCCACACTTTGGCGCTAGGTTAGGTTTTGAGAAAAACGAGTTGGAATTCATTTAAGTAGATATTTTTGATAAATTGATTAATTGTATCGTTGCGTTATTTTGAAAACAATTATCATTTTGGAAACGCGCCCTAGGTTTAACTCATATTGCTATCAGAAAAATATAGGGTATAAAATAAAATAATCCCAGAAAAATAATTAAAATGGCCTTATTACAACCCAAAACCAAATAATAATATTAAAAAGATAAAACTTATAAAGAAATAAATCGGCTACTTATTGCAATTAAAAGAAAAGTAAATGATGAGTGTGACCATCTCCAAGTCCTCGCACTCTAAACCATCTAAGCGTAGGGATTACTCCGACGATTAAAAGCGGGTGAGTTTACGAAAACTCAGTTTGTAATCCCCAACAACAAACAAACAGTGAATAACACAGTGTCAGTACAATCTGCGCCAAAGCCCTATTCAGTAACAGTACAGTCTGGGCCTTAGCCCTTAAATAGTAGCAATATGGGCCTAAGCCCTAATTCAGTCTCGACATATACTGGGCCGAAGCCTTTTCACAAATCATATCACTGGGCCGAAGCCTTTTCATAATTCATATCACTAGGCTGAAGCCTTTACTGTAAACGGTATGGCCCTTAGGCCCATTTCAATATCATATGTAATGTCAATTGATGTATGCAAGCCCATTTCAATATCACATGAAATACCAATGAATGTATGCAAGCCCATTTGGGGAGACTACTCAACCCACCATCTGCTACCTCCACCCGTACCAACCAACACACCATGTGGGGAATAACTCAACCCACCTAACCAATACACCACTGGCAGCATAGCTGCTTTATCATATATCTGGAGGCCTAGCCTCTTTAATAACTGGGGCAAAGCCCTTTTCGGTAAACTGGGGCAAAGCCCTTTTCAATAAACTGGGGCAAACCCCTTTTCAATAAACTGGGGCATAAGCCCTTTTCGATAAACTAGGGCATAAGCCCTTTTCAATAAACTGGGACATAAGCCCTTTTCGGTAAACTGGGGCATAAGCCCTTTTGCACTTCCTCTATCCATATAAAAACCCAACCAATGCAACATGTCATGTGTGCAGAATGTCATGCCCATATTTGAATTAAATAATCACAGTCAAGTCATTCATATCACCAACATATATTCACAATCAAATCTGTCAACCACACAGTCCAAGTCAGTCACTTGCCCACAAGGGCAAAACAGTCATTTTTCACATTATAAGGGTATTTTCGTAATTTTACCAAATATCAGTATTTTACATGTTCATTACAACTATCAATATTTCCGAGTGTTTAAACAATGATCTTTAACCCACTTTACCAAATTCTGGCTTTTGGGCCCAAAACCCCTAATGGGCCGTACGAATGTTGATTTAGCCTACTTAACCCAAAATTTACAACAATATTAACCGTGTTAACGTGCAACTTTTCCAAATTCCATTTTCTATCAATTCTACCCAAATGGGTCCGAAAGCCAATTGGGCCCAATTTCAGCCCATTGAGGCCCAACTTACCATCGTGCACAAAATTGAGTTCCTACCCGTTCCATCGATCCAGACACTGATCTTATCATATTTATCGCATCTATACCCACACGCAACATTACAAGTTCCCAAAATGCCGGTATTTTAGCATTTTGGCTTCTCAGCAAATATTAATCTAAGCTACTAAGAGGGTTAGTACACACCTATTATGGGTTGAAGTTGAAACGTTTCCATAATCAATCACCTGCGATAACCACCACCTGTCACTCAAACTTAACTAATCCAATATCAATATATGTAAATCCTAAGCACATCAGTCATACAGAACATAAGGGCATATTCGTCATTTTACCATACAAGGGTATTACGGTCACTTTACCCTACAGGGGCTTTACGGTCTTTTTACCTATTAGGGTTATTTTAGTCATTTCATCCTACAAGGGTGTTTTGGTAAATCTACAAACCAATGGTATTTCAGTAATTTTGTAAACCAATAGTATTTCTATAATTTTTAGAAAGTCAAGGGTATTTCTGTAATTTTGTAAATCAGGGGTATTTTGGTAATTTTACAAATTGAGGGTATTTCGGTAATTTCACAAACCAGTGGTATTTCGGTAATTTTACAAACTCGGAGAATTTTGGTAATTTTACAAACTAGGGGTATTTTGGTAATTCTATCCTACAAGGGTATTTCAGTAATTTTGTAAATCGAGGGTAAAACGGTAATTTCATAAATCGAGGGTAAAACGATAATTTTGTAAATCAAGGGTGAAACGGTAATTCTATAGATCAAGGGTAAAATGGTAGTTCTACAAATTGAGGGCTTTTCAATAATTTGGTAAACTAAAGTATTCTAAACAGGGATAACAATACGAATGGGCCTAAAGCCTATTCTCGGCCCAAATGGGCCCACACGCTTGTGTGGCCCTTTTAGCCCAAATCTAGCCACAAATATGAGATTCACCTAGCCTAGTCCAATATTTACTACACAATCAAACAACTTATCCAATTGGGCTCGTAGGCCCATTAGGCCCACATGACCCCTTTCGGCCTATCGCGGCCCGAAGTAGCCATCCTACAGCTAGAGTAGCGAGAAAATACACACTTGATAGGAGACTAGAGTTAACCCACGCTCCGAGCACTCTTAGCCAACGCCCAACCCACACGAGCACGCCATACAGCGAAAGGGATCAGCCAAGAAAAGGTACCTTTACTCTCCTCATGGTTCCCTCTATTTAAAGCCAACTTCGCAACCACTCTTATGTTAGCTTCCCGATGTGGGATCCCTCTAACATCAGAGTTTAAATTCAACACCAACTCTTTCCGCCCCCTGTTAGCAAAATAAATGCTCCTTGCTTGCCATGGGATTCGAACCCATGCCTCCCCTCAGATGCTCCACACGCTACTTCCCACTAAGCCACAAGGCTTTTTGTGTCATATTTCATCCCCAATTAATTATAAGGTCTAAAGGCCAAAGTCCAGGTTCCCTTAAAAAAAACCAAAATAAATTGCAAGAGCCAAGGCTTGAACCCAGGCTCCCATACAACCTTAATGACGCCACAACCACTAGACTACAAGCTTCCTTGTGTCATTTATTTAACACAATAATTTAAAAGCCCTCATCCAAGCATCCAGGTTTTTTTCTCTTAATACCAAAATTTTTGCTAAAGCCCAAGTTTGAACCCAAGATTTCTCTAACACTTCTCAGGGCCATTAACGACCAAAGCAGACATTTAATTGTGTTATTTCATTGCACAATTAAATACCTATATACAACCTCCTTACGGACCCGCACTCAAGGCACAATACTTCTAGGTCCAAATTCGGGGTGTTACAAAAGTATCCAAAATATATCAAATGGTTGACAGCTTAAATCATGAACCACATGCAGTATTTATCGTTATTAATTAAGTTGATCAAATTAGAATATAAACACCTAAAATTAAAACAATGTCATATCTTATATTTTCCATCACATGATAATGAACATACCATACATACGTTTTATCTATATTCATTCAAGGCTGAACCTTGCTGCCTAAAAATCATATATGCATCCAAACTTCCATCATAAATTATCAATAGATAGACTCAGTAAACATTTGACTAAGAATTTGCATAGCCTATTTTAGCATAATATGCAAGCCATTATGAAAACATATAGTGTTCATCACATACATTATGCATTCAAGGCACACCACTTAGTAACCAAGATTAATATAAGTCTTACCTATCATAACCGATCACTAATATAATAATTTAGCCATTTTCGCATGGCTTATATACATAACCAAGTTTCAACATTTTCGAAATAAAAACTAGCCTATACATGCCATAATGCGGGTTTAACTATTTAAATACCGAGGCTATTGATAGTGTGGTAGACTTTGCTGAAGATCCTCGAGCTTGTAACTTGAATCCAAAATCTATAAAACAAAGAATCATATACACAAAATAAGCTAACATAACTTAGTAAGTATAAAGCAAATAAACAATTCCAAAATATAATCAATTCATTTCAATTTATGTCGTATTGTATTAATAATGCCAACTTTAGCTTTGAACTTACAAATAAAATGGATAATAGCATTTTCTTGCATAAGACTAACATAGCCAAATGTTATGACATCATAATAACCAAATGTAAAATCAACTATCTAAATTAGATTATCACTATACGATCCAACACATATATAAATATCTATTCGCATAACCACAAGAATCCAACTATTATTATCATGTGTCTTTACTACTAGTATGAACGAATATATGTATGATTATATATATTTATATCCAAAATTTATTTAATGATATTCATAACATTCATTCGGATCAAATACACTTGTTCATTTCACATAAATTTGTCTTTTGCATCACCTAAAACTTGTCAAATTTCAAGTTACACACATACCTTAAATCAATAGATAACAAGCTAAATCATACCTGGCTTTTAACTCATTTACACATTCGATCGCGATTTACCTCTACCCGATGAACCATTCGGAATCGAATAGGACACTCGGATTATCACATATATCATACAATGCCAACGTCCCAGACATGGTCTTACTTGTAGCCTCATATCGATGCCACTATCCCAGACAGGGTCTTACTCGTAAACACATATCGAAAACACAAATCGATGCCATGAACTTACTCACACACATATATCGCAACCCTATGTCATGACATATGTATCCTAGCTATTCCTAAGGTTCATACGGGGCTTTCGGACATCGTAACTCAGTCAAATCGAATTTAGAAACGAAATAACCAAGCCTTTCTATATTCAACTATATCAAATATAAATTTCAAAATTTCATAACAGCATGTATATTTAATATTTAACTACAATTAAACACGTCTATTTGCTTATAAACTTACCTCGGACGTTGTAAAACGGGACGGGGCTGTTAGTCGACAACTTTCAGTTTTCCCCAGTCCAAATCTGATTTCTTTGGTTCTTGATCTAAACATGTTGAAATTAAGCTCATTCAAACATATTTTCATTCAATTTAGTCCAAAAATAGGAAAATTACCATTTTACACCTAACATTTACAATTTTTACAATTTAGTCCCTATTGCACAAAACACAAAATATGCAAAATTTCAAGATACCCATGTTTGGCCAAAAATTCCTAGTGTTCATAAAAACCCATATATTTCATTTATTTCACATTTTAGTCCTTCAAATTATTATTTTTGCAATGAAGTCCTAATTACTCAAAATCATCGAAAACTGCAATACAAAATATGTTAATCTAAAACATATCTTTCATTTTTCATCATCAAACAAAAAAAATCACAAGCTATCAACAATGGCACAACTCAAAATATTCATTAAAATAAAAAATTCAAGCATGGGTTTTGAAGATTACTAAGCAACAATCTCAAAAACGTAGAAATTATCAAAAACCGAACAAAAATCTAACCTTGATTGAGCTTTAAATGTGCGAAACACTAGCCTTTGTTTTTTTTTCTTTTTCTTTCACTTAGTTTCGGTGTATGAACAAGGAGAAATGATGTGAAATAAACTTATTGTTTTATGTTTATTATATGATAGTTTATAATATTTTATTTTATTTCCAAATTTAACCTTAATTATAACATTACATTATTTCATTTAAATGTCCTTAGCCGTCCAACACTATATATATTTGGCTAATTTCATCATAACCACTCTCATTTAGAAAGCCATCAACAATTAAGCCCTGTACAAAATAAACTACCCACTTTTCAATTTACGCAATTAAGTCCTTTTATTTAATTGGACACCTAAACGATAAAATTAAATTACGAAAATTTTACAAATATAAATTCACACAAAATAAACACAGAAAATAATTTTTTAAATATTTTTCTGACTCGAATTCGTGGTCTCGAAAGCACTGTTCCGATTAGGGTCTAAATCGGGTTGTTACAGTAATGGTTCATTTTGGTATTATTATGTAGGTTATTATGTCATATATATCCATATGTGTTAAGTTAAATATATAAGACCAAATATTGTTATTGCCCTAGTTAAACCAAGGTAAGTTTATAAACACTTGTACTTGAAATGAAATGCCTTGTTGAATGATGGAATTGCCAAATTTGAATGCTTGAAATGGTTGGAATTGGTTGAGTGTTTCATGTACAGGTTTTTGTGTGATTTTGGGTGAGAAATGAAGCTAAGAAATGGCTTTATTTTGTCCACATGGGTAGACACACGGGCGTGTTTCTCTATGTACAACACTGCTTAGAACACGGGCGTGTGTCTTAGCCGTGTGAAACCTGCACCTAATTCGAATTGAATTAAATAACCACATCGTCTAGCACACGGGCGTGTGGCATGGCTGTGTGTGCAAGTCAAAGAGTTACTCGGGGTCAAACAAGACTCTAACACAAGTGTGACCCACAGTCACACTGGCTGTTCCTTGGACCACACGGGCGTTTTAACCTTGTACCTTGGAAAGATTTTCTAATTTTGTGAGAAATTATTAGAGGTCCCGATTAAGTTCTGATTCGATTCTAATGCTTGTATTGGGCCTCGAGGGCCTGATCAAGGGACATTATGGATGATATCAGTAAATGAATAGTAATTTATGAAGTTAAATGGAAAAATGTTTTGTGTAACACCCAAAACCTGGCGTATACATTATGGCCGGATCTGTGATGTCACACTGAAGTGAATTTCGAAAAAACGTAGTCCCGTTGAAAAATTTGATCTCTTTTTTTTTTAAAAAAAAGAATCTCGTTGTGGTGAAAATCTATAATTTCTTGGTTGTTGTTGAAAGCTAAAGTTGATATAGTAAAGTGATATTCATTTTAAGTTGTTGTTGAACTTTTAAAACCATGTCTGTTTGCGGAAGATTGTGGAAAATTTTGCATTCGCGTGGTGATTTGAAAACATATATATATTTTTAGAAAAACCGTGGCCTACTACTAGCAGATATGATTTAAAGTAAATAAAATCCCAAACCAAGGAAAAACTTTAAGAAGCCTTATTACATAACTAAAACCCAAATTAAAAATCTTAAAGAATGAAAATTTAAAACAGTAGCAAAAGAAATCGTGTGGCCCTCGTCGAGTCCCTCATAGTATCGACCCGTCTATGAATTACCTGCACAAGAAAGCAGAAGAGTGAGTTTATAAAAACTCAGTGTGTAATTCTTTATCAACAAACAATCATATAGTAAATAGATACAGTCTAGGCCTAAGCCTATTTCAGTATTAGTTTAATCTCAGTTAGGGCCTTAACCAAAAATAGTAACAGTACAGTGTGGCCTTAGCCCATCTCAGTAACAGTAACAGAATACAATCAGAAAAATCCTACCTATCCATCCTCTACACTCCACTCCATCCAGCCTTACACTACATGTCGGGATAAAATCGAGCCACCCATCCCTTCACTCAAAAATATAGCACCAGTTTCGGCATTGAAACAGTATTTGCAGCAAAGCTGCCAGTGATAGGCTTATAGCCTTACAGTACACTTCCTTCACTATCATATATCCCATCCCATGCAATGCAACATAATATAAGTGCGTTTATAGTAAAAATGGCATGCTCAAACAGCCATACATCATGTGAGGGTATATCAGTCATTTACCTCATAGGGGCATAACAATCATTTTATCAGATTAGGGTCTAGGTATACTTACTGACCCAGCCGTAGGCCCACGATCACCTCGGGCGACCCATGGAACCATAACAGTCAAACAGTGAAAATGGGCCCAAGCCCATAATTCAGCCCATGTGGGCCCACACACTTGTGTAGCCCATAAAGCCCAAAAATAACCCTGGTCGTATGAGTTACACGGCCTGGCCCAATAATCTCCACACGTCCGTGTGGTTTACCCGTGTGGGGCCCACACGACCTATTTCGGCCCAACGTGGCCCAAAACACTCTAAGCCCATGAAAATGCTTATGGTGGTTTCTACGATCGAACACCAATGTTTTGTACGTGCAGTTCACCATATGAGCAAGCACACACTCATGTAGCGACACTAGCCTTATTTTCTAGCTTTTGCCGGATTATGACTAAAGCAGTGTGATTACACACCTATTAGGAAAACGTGCTGATAGCCCACGAGCACCAAACCTACATTAAATCAAGGTATTTTGTTAGTCGATTGACAATAAGTTTAACCACCCCTCTTTATGTGATCCCAACTTATCAAAATACCTACTTTTGTTTGAACAAGAGGGCCTAGTCCTCTTAGACCGCTGACTAAGATTGACCACACACTCCTCGTTGGAAATCTGCGTTACCAGCGAAATCAATTATTTACAATTGCCAAAACTCGTGAGTCCGATCAACAACATGAAACCCCAACATAAGGAAAGTGGC
The DNA here is from genome assembly GCF_025698485.1 of Gossypium arboreum. Taxonomy (NCBI): domain Eukaryota; kingdom Viridiplantae; phylum Streptophyta; class Magnoliopsida; order Malvales; family Malvaceae; genus Gossypium; species Gossypium arboreum. Next base: position 19,643,469 of record NC_069078.1, on the reverse strand, counting down.
ATTCGGCCAACACCAAAAGATGTAAATCAACCAGTCCCAGTTGAACACAATAACTACAAATAAGGTTACCTTTGATCGAGTGATAAAGGGAAGGTTCAATTGCTTCAGTATTTTTAACAACTCCTACACTCATCGAGAAACTAGGAATCCACGAACACTACATAAGAAAAGGGAGATGATATTAGGCAATAACCACAGAAGAGTATTCAGCTAAAGTAATGCAAGAGAGATGGGACTTGATAAAAGTTGAGAGAAACAAGAAGAAGTCTAGTGCTTACCGATTGCCAGAGAACTAGAACAGAGGAATACAGAATTCGTTCAATGTTTCCAGATGAGAAGAGAGAGAAGAAAAGATGTAATCGATTTAGGGAAGTCAACTAAGAAAGGGACAAAAATAGAAGAACCAAACGAAATCAAGACTAAAAACCCGAACAAGTTAGAGAAGGGTGTTCGGCCAAAGGGAAAACAAGGGAAAAATACTACCAAAGTGTAGAGAGAACAGAAGGGGTCGGCTACAGAACATTGTTGAAGAACAAAACCAAAATGACTAGTTCCCCAAATGGACACACTCAATATTTGGCTACCAATAAGACCACAAAGCCAATAAGAGGAAACAAGCCAAAAGAAACGCCAGTTATCAAAAATGGGAGAAAAAACCACATAATTTCGGCACCCAGAGGATTATGACCAAATTTGCACAATGCGGAATCCCACTTTCGGCAAACTTTCTCCCCAAATCTCTCCTCACAACCCTTAATCGACTAATTCAAATCCCTTTCAAACTCCTCCTAAATTTTGGCCACACACCCCACTACCCTTCAAACACTCCAACCACCCACTGGCTTCAGTGTTCCATTGCTTCTCAACTTCCTACATGGCACAGCAACAAAAATAAACACCTTTGTGTGCAACAGGGCTTGAACCCAATACCCACTAGCAGTAGTAACACGCCACTACCCCTTGGACCAATAGGCTTTTTATGTCATATTTTTCCAAATTTTAATTAAGAGACCTACTGAACAGAGACAGGTTTAATTCAAGCCAAAACAAAATTTTGTACAAGCCAAGGCTTGAACTCAGGACTTCTCCAACACTTCTCAGGGCACTTAATCACTGAAGCAAGTATGCATTTATGCATCACAACACACAAAAATATATACTTAGATTTTTAGGGTGTTACATTCTGAATGTACTTGTAATGCTCTAAAACCCTATTCCAATGACAAGTAGGGTTAGGGGTGTTATACTAACTATATAAGTCAAAATAAGGAAAAAGAATATCATTTTCCTTACTTCATCTTCTTCACGTCAAAAGTTAAAGAAAGATAAATCTATGAAGCTTTTTAATATTTGGTCCTTGATTAGTAAGCATTTCCATGTCCTTGATTGTAATTTTTATGTTTTTGAGGTCATGAGAGCTTGATTTAGCTAGCTCATGCACCAATTTGTAAAAAATATTAAATTTTTTAAAGTTTCCATTGTTTATTTCTTGAAGATTATGGTGTTAAATTGATTGATTTTAAGCTTAAATTATGAAAAACAGACTAAATTGTACTGTTTAATTGTTAGCTTTGTACATAAGGACTAAAGTGAATAAAACGTAATTATTTTGGTGAAATTTCTTTATAAATAGATAGTAGAGGGTCTCTAAATAATGTAATTGAAGTCGGTGTTTAAACTGAGGCTCAAAATTGAATGATATGGTTATTTCAAATTTAGCGACTAAATTAAATAAAATGTAAAAATTTAAGGGTATTAAAAAATTAGATTATACAGGTTTATTCATGTCATGATATAATTTATAAATGTTTGGTATTGATGGATTGAATGTAATAATTGTATAAATCAATAATTGGATCAATCCGGAGGTAGTGAGGAAAAGCAAAAAGTGTTGAATAGTCCTTAAATAATCAACTTGTTGGTGTTTTGATCAGGTAAGTTCATATGATATTTTATTTACTTAAGATCGTTATGTATTTGGATTGTATCTATATGTGTGTGTTTGATTGTGAATTGGTATGATCAGGCTAGAATTGGACTATATTGAAAAGTGATGTTTATAAGTGTAAAAGTTGTCCATGTGAACTTAATAAAGGTTAGGATACGATTGGAATGCCAAAAGTATTTTGTACTCACTTTTATGGGATTGATTACAGATGTTACCAAGGTGCAACATTTATTTCCGATTCTCAAATATATGTGACATAGGTTTAGCTTAGACGAGTAACCTAATGTAGTTATAAAGGTTTAGCCTAGACGGATAACCTGGCATGTTTATATTCAACTCTAATGAGCAACTGGAGTGGTGTAGATACCTATGTATTCGAGTCTATTTACTAGGTTTTATCAAATGAAACAATTTGTATGAAATGAGAAATTGAAATTAGATAATGATCTTTGTGTTCATATGGAGAAATATTGAATTGAATTTAAAAAATGTATTGGAATATTGACTTTGACATGTATGCAATTTTATTATCCCTTGATTGAATAAGTTTTGAGCTTTGTTAATTAATATGACATGAATTGACATGATATGTGATTGTGGTATCATATGGTTAAATTACAAGTTAAAACTCACATTATTGATGTTTTGATTTACCAAGTCAATATTGGAAAATAAGGTTTGGAAAAACTTAGCGGAAAATAGATTTCAAGAAAAATCAGAGTTTTAATTTTTTTTCCAAAATATGAAATTGATTGGGATATCTAAAGTAATAAACACTTAATCAAATTTTACGTTTTTTATTTGTCTATGATAAACATTTCGACTGAGTAGTCTTCTCCGTTATCCTCAAGCTCATGTCTGTTGAGTGTGACTCGCTTCGAAACAAAAAAATAAATTCACAAAATTACCAGTGGGGTAATTTAGCAATTTTTCTAAACTTTTGGGCCTAGTTGTAAATAAAAAAATATCTTTAGAAATTTCTGAAATAATTTCTTTAAAGAATTTTCCCTATACAACTTTCTCTTGAATTGAAGTACGTGAAAAGTAATGACCCATGGCTCTTTTTTTATAGGGAGAGTTTAGAGAGTTCAACTGTAACACCCCTAACCCGTATTCGTCATCGGAATAGGGTCACGGAGCATTATCAAAGTTTACAATTTTAGATAATTCTTGTCATTTACTATTCATATCTGAAACTAATCATATCGTCCCTTGAATGGACCCTCGAGGCCCAATTTGAGCATTAGAAACAATCAGTACAAAATAGGGATCTTAGAAAATTTTTCGCGAAATTTCAAAATTTTTCCTATATATAAAGGTCACATGCCTGTATGAGTAGGCCGTGTGGTCACACAGCTAAGTGACATGCCCATGACTCAGGTCATGTGGGTATTCAATGTGAGGCACACGATCATGTCCCAGCCCGTGTCCTTACCCATGTAACTCTCTGACTTTTGCCACACGGTATGCACACGCTCGTGTGCTAGGCCGTATGGTCAATTTAATTTTTCACAAATTAGGTGCAAGTTTTTCACTGCCAAGACACACGCCCGTGTTCTAGGCCATGTATCACACACGGCTCAGACACACGCCTATGTCTCTACCCGTGTGCCCAATTCTGAGCATTCTGTTTCTCAAATTTAAGATGTAGGGGACACACGACCAATTGACATGCCCATGTGCCAGGCTGTGTGTCACACACTGTCAAGACACACGCCCGTGTGGACAAAATAAATCCATTTCCTATCTTTATTTCTCACCCAAATTTGCCAACAACCTATACCAGCCAATTCAAACGTTATAACCAAGCCAAGTCTAACATCTAACATGATATATCATCATATGCAATCATGTTTATAATCTTACCTTTTATAGACATATATGTTTAACATAATTTAAAAAAATTATACTAAATACATATGTAATTATCATAATATAACCTTATAAAAATACCAAATCAATCCATTACTAGCCATTCCAATAGCTAGATTACAAACAACCATTTACATACCAACATTGGCAAAGTTAGCCTATACATGCCATTCTACGAAAATGAGTTTACTATGTCTACCAAGACGAGCAGTTAGATAGTGTGATAATGCTCTGATCGATCTCCAACCTTTGCGAGCTTCCGAGCACTATTAAACAGAGGAAAAAAAAAACTTAGCATGTAACACCCTGCATTTAGGCCTAAAAGTTTTGGGCCTTGAGCATGGGAGCGGTTGAAGGCAGCTTATAATATTTTGTTGTGCATGTAAATTTCCTTAATCAAGGCTTGTTTTAGTGGTTAAGTGTGCTGAGAAGTGTTGGAGAAGTCCTGGGTTCAAACCTGGACTCTAGCAAAAATTTTGGTTTAAGGTGAATCAAACCCTGGGTGTAGTAGGTAGGCCTTAAGAATATTGTTGGAGGAATTGTGCCACAAAAAGGAGTGTGGTGTAGTGGCAAGGTGGCACCACTTAGGGGACAAGGAAGTAATTGTAACACCCTGAATTTGGGCTTAGAAGTTTTGGGCCTTGAGCATGGGAGCGGTTGAAGATAGCTTATAATATTTTGTTGTGCGTGAAAATTTCGTAGTTGGAGGCTTGTTTTAGTGGTTAAGTGTGCTGAAGTGTTGGAGAAGTCCTGGGTTCAAATCTGGACTCTACCAAAAATTTTGGTTTAAGGTGAATCAAACCCTGGGTGTAGTAGGTAGGCCTTAAGAATATTGTTGGAGAAATTGTGACACAAAAAGCCTTGTGGCTTAGTGGCAAGTAGCGTGTGGAGCATTTAAGGGGAGGCATGGGTTAGAATCCCATGGCAAGCAAAGAGCATTTATTTTGCTAATAGGGGGCGGCAAGAGTTGGTGTTGAATTTAAACTTTGATGATGGAGGGATCTCACATCGGGAAGCTAACATAAGAGTGGATGCGAAGCTGGCTTTAAATAGGGAGAACTTGAGGAGAGTAAGGTACCTTTCTTGGCTGATCCCTGTCGCTTTATGGCGTGCTCGTTTGGGTTGGGCATCGGCTAAGAGTGCTCGGAGCGTGGATTAACTCCAGTCTCCAATTAGGTGTGTATTTCTCACTACTCTAGGCTGTAGGATGGCTACTTCAGTCGCGATGGACAATAGAAAGGGGCATATATGGGCCCAATGGGCCTACGAGCCCAATTGGATAAGTTGTTTGATTGTGTAGTAAATATTGGACTAGGCTAGGTGAATCTCATATCTGTGGCTAGATTTGGGCTAAAAGGCCACACGAGCGTGTGGGCCCATTTGGTAGAGAATAGGCTTTAGGGCCATTCGTATTGCTATCCTGTTTAGAATACTTTAGTTTCAAATTACCAAAATACCTCGGTTTGTAAAATTACTAAAATACCCTTTGTTTATAAAATTACCAAAATACCCCTGGTTTGTAAAATTACCAAAATACCCCTGATTTGTAAAATTATCAAAATACCACTGGTTTGTGAAATTACCGAAATACCCTTAATTTGTAAAATTACCAAAATACCCCTGATTACCCTTGACTTTCTAAAAAATATAGAAATACCATTGGTTTATAAAATTACTGAAATGCTCTCGATTTGTAGAATTACCATTTTACCCTCGATTTATAGAATTACCGTTTCACCCTCGATTTACAAAATTATCGTTTTACCCTCGATTTATAGAATTACCATTTTACCCTTGATTTATCGAATTACCGTTTTACCCTCGATTTACAAAATTACAATTTTACCCTCAGTTTACAAAATTACCGTTTTACCCTCAATTGTGAAATTACTGAAAAACCCCTATAGGATAGAATTACCAAAATACCCCTAGTTTGTAAAATTACCAAAATACCCCTAGTTTGTAAAATTACCGAAATACCCCTGTAGGGTAGAATTACTGGAATACCCCTGTAGGGTAGAATTATCGCAATACCCCTATAGGGTAGAATTACTGAAATACCCTTGTAAGGTAGAATTATCGCAATACCCCTGTAGGGTAGAATTATCGCAATACCCCTGTAGGGTAGAATTATCGCAATAACCCTGTAGGGTAGAATTATCGCAATACCCCTGTAGGGTAGAATTATCGAAATACCCCTGTAGGGTAGAATTATCGCAATATCCCTGTAAGGTAGAATTACTGAAATACCCCTGTAGGGTAGAATTACTAAATACCCCTGTAGGGTGGAATTACCGAGATACCTTGTGAGGTAAAATTACCATTTTGACCCTAAGGTGTTAAATGACTGTTTTGCCCTTGTGGCCAAGTGACTAACTTGGACTGTGTGGTTGACGAATTTGATTGTGAATATATGTTGGTATATGAATGACTTGACTGTGATTGTTTGATTCAAATATGGGCATGACATTCTGCATACATGACATGTTGCATGGGTTGGGATTTTGTACGGAGGAAGATCTAATCTGTTAGGATCGCGTGGTTGCTTGACGACTGTAGATCCACAGAAGGCTTAAGAGCCGTATATTCATACTGATTTGATAAGGTTGCACGGGTCACCCAAGACAACTGTGGACCGATCAATAGCTGAGTGCCGATCATATTTACCCAAGCCTGTGTGCCGACTATATTACCGTCACTGATGGCTATGTGCCTAACATGATACAGCTACCGATGACTTAAAGCCTTCTGATTATGGCTTTGTGTCAACCTACATATGGCCCTCGTGCCAACCCGATTATGGTGTGTGCCAAACGATTTGCCTAAGGCTATGTGCCAATATATGGTTATTGACGACTACGTGTCGATCACATTTACCTAGGGCGTGTGTGCGGTTATGTTACTCTAGTTGATGGCTATGTGCCTAACATAATACGCTTATCGATGGCTTTATGCCACGATTCGTTAAGTGGCTTTGCCACATTATTCGCATTTCGTGGCTATGCCACAATATTCAGATCCGGTGACTCTGTCACAATATCGATAACCGAGCAAAGAATGCCGCAACTCGTGGAGTGTAGAAATTTGGGTGGGTTGAGCTATTCCTATATGGAGTGCGTGATGGTACGGTGGAGTGTAGCGGTTGGTTATAGGCTAGATTGGGTTGGGATTGCATTCATATTCGATTTTGATTACATTCGACATCGATTCTAATTTTGATTCATTACCTAATCTCGATTTCGATTTCGATTCTGTCACCTAATTCGATTCTAATTCGATTCTAGTTCGATAATGTTTCTTATTCAGTAATGGGTTAAAGCCCATCCTGCATTGTCTGTTAAAATGGGCTAAGGCCCAATTGATCTCGAAATCGTAAGTAGGGTCAGCCAACTTTTAATTCTTTTTATATGGTGATCGTTCCTTTTATATAGTAGGTGATTTCACACGAGTTTTGTAAACTCACCCGCTTATTAACCTTTCGTAATTTCCACCTTAGGCAATTGGGAAAATGCGAGGGGCTCGGAGGAAGCCACACACTGCTTAGTTTATAGTTTTGATTATTACTTTTAAATGTTTTATGTGGGTTGTAGTAAAGCCGTTGTAATTTTTTGGATTTTAAATTTGGAATTTTATTTATCGTTTTATAATTGCTAGTATTAGAACACGATTTTCCAAAGCAACTCATCGTTGTTCAAAACATCACGAACCGCAATTGTTTTTAAATCAAGCTTCCAAGAATCGCTGTGATTTTTTTACAAAGTTGTTAAGAATGTTATTCAAATTGAGGTTTCCTAACAAGGTTTAAAAGGGTACAAGTTTTAATTATTAAGAATGGTTTTTAATGGAAACATGGTTTCCGAAAAACACTTCAATGTGACACGCCAGATTTGAGCCAAACTTTTAGGCCGCATTTGGGGTGTTACAGTGACGCCATAGAGGAAGCAAGGGGTCCAAGGTTCAAGTCTTGGCTCTTGCAATATATTTTGGTTTTTTTTTCAATAAATCTGGAAGCAAGTAGGTGCACTTTAAAGTTTAATGTGTTGGATTTATGACACAAATGAGTTGATGGCCTAGTGGTGGTGGCGTGAGTTGGCATGTGAGAGGACTTTGGTTCGAATCCCTTGGCACGCAAAGGTTGATTATTTTGCTATTTTGGGACGACAAGAGTTGGTGTTGCTTTTAAACTCTGGTGATAGAGGGATCCCACATCGAGAAGCTAACATAAGAGTAGATGGAGAGCTGGCTTTAAATAGAGTAAACCATGAGGAGAGTAGGCATACCCTTCTTAGTTGATCCTTTTCGCTTTGTGACATGCTCGTTTGGTTTGGGTGTCAGCTAAGAGTGTTTGGAGCGCGGATTAACTGCAGTCTCCTAACAGGTGTGTATTTCTCACTACTCTAGTTGTAGGATGGCTACTTCGGGCTGCGATGGGTCGAAAGGGGCCATGTGGGCCCAATGGGCCTACGGGCCCAATTGGATAAGTTGTTTGATTGTGTAGTAAATATTGGACTAGGCTATGTGAATCTCATATCTGTGGCTAGATTTGGGCTAAAAGGGCCACACAAGTATGTGGGCCCATTTGGGCTGAGAATGGGCTTTAGGTCCATTCATATTATTATCCCTGTTTAGAATACTTTAGTTTACCAAATTACTGAAATACCCTCGACTTGTAAAATTACCAAAGTACCCTCGATTTCTAGAATTACCGTTTTACCCTCGATTTACAAAATTACCGTTTTACCCTCAATTTACAAAATTACCATTTTACCCTCGATTTACAAAATTACTATTTTATCCTCAATTTACAGAATTATTGTTTTACCCTCGATTTACAGAATTACTGTTTTACCCTTAATTTACAGAATTACCGTTTTACCCTCGATTTATAAAATTACCATTTTACCCCTAGGGTGTTAAATGATTGTTTTGCCTTGTGGGCAAGTGACTGATTTGGACTGTATGGTTGACAGATTTGATTGTGAATATATGTTTGTGGTATGAATGACTTGACTGTGACTGTTTGATTCAAATATGGACATGATATTCTGATTCTGTATGTTGTATGCCATGACATGTATATCTGTTGCATGGAATATGGGTTATATTGATGGAGGAAGCATTATTGCAGCCTCGCTGCAATCTGGTGGCCTCGCCACATATATCTGTTCTAGTGACTTCGTCACAATATCTGGTAGCCTCGCTGCAATCTGGTGGCTTTGCCTCATATATATCTGTTCTAGTGGCCTAGCCACAATATCTGTAACTGGTGACTTCGTCACAATATCTGGCAGCCTCGCTACAATTTCTGTGGTGTGTAGCAGTTGGGTAGGTCGAGTAGTCTCCTCATATGGTGTAAGGTTGGTACGGGGGTGTATACGGCTGGATTGGGTTGGGATTGCATTCACATTCTGATTTTGATTACATTCGACATCGATTTCGATTCTAATCTTGTCACCTAATTTCGATTCGATTCGATTTCGATTACGTCACCGATTACGATTCGATTCGATTCTCATTTTGATTCTAGTTCGATAATGTTTCTTATTTTGTAATGGGCTAAGGCCTATCTGCATCTTGTGTTATAGTGGGCTAAGGCCCAATTGATCTCAAATCGTAAGTAAGGCTAGGCGGACTTTTAATTCTTTTATATGACCGATTGTTCCTTTTTATAGTAGGGATTTCACATCGAGTTTTCGTAAACTCACCCGCTTATTAATCTTTCACGTAATTTCTAGCCTTAGATGGATCGGAGCTGCGAGGGGCTCGGAGGAAGCCACACACATTGTTTATATTATAGTTTTGATTATTACTTTTAAATGTTTTATATGGGCTGTAATAAAGCCGTTGTAATTTTCTGGATTTCAAATTTGGAATTTTATTTTTTGTTCTTATAATTGCTAGTATTAGAACACGGTTTTCCAAAGCAACTACTGTTGTTCAAAACATCACATATCTGCAAATTTTTTTAAATTAAGCTTTCGCAACTACCAAGATTTTTACAAAGTTGTTAAGAATGTTATTTAGCTAAAGTTTTCTAACAAGGTTTAAAAAGGGTATAAGTTTTTAATTATTAAGAAGGGTTTTTAATGGAAACATGGTTTTTGAAAAACACTTCAATGTGACACGCCAGATTCGAGCCAAACTTCCAGGCTGGGTTTGGGGTGTTACATAGCAAGCAATAAATGTTTAGTAAGTTTGTATAATAGGAATTAAACTTACCAATCATATTAAATTAAATAAGCATAACAATAACATGCTTCTAATAAATTGACAATTTTCTTAATCACATGCACTCAATTAAGCAAGTTAGTTACATAATTCACATGAACATCAAATAAACATGGATGACCTCATCATGTTTCACACTTTCAGGTATTTCTGAAGCATTAAAAACATAATTCTTTTAATCTCATAATTTCTCATACTAGGAGTTTTATCCATTGAATTATTGAATAATGATGGATACTCAGGCAGTACACACAAGGTGTACAAAACTGTAAACCGCCAACTCAAAATAATGGGTACCCATTAGGGCACATAATCCGGGAGCACACTCTCGAGCCACATATCAGGATGCTCAAATGAGCGATGTAACAAGACACTTATCCAGGCTAAATAGGAAACTCATAAGAGTTTTAATCAAAGAGCTCATATAGCTTTACAGGTAACTCTGAAGAGTTATTACTAGGGAGCACTGGATAAGGTAACAGAGAGTTCAAGCTAGTGTCATGGGTTGCGCATGGGAGCCCGCAACCATGACACATCTGTGTGAACTATCAAGAAGGAAGGAGGTCATTTGGCCCAACCGGACCGGCCCGTTGCTTGAAGAGATTGAAGGCCTATCTACAAGTCAGACAAATATGGAAACATGATCTTACAAGATATTATTTTATAAGATTACATATCTTAGATAAGATATGTAATCTTAGAAGATATGATTTTATATTTGGTGGTAGGTGCCTTTTAATCTTAGCCATTGATGTGCTTAATTTTGTACCGTTGGATTTGGAGAGGCTCAACTATAAATAAGAGACCTCTTCCCTCATTGTAAATCACTTGAGTTTTGAGTAAGAAGAATCCTTGAGAGCATTCACTCAAACTTTTCTCTCTTGTGTTCTTATTTTCCCTAGCTTGTTCTTATCTCATTCTTCTTTCATCTTGTTGGCTTTGAGTTGCTTTCGCTTGAGTTGTGTTTTGGGAGGAATTTGTTGAATCCTTCTTTGTGGAAGTTAAGTGACTTAGGCGTTTTGGAGTAAGCGCCTAAGGCGCACGGATCTCGAGGCAAGAATCTTAAGTCCGTGATGCTTGGTACCGAGCCGCCTCGAAAGCACTTTTGAGATATGTCGAAAGAAGTTGTTGATCAGAATGAGCCAATGGAGACCCGTGGGAGGGCTAGAAAGGCTAGTCGATCGAGGGATATGTTGTCGAGCTTGGAAATTCGAGTGGTTAATCTCGAGGAGTCCGTTGGTGACACGAAGGTGACACTCGAAGTGGTCCTAACCCGTATGGAGGAACTGAGGGAAGATAGCAAGGAGTTTGTGTTGGACTCCCTCAGATCCACTTCGGACAAATTGACAGGAAGGGACGAAGCTCTTGAGGCCCTGCTGACTGCCATGAAGGAAGAGATTGCTGAGCTTAAGGGGGAGCTCAGAATCTGTAAGGTTGCCCTGGGAAGTGGGATGTTGGCTTCGGGACCGAAGCAACGTCATGTGGATGTTCCAAAACCCGAGAAGTTCAAGGGGATTAGGTCCGCAAGAGAGGTGGACAACTTCCTGTGGGAATTGGAGCAATATTTTCGAGCAATTGGCATTGAGGATGGTGCCACCAAGGTAAACACCGCTTCAATTTACTTTTTCGATGTTGCTCTCTTGTGGTGGAGACGAGGTCCACGATGAGAAACGTGGAGGAACGACCATTGGAACTTGGGAGGAGTTCCAAGAGAGTTGAAGAAGCGCTTTATCCACAACATGCCGAAAAGAGGCTCGTGCTAAGTTGCGTTAAACTACGCAACAAGGCAATCGCTCGAGATTATGTTTAGGAATTGACGAGTTGATGCTTGGATCTCGACTTGAATGAGAAAGAAGCATTCTATTGGTTCGAGGATGGTTTAAAAATGTGGGCCAAGCAAGAGTTGCGTCGCCTAGATATCACCGAATTGACCAAAGCTATGGCCAAGGCAGAAAATTTCTATGATGTTGGGGGTAGAAAGTTTGATAATAATGATTCTTTCAAACCCAAGTCGAGACCCAAAGGCAATGGTGGGGGAGACAAGGATCAAGGGGAAAAGAATGACGAAGGCCCAAAGTCTAGTCAAGGTAAACCTTGGGATAGAAAAGGACCAATGAAGTGCTTTCTTTGCCAAGGCCCACATAGAATAAGTGTCTATCCAAAGAGAGCCGCTTTTCATGCCATGGAGGCACACGAGGAAGCCGAAGATGACACCAAAAGCCTTAATTCGATATTAGGAAGTGTCGAAGAGAAGTTAAGCAATGGGTTGATGTTTGTGGACATCATCGTAGCTGGCAGAAGATTGAATGCACTTGTTGATACTGGTGCATCTGATTTATTCATGTCCAAAGAAATGGCAAAGGAACTTGGCCTTAGAATTGAGGAAGATTCGGGACGAATCAAAACGGTGAATTCAGAAAGCATTCCCATAACAGGAGTGGCAAAAGGGGTAGAACTCAAACTTGGCGAGTGGGCGGGCAAAGCGACCATTAAGGTAATCCCACTTGATGATTACGATTTTGTAGTTGGATTAAGTTTACTTGACAGGCTTAATGCGGATATTCACCCTTCTGAGAATTACATGACAATCTCCGATGCAAACCAACGATATATGGTGAGAATGAAAAGAAACGGAAGCATGGAGGGAAAAACCTTGTCGGCAATTCAATTTGCCAAAGGAGTCCGTCGAAATGAAGTCTCCTACCTAGCTACCTTGAGAGACAATATGGATGATAAATTTGAGGGGAAAATTCCAAAGGAAGTGGAACGGTTGCTAAAGTCATTTCAAGATGTAATGCCCATGGAGTTGCCCAAAGATTGCCACCAAAGAGGAGGTGGACCACAAGATTGAGTTTGTTGCCCAACATCGAACCGCCAACAAGGGCACCATATCGGATGGCTCCACCGGAACTAGAGGAATTTGGAAGCGATTGATAGAGCTTTTAGATGCCGGGTTCATTAGACCATCTAAAGCCCCATTTTGCACTGTGTTATTTCAAAAGAAGCATGATGGATCTTTGAGAATGTGCATCGACTACGTGGCCTTAAACAAAATCACTATAAAAACAGTATCCCATTCCTCTTATTGCAGATTTGTTCGATCAACTTGGTAGCGCGAGATGGTTTACTAAGTTGGATTTGCGATCGGGGTACCACCAAGTGAGAATAGCCGAAGGGGATGAGCCCAAGACAGCCTGTATAACTAGGTATGGGTCCTTTGAGTTCTTTGTGATGTCGTTCGGGTTGGCAAATGCTCCGGCCACATTTTGTACCCTAATGAATAAGGTATTACAACCTTTCTTGGATCGTTTTGTGGTTGTTTATCTTGACGATATTGTGGTGTATAGTAAGACGCTCGAAGAGCATGTGGGACACTTAGGGGAGGTGTTCCAAACTCTACGAGAAAATGAGCTATATGTCAAAAAAGAGAAATGCTCCTTTGCCCAACGAGAAGTGCCATTTCTAGGCCATATTGTGGGAGGTGGCACGATTCGAATGGATGAAAATAAAGTTCGAGCAATTGCCGATTGGGAGCCACCAACCACGGTGACGGAGTTGCGGTCTTTCCTTGGATTAGCAAATTACTACCGTCACTTCATTGAAGGCTATTCCAAGATCACTGCACCCTTGACGGACCTGTTGAAAAAAGGCAAAGTGTGGGATTGGGACCCTCAGTGTAAGAAAGCCTTCAACCAAGTGAAGCAAGCAATGACGAGTGAGCCTGTACTTGCATTGCCAAATTTTTCAAAGGCGTATGAGGTACGCACAAATGCTTCAGAGTATGCAATTGGAGGGGTGTTGATGCAAGATGGGCATCCGATTGCTTTCGAGAGTCGAATGCTTAACGAGACAGAACGGAGATACACGGTCCAAGAAAAAGAGATGACGGTAGTGGTGCATTGTTTACGCACATGGAGACACTATTTGCTGGGTTCTAGGTTTGTGGTATTCACTGATAATGTTGCAAATAGCTATTTCTTAACCCAGAAAAAGTTGTCCCCCAAGCAGGCTCGTTGGCAGGTTTTCCTAGCAGAGTTTGATTTTAGCATGGAATACAAGCCGGGGAGTGCTAACATTGTGGCCGATGCACTTAGCCGAAAAATGGAATTTGCAACGATAAGCCAACCCGAGAGTCCCTTATTAGAGCGCATTCAAGAAGGACTGTCCCATGATCCCACTGCCAAAAATCTGATGGAGCTTGCTAGAGATGGAAAGACAAGGCGATTTTGGCTCGAGGGAGAATTGCTATACACTCATGGGCGACGTCTATATGTGCCTCAACATGGGAATTTACGAAGAGAAGTCATGAAGGAATGTCATGATTCAAAATGGACTGGCCATCCCGGAGTACACCGCACCTTTGCTCTATTGGAGGATCGATTTTATTGGCCTCACATGGGTGATGATGTGGAGACCTATGTGAAAACTTGTTTAATATGCCAACAATGTAAGGTTGAGTTGAAAGCCCCTGCTGGTTTGTTACAACCGTTGCCCATTCCGGAGCGCCCATGGGAGAGTTTGTCCATGGACTTTATCACAGGTTTGCCTAAATCCGATGGATTCGCGAGTATTTTTGTTGTGGTGGATAGGTTTTCGAAGTATGCAACTTTCATCCCCACAACCAAGGAGTGTCCCGCTGAGGAGGCAGCTCACTTATTCCTTAAGCATGTGGTGAAGTATTGGGGGGTACCCCAGTCTATCATCAGTGATCGAGATGGCCGATTCACGGGTCGATTTTGGACAGAGTTGTTCAAATTAATGGACTCAGACTTAAACTTTTCCACTAGCATGCATCCCCAAACTGATGGGCAAACCGAACGAGTGAATGCATTGTTGGAGACGTATCTTCGGCACTATGTAAGTGCAACACAAAAGGATTGGCCAAAGTTGTTGGATGTGGCCCAGTTTTCGTATAACTTACAACGAAGTGGGGCAACAAACCAGAGTCCGTTTGAGATAGTGACGGGGCAACAGCCGCTTACACCCAATGCAGTTGCAACTCGTTATGCGGGACCGAATCCAGCAGCTTATCGATTTGCGAGGGATTGGCAAGAGCAAAACGATCTAGCTAGAGCTTGTCTACATAAGGCAAGTAAGCGCAACAAGAAATGGGCGGATCGAAATCGAAGGGACGTGAAATTTCAAGTTGGTGACCCAGTTCTTGCCAAACTACACCTGATTTTGCGACATGATGGGTTACACAAAGGACTCGTTTGGCGGTATGAGGGGCCATTTCTAATTGTGAAGAAGGTAGGCAAGGTGGCCTACAAGCTTGAGTTGCCTAAAAAGTTTAAAGTCCATCCAGTATTCCATGTGAGTATGCTTAAGCCATTCCATGAAGATGGAGAAGACCCAAATCGAAGCAAGTCTGAACGAGCACCAATGGGTGTAAAATCGCCTATGATCGAGAGGTCGAGAACATTGAAGCGGATCGTGTGGTCAGACGTAAGTACTACCGACCGCGGCGCGAATACTTAGTCCGATGGAAGGGATTCCCGGATAGTGAGACGAGTTGGGAACCTGCTGAAGCCCTGTGGCAATTCCAAGACAAGATAGATCGATACCACGCGGAGGACGCAACGAGGGCGTCGCTAGATTTGGTGGGGAGAATGTCATGGGTTGCGCATGGGAGCCCGCAACCATGACACATCTGTGTGAACTATCAAGAAGGAAGGAGGTCATTTGGCCCAACCGGACCGGCCCGTTGCTTGAAGAGATTGAAGGCCCATCTACAAGTCAGACAAATATGGAAACATGATCTTACAAGATATTATTTTATAAGATTGCATATCTTAGATAAGATATGTAATCTTAGAATATATGATTTTATATTTGGTGGTAGGTGCCTTTTAATCTTAGCCATTGATGTGCTTAATTTTGTACCGTTGGATTTGGAGAGGCTCAACTATAAATAAGAGACCTCTTCCCTCATTGTAAATCACTTGAGTTTTGAGTAAGAGGAATCCTTGAGAGCATTCACTCAAACTTTTCTCTCTTGTGTTCTTATTTTCCCTGGCTTGTTCTTATCTCATTCTTCTTTCATCTTGTTGGCTTTGAGTTGCTTTCGCTTGAGTTGTGTTTTGGGAGGAATTCTGTTGAATCCTTCTTTTGTGGAAGTTAGGCTGACTTAGGTGTTTTTGGAGTAAGAAACTGCCTAAGGCCGCACGGATTCTGAGGCAAGAATCTTAAGTCCGTGACACTAGCCATGTCAGGAAGCTTATATGCTGGATGCTCACGTAGAGCTGCGTTTGTGTCCGCATTATATGTTGGATCACAACTGATTGAATCATGTAACAGTACGCTCACAAAGAGCTGCGGTAGTGTACAACACATACAGAATCAGTGTGACTCAGGATGCTTGCAGGAACTATATAACAGTATGCTCGAGAAGGCTTTTAACAGGATTGCTCTTCTGAGCTATAATCTATCCACAACATATGCATGACTTTAATCAATACAGGAAAATGTTGTATCCATCGTATTTCATTATTCAAACGGAACTTGTCATTTATCGAGGAATATTAGGCATGTGATTAATTTCATTCATTAAGCATTTATACAATTCACACAAATACAACATTCAATTCAAACATATTAATACACATAATTAAGTTACCCGAACTTACCTTGACACTTATTGTGTATGGATATCTACTAATCCAAAACTTTTTCTTTTCCTCGAGCTAGCTTCGAATTTGAGTTATCCGAATCTATATCAATGAATTCAATCATCAATTTATCACATTTCATATCCAATTACATTCAATTCACATCATAGGAAAAATTACCATTTTAGCCCTACACTTTTCATAAATTCTAATTTCGCCCTTAGGCTCGGAAAATAAAATTCTTGCAATTTAATCCTTATTCCAAGCCAAATCGATTTTTATATGTCTTAATAACAGCCCATGAATTTCTTAAAAATTAGAATTTTTCCATGGGTTTTACAATTTTTCAATTTAGTCCCTAAATCACAATTTCATTAAAATTCTCTTTGTAAAATTTGTTTATCTATTAACAACCTTACATTTTCTACAATAAATTTCAAAATTTCAGCATATTCATCCATGGAAAAATTTCTATACTTTGATATCTTTTCAAATTAATCCCCAAAATAGATAGATTAAGCTATCCCGATTTCAAAAATATAAAATAAAACGAGACAAGAATAATTACCCAATTAAGCCAAGAAAGCTTGTTTTCTCTTTACTAGTGTTTCCATGTATATTTTGTGGAAGAATATGATATAAAATGATATTATTTCTTTTTATTTTGGGGAAGAATATGATATAAAATGATATTATTTCTTTTAATTCATTTATCATCTTTTAATTATTTTAGTTTCCAATTTAGTGTAACAACCCATTTTCAGTGGAATTGGAATAGTGGTTTTGGGACCACAAATCCAAATTCAAAATAACTATATTATTATTTTGAGGTGTACGACATGTTAGTATGATTTTATAAAAACATTGTTAAGAAATTTTATCGTTTGCATGCTTAATTTGATAAAAAAGACTAAATCGCGTAAAGTGCAAAAGGTGTGTTATAATAGCTAAAGGTGTCTAATAGCTATGGAACCTTAAAATAGGGGCCTTATGTGGTAATTAGCCCATTACTGAGTTACTGGATGATAATGGCTTTGCATTTAGTGAAATAAATAATGTTTGTAAAGGTTAATTTTGTAATTTGATTAATAATGTTATAATAAGTTAAAACATAATTAAAAAGCTTTCATCTTTCTTTTGTTCTTCAACCGAGTATCAAAGTGAAGGAACCCATTTTTCTTGAACTAGGGTTCGACTACTTTGAGGCTTATTGGTGAGTGATTTTTGTCCCGTTTTTAATGATTTCTATGTTTTCAAAATTGTTGTAGCTTAATCTAGCTAGCCCAGGGACTAATTTGTAAAATTATTAAAGTATTAGGGTTTCCTTATTGTTGAATTTGTATGTGTTTTGAATTTTCATGGTAGAAATTGAATGATTGTTGTTAGATAAACAACATTTGTTAAATGATTTTGAATGAAATAGCAAATTAGGGATTAAATGAGAAATGTGATAAATTATGTGGTAAAAATGTAAAAATGTGAAATATCTGGGCTGCTATAAGTATGTTTAATATTCGACTAGGCTTGGTTAGGGATAAAATTGAATGAATTTCATTTTATGAGCCTAGGGACTAAATTGTAAAGAAGTTAAATGTTTAGGGGCAAAATAGTAATTTTTCCATAATATGAATTTTTCGTTAAATTGAATAGAATGATATTTGAAAAAGTAAATTTGATTATATCTAGATCAAGAAAAGCTACGTTCGGAATTAGATTGGGGGAAAAAAATAAAATAGTTGATTGATCGTTCGATTTTCTCCGTATTAATTCGAGGTAAGTTTGTATCTTTAATAAGCATTTAATTACATATGTTTGAATGCTAAATTGATATAATTGTGATGATACGATACCATGGAAATTCTCGATGAGTATCAACAATGCATAAATCTCGGTTGAACTTTAGGAATAGATAGGATACAAATGACATACCATTAGAGGTTATTGTGTTTTAGGTGCTGGTCTGTACGTTCTACCGGTGGCTGAGTTTTCCAACATGTGTTATGGTTACTCGTCAGTTTGTGTGAGTAGCACCGTGTAGCTACGTCTTGATCGTCAGCTTGTGTAAGCAAACCCAGTGTGTGAGATATGAGATTGAGATGGTTTCGACCATGTATCAGCACTCAGTGTGTGAGATTCCCGAGTATCCGATAGTATTCCAAATGGTTCAATGGGTAAAGATGATAGTACAAGGTTATAAGAGATTATACGAACCCATTAGGTATTTGTGGGAACTATGACAAATAATCTATAGTTGATGTATTCATACATGTATAACATGGTTATGATTATGTTCTAACCTTTGAATTTGAGTGAAACTTACATATGTTTACTTATGTTTCTTTAAATTGAGAATGAATGGTAAGTTGTACTTATTAGACATACGAGCTTACTAAGTTTAATAGCTTACTTTGTTTACTTTTTTGTGTTTTATAGTGATTTCAAAGCTTGCTCAGATTGGAAGTTGTCGGAGATCCTATCACACTATCCAGCTATTGTTTTGGTACTTTGGAACTTTGTGTATTTTGGTTATATGGCATGTATAGGTCACTTGGCTAATGAAAGGTTATATGTTTTGGTTGTGTGATTAGTCATTTAATATGACTTGATTTGGTTAGTATTGGTATGTATAAATGTGTGTTTAGCCATGTGAGTTTGCTTATTTTGATATACTTGGTTATATAAATATGTATAAATGATCTTTTGGTATGTGGTTTATAATTGCTATGTGAATGCCTTGTTGTGAATTAGTATTTAGGTGGCAAACGGTTGAAATTGAGAATGTATTAGCATGTTAAGTATTAGGCAATATAATCCATATAAGAAAGTGACCATTTAGGTGAATTCTTGAATGTGGAATTGGTATGTTTTGAAGTGGTAAATTGTGATGTTTTTTTAGCATTACGGTTGTTGGTATTGGTATAGCATGATTTAGACTTGTTAAAAATGGTTGGAATGCATATTGATGATATGGTCATATGCTATCTAGTATGTGTAGGTGGATGCAAATTTGGGTGAGAAACATGGCTTGAAAGATAGCCTATTTTTGTCCACACGGGCGTGTGTCCCAGCCGTGTATGACATATGGCTAAGTGACACGGCCGTGTGTCCTCTGATGTTTTTTTAGAAACTAAGTCAGTAGCTTTACATAGCCTATCCCACGGGCGTGTGGCCTAACCGTGTGGCACAAGCCAGTATACCATTCAATTCATATAGCCTAGCACACGGCCTGGCACATGGGTGTGTGAGGACATTTCAAAGGGTACACGGGCTATTTACACGGGCTTGTGGTTGGCAGTGTGACCCAAGTCAAAGAGTTACACAGGGTTGGACATAGGGTGAGACACATCCATGTGATCCCATTTCGAATGTCCACATGGCTTGTGACACGAGCGTGTCTCTTGGCCGTGTGAGACACAGGACCTATCCATATGGGCGTGTGTCCCCTGCACTTTGAAAATTTTCTGTGTTTCTCTAAAAGTTTAGTAAGTATTCGATTTCTTCCCGAACCATTTCTAGTGCTTGTTTTGGACCTTTAGGGCTCATGTTAGGACTATATGATTGTATTTGAATGATTTCTATTTGGATTTGAGAAATGTATATGAAATGCATTATTATTTAAGAAATAAGTTTGGTAATGCTCTGTAACCCTATTTTGGAGACGTATATGGGTTAGGGGTATTACATATATTAGTATCAAAGCTACAGTTTAGTCAATTCCCGGACTAACATAGTGTGTGTGAGTCTAGCTATACATGCCATATTAACCTGTGATAGTGTGATATATCTATACAGTTTTAAATCATGTTTTCATATAGCAATGGATCCTAATCGAGCAGTTTCTAATGATGTAGAAAGTTATGCGCTAGCCTTCGTTCACGGAGTAGCGCCATCTGAATCGGGACCCGTTTCTGAGAGTCAAAGAGGAGAGGCTAAGGAAGCCTTTTTTCAAATGATGAATGAATGGTTCACTGAGTTTGTTCGAATGAATCTGACTGTTTAGCCTATTCCCCAACCGATTCTCGTAGCTCCTCAAAGTTTGGAACCTTTGCGTATGAGCAAGCCACTTGTTGATAAAATTTAAAAATACGGGGCTAAAGAGTTTAGAGCTATAGTTGATGATGATCCTGAGAGAGCTGAGTTTTGGCTTGAGAATACAATTTAAGTTTTTGATGAACTGTCTTGTATGCCAGGGGAATGTGTTAAATGTGCTGTATCACTTCTGAGAGATATTGCATACCAGTCATGGAGCACTTTAATATCTATGGTGCCAAGAGAACGGATTATGTTGGAATTCTTTCAAACTGAATTCATAAATAAATATATAAGTCAGTGTTTCTTGATCAAAAGCACAAAGAATTTCTAGAATTGAAACAGTGTCGTATGACAGTAACTGAGTACAAAAGAGAGTTTGTGAGACTAAGTAAGTATGCTTGAGAATGCGTTTCTACTAAAGAAATATGTGTAAATGGTTCGAAGACGGGTTGAAGGAGGATATTAAGCTTTTAGTCAAAATTCTAAAATTGAAAGAATTTGTTGTTTTGGTTGATAGAGCTTGCAAAGCTGAGGAGCTTAGTAAAGAAAAGAGAAGAGCCAATTTTGAGGTTAGAGACTCGAGAAAGAAGACAATGAGTAAACCATATCATTCCTCTTCAACGAAATCAAGGGATTTTTATATTTTTTCGAATGCTTTAGTGGGGTATTCCAACAGAGATCGTGGGAAGCAACAAATGAGTCCAAAAGCTCAAGCTACTTCAATATCGAGCGTTGGTAGTGTCAAAGTCAACAAACTTGAGTGTCAAAAATGTGGAAGACAGCATTTTGGAGGTTGTTGAATGAATAAGAAAGCCTGTTTCAAATGTGGCTCACAAGATCATTTTATTCGTGATTGTCCTGAGTTACCCAAGAAAGACAAATTTCTAAATGCAAGGTCAAGTAGTACAGCTGCCAAAAGGATACCACCTCAAAATACTGGAAATGTGACTAGTAGCAAAGGTGCAACAAATGATTTTGTTGTGAGATCAGAGGCTCGAGTACCAGCCAAAGCCTACACTATTCGCGCTCGCAAAGATGCATCAGCACTAGATGTTATAATTGGTACATTTTCTCTTTATGCCACTGATGTAATTGTTTTGATTGATCCTGGATCGACTCATTCATATGTCAGTATGAATTTAGTGTCTAGTAAGAGTTTACCTGTTGAGTCCACTGAATTCATGATTAAAGTATCGAACCCCTTAGGCTAGTATGTCCTAGTTGATAAAGTTTGTAAGAATTATCCTTTAATGACATAGGGTTACTATTTTTCGGCTGATTCAATGCTTCTACCATTTGATGAATTAGATGTGATTCTAGGTATGGATTGGATGATTCTGCATGATGCTGTTGTAAATTGTAGACGAAAGACTATTGAATTGAAATGTCAGAATAGTGCAATTCTTCGTATTGAATGTAATGATTCGAGTGGGTTGCCTGTTGTGAGATTGACTATGTTAGCATAGAAAACGTGAGAAAAAGGTTGTAATGCTTACCTTGCGTATGTACTTGATACTAAAGTGTCTGAATCGAAGATTGAATCAGTGCCAATTGTTTGTGAATATCCAGATGTGTTTCTATAAGAATTACCCGGGTTGCCACCAATCAGAGAGGTTGAATTGGCTATTGAATTAGTACCAGGAATATCACCAATATCTATAACTCTATACAGAATGGCTCCAACAGAATTGAAATAATTGAAAGCTCAATTGCAAGAGTTAACAGATAGAGGTTTTGCACGACCTACTTTTTCACCTTGGGATGAACCAGTTCTGTTCGTAAAGAAGAAAGATGGATTGATGAGACTATGTATTGACTATCGATAGCTAAACAAGGCTACAATTAAGAATAAGTATCATTTACCGAGAATTGATGACTTGTTTGATCAATTGAAAGGAGCAACAATATTTTCAAAGATTGATCAAAGATCTGGTTATTATCACTTACGGGTTAAAGATTCAGATGTGCCAAACACTACATTCACGACTAGGTATGGTCATTATGAATTTCTTATTATACCATTTGGATTAACTAATGCTCTTGCAGTATTCATGGATTTGATGAACTGAATCTTTAGATTGTATTTGGACAGATTCATAATGGTCGCGTGATTTGTAACAAGTAATAAATATTTATAATGAAAATCAAACCTAGACTAGCTATTATCACGATGAAAAGGCAAGCGCACCTATCGAACAATAGTATAGTAATGGAAAGACCGGGATATCGTACCCAAGGGAACCAAAAGTACTAGTAATAACTATCTTTTTATTATCTAGCCTAAGAATAAAAGGGTTGTTTTTTTAATTAACTAATTATTTAAACTAAGAACGCACAGAGAAAATAATTGGGGAATTGCTTTTGGGAAAATCGATTGACTTGAGACAATACCTAAGGAAAGATCCACTTAGACTTTACTTGTTATTCTGGCTTTGAATCGGACGATTTATTCATTCAACTTGTTCCGTAGAGATCCTTAAGTTATGTTATTATCCCTATTCAAGACTAATAACGTCTAATCCCTAGATTGAATAACTGAGACTTTTCTCTAATTAACACTCTAGGGTTGCATTAACTCAATCTATGGATCCCCTTATTAGGTTTCACCCTAATCCGGCAAAATCTTGTCACCCTATTTCAAGGCACGCAATCAACTCTGCTTAATTATGGCAAGTGTACTCTTAGACAGGGTCTATTCCTCCTCTTAATAAGAGTGTGTCTTGAATCAGTATCCTGGGATATCAAAACAAGAATTAAGAACACATAATTAAGAACAAGTTAAATATTTATCATACGATTCAGAAAATAATAACAAGATTCGTCTTAGGTTTCATTCCCCTCAGGTATCTAAGGGGTTTAGTTCATAATAAAATAAGAGTACATCTCAAAAATATAAAAATAACAAAACATAAAGAAAACTCTAAAACCCCTGAAGGAATTCTGAGAGAGATATTTAGTCTTGGGGTAGCTCCGGCTTTTGGGATGGATCGTCTGGCTTCCTTCGAGTAATTCCTGGCGTGTGGTTCTGTATTCCAGAAAAGTTTTAGAAGAGGCCCCCCTCACTAGGTCATACTTAGGGTGTTTATATAGGCTTTGGATTGGCTTTCTTCCTCCCTAAGTACCCTTTTCCGTGTAAAATACAACTCTTTCAAAAAGGGACAAGCCCGTGTGCCACGACCGCTTGACGTGATTGCTAGGCCGTGTTCGATCCGTTAAATTGCCACAGCTATGTGGGCTCAATGGCCAGGCCGTGTGAATCGTGTAAACCTTGGTCGACACCTCCAAAGGCCATGGGTGTGTGAGATGCTCGTGTGGCAAGGCTTAGGCCATGCGATCTTCTTGATTTGGTCCATTTTGTCCCTTTTTAGCTCGTTTTTGTCTCCTTTTGACTCTTGGTGCTCTCCTGAGTACAAAACATGAAATAACCGGATTAAAAGCACCAAAATCCACAAATCTAGTAGTAAACATCCATAAATATGCTAAGTATTTGGGGTAAAACTATGTATAATTTGGCGTTTATCAAATACCTCCACACTTAAGAATTTGCTTGTCCTCAAGAAAAACTCTCATTTACTGCAAGAATTCATTCTTTTCAACCACATGATTAGTATTTATAATGTTACAAACTATTCCACGAAAAAATCATACAGTGAGAATTTAACTATAGGGTCATTAAAAGTCTTAAACAATCTAAATCAGATATTTTGATAATAAAATCATAGGTAATCTCCTTCCTCTAAGTAATTAACTTTAGTCCTAAATATACAAAAGATGGTATCCTCACTAAAGATTCACTCAAATCACTCAAAGTGTTTAAGGTTCAAGATTAAGCACTCGATTGTCTAACATGAAAAGTTATTACCATAGGCTTACATGAAAATCAAATCTTCACCACTTGTAAATGATATGATACACTAATCAAAAAGTCTTTGCATGGTTTAATTGGGGTTTAGGTTACAGGTATGGATACAAGCTGAAGAACAGGGGTTAGAATCGAGATAATTTCAATATGTTACCCCACTATCAGAAACTTAATTACTTAACCATAAACAAATATCTAAAACTATTTTACATGAGTTCATGACAACTTTAGCTTGCTGAGAATTACATTTTTTTTATCAACTCATCAAGTCAATACAATATAGAAATCATATTTCATGATTCAGTAACAAAAAATGGGAACATAGTGAGGTAATAATATTAAATTTAATCTCGATAAAAAGGTAAATTAAGTAAGAAGATTTCAATAATAATGGGTTAATGGGTTAATGATAAGGGTTAATCAATAAAAAAAAGGTTAGTAGGCTCAAAAGGGGTCCACTAAGGGTTTAATTATGTGGGAAGGCTTTTCATGGAGTAAATGGGTTAAATCTAAGTGCCTTTATCATCTCAGTATATCAAATCATACTTGTGATCTCAACATGCATAATCAAAGCAAGTTCTAGAATAACAGTTCAATGTTGACACACTCAAACCACAAAAGAAGTGAGCAAGAAAGAAAGCTATATGCTCAAGAGGCTCAAAAATCTCACCAAAAATTTGGGTTTTTATGTCATTTCTGTATACTTGGGATTTCAAGATAATACCTCAATTTAGGAAAAATAGTCTAAAAATTTTATTTCTCATAATATCAACTTATCATGCTCGATTCTTTAAGGTTCTATAATCAAATAATCATGCATAATTCCCTTGGTCTAAATCACGACATATCAACAATAATTATAGATCAATCAGAATTCATTCTATCAATATTATGAGAAAATCACTTAAGCACAAGACCATATTCAGGGATTTGAGAATAATGCAAAAAGTTAGGTTTCATGTTCACCCCCCACACTTAAGATGTACATTGCCCTCAACGTACAAAGATAGATTATTCAAAAGAAAGAAAATCATAAGAGGAAAGGAGGTGAAACTCCCTGTTATATGGATGTGGAGCTTGATTCTAAGGATGGAGTGTTCGGGGAAAGTGGTAGCTGCCATTGTTCTTGGCTAGATGAAGAAATTGGGTCGTTGAACATGGCACTCATGAGGTATTGTTTCCCATTTGTTTCCTCATTCCGTAAAATATTCCTAGCAGCTTTGCTTGGAAGTCTGTAGAATCATGAAGAGCTTATTAAGAGTTGGTGTGGAAGAGAGCGTAGTGGGAATACTTGTTAGAAATACCAGAAAATGGAAAAAGTAAAATTTACTAATATAGATGTGACAGCCCTAATGTGACCCTAGTCGGAAAGTGGTTTCGGGACCATAAAACCGAGTTATAAAAATAATTAACCGTCATATTTGATGCTTATTATATGTATATATGCATGTGTGAAAATTTCATGTTTGAATTTTGTTAATTGTAAGTGAATTTTATTAAATAGGACTTGTGTGAGAAAATTTAGAAATGTGCTAGGCAAATGTTAAAGGAACTATTAATGCATGTTATAAAAATGATGGGTTTGCATGTCAAATTAACCAAAAATCAAGATGGTGGCGGCCATGCTATGGGTTAAAGCATATTATAAACATTTTGTGTTAATGTTTTATGTTAGAAATAATAAAATAAAAGGTTAGTAATAAACTAATGAAAAGGGAGGGGTGATGAAAACAAAGTTGTCTCATCCATGCTCCCCCATTGCCGTGACTTGAGGAAGGAAGAAGAAGAGGATTCTCTTGCTTCATGTTCGGTTGGTTGATGTTTAGGAAGAGGTATGTTTGATGTTATTCCATGAAATTCATGCATATTTTTAGATGTTGGTTTAAATTCTTTTGCTATTTGTTGGAGATGATACTCGGCCATGGGTGTTGTCTTCTTGGTTGGTGTTTGATGTTGTGGTGATGAGGCATGAAGATGATTGAGTTTGAGTGCTTAATAAAAAGTATGGGTCTTAACAACTTCATGAAGTATTCGGCCATGGTGCTAAAATGTTGTATTGTGTTTAAACTTAGAATTTTTAGTTATATGGATGTGTTAAGTTGCTTGAAATGTTAGATTAATTTAAACTCATCACCAAGTTCTTTAGGCAACCCATGTTAAAAATTTTCGTATTGAGGTGCCTAGAACTTTCTACCATAGTAGCTATGGAGAAATAAGGTTTTGTTTCTAGTTAAATTGGATGTATCTTGTTGTATGGGTGCTTGAACAAACTATGATTAAATAGACGATAGATTCAAGGTGGGAAGAATTGGCTATTATGCTTGATACTAATGCCGAATATGAGAATGTTGTACTTGAAAAATGTAGGTGAACATGACAAGTGTATTCGGCTTAGGGCATAAAGGATATGAAAATTTGGTATTTATTTTTGATTGTGTGTGTATGACCATGGATAATTGGCTGCACAAATATTATAAATACATAATGTATGTTAAATTTATTAAGCTACAAAACATTATACATGTTCGGCCAAGGTAAATTATTTGAGTAAAGTATATCTTGATGGTACATTTCGGCTAGTATAAAATGTATATGGATGTCGTATGACTATGTTTAATTTGGGAAGTAAATTGTTTGATTTAGCTCAAGAGCCTAGAGGATCAAAGTTGGATAAGGGAAAGGAAAAAGTGATCGAATAGCCGTCGAAATCGTTCGACAACATCCGAGGTAAGTCTTCGAGTAATGAAACTTTGTTTATGATTTGATTAAGTCATGACATATAAGCATAACAAATAAACGGTGATATAATGATTCTACTTGAATTATATATTGAGGTGATTAGTTTATACCTATGACGGTTAGCCGAATATGTATAGAGATCATGTTATAAAGCCAATCAAAATCATGCTCTTTGTATGTGGCTATTGAGCCGAAATTGGTAAGGTTTGATAAGTGTCTTGTGTTTGAGCTTTAGTAATGAAAATGAAATATGGATGTGTCATGAATTTATTGATATTCGTGCATGATTATTCGAATGATATCCGGGCTAAGTCCCGAAGGCATTTGTGCTAGTGACTATATCCGGGCTAAGTCCCGAAGGCATTTGAGCTAGTGACTATATCCGGGCTAAGTCCCGAAGGCATTTGTGTTAAGTGACTATATCCGGGCTAAGTCCCGAAGGCATTTGTGCTAAGTGACTATATCCGGGCTAAGACCCGAAGGCATTTGTGCGAGTTGCTATATTCGGCTAAATCCCGAAGGTACTTGGGTTTGGAAGTGAGCGACCTTGCTGTAATAATTTCAATTAATACGCTCATAAAATCCAAACGATAAGGTACGTTTCGTATATGCTTCGGAAAGGTCGATTCCAATTAAATAGTATTCGCTCAATTGATTAACGAACTTTCAGCCTTTAGTTAGGTTTGATACCTTGTGTATGAATATATTGATCGAAGCGTGGAGTAAGTATGATTTTGAGAATATGCATATATGAAATTATTCATTTAGCCATATGAACGTTATACTTTAGTCGTAACTAATTTCATTACTCAAAACTTACTAAGCATTAAATGCTTATTCTGTTTCTTTGATTCTCTGTTTTATAGATTTTGTTCGTCAGCTATCGGACTCGGGATTGTCAAAGTCGAAGTCGTCCACACTATCTAAGCCCTTTTGGTACTCTTTTAGTTAAACTTTGATAATGGCATGTATAGGGTTGACCTTCGTTGTTAATTAAGTACCTTTTTGGTATTGTATATATTCGGTTGGCCATGCGAAAATGGCTTATATATTTTGAGCATAGCGTTATAATCATTTTGTATATATTTATATATATGGTTATTGAGAAGTGTGGAAATTCTTGGCAATGATTAGCCATTGGAATGGTTAATCACGATCATATTTGGTGCTATGTATGTTAAATGGCTAGTTGATTCATGGAAACTATGAAATAGGTAAAATCCGCCTTAAAATAGATGCTGACAGCAGCAGTGATGTGAGTTTGAAAAATCATTAAAAATAGTAAAAATGTAATTAAATAATGAATAAATTATGTAATTGAACCTTGATGAGTCTATTTTCATATGGAAGAAGCGAAACGACCATATGAGCCGTATTTTATGAAATGTTTAAGTTTTCGTGAAACAGAGCCAGAGTGATTACTGGATCCCCTGTTCTGACTTTGAAAATTTACCATAAATTAACCAGAGACAATTAGAAGTCATAATTTATATTTATAGATTCCTTCTTGAGTCTAGTTTCATTAGAAACAAACGCCATAAGTATTGAAGCTCTGTACAGGGAGATATCTAAGTCGTAATGCAAGAAGGTCAGAGTAGTTGAACCCTGAAACAGGGGAGACTTTAACTAATAAACTGTACTAATTGGCTTGACCAAAAATTCTAGAAAAAATCCATAGAGGGATATATGAGTCTAGTTTCAGGAAAAATTTACGGAATCAGTTTTCGAGTTTTGGAACTCGAGATATGATTTTTAAGGTGACAGTGACGTAGTTAGCTAGCTTGTCTGGAAATTTTAAAATGAACTGTGTAAATAAATGAATTAAGTTCGTTAACACCTCGTGTTTGACTCTGGCAACGGTCTCGGGTGCGGGGCGTTACAATAGATATGTTTTTCAAAATAAAATAATAAAATTGAAATGAAAATAAAAATCAAAAGAAAAATAAAAATAAAATAAAATAAATAAAATAAAATAAAATAAAAATAAGAATAAATAAAAAAAGGAGGATTCAATGATCCTCGTCGGTGGGGCCCTCAGGTGGTGGTGCTAGAGTGGCGATGTGAAAGTGTTGTGTGACAGCCTTAAAACGACCCTAGTCGAAATGTGGTTTCGGGACCACAAAACCGAGGCATAAAAATAATTTAATATTTATTTTATTGCCTATAATGTGTGTTAACCCATGTGTGACATTTTTTATGCTTTGATTTAGAGTTATAAATGTGAATTTCACTAGAAAGGACCTAGTAGTAAACTTTGAAAGTATGATGGGGAAATGTGTGATGACTAATTAAAGCATGCATGCAAAACAATGGACTTGCATGTCAAATTCCCCCAATAGCTAGTGGTAAGCCATGACAAGGAATTATGGGCAAAAATCATGTCATGAAACATGTTTGGTAAGTGGGTTATGTTGGAATAAATAAAATAAGGAGTATGGAATAAAAAAAATGTGTGTGTGTGAAGGCTTCTCCTCCCTATTGCCGTAGGTAGGAAAGAAAACAAAAATTTTGTTCATCCATTTTCACTCTCTTTTGGCCAAAAATACTAAGGATAAGGAGGAGTTTTGCTTCATACTTGGTTTGGAAGAGGATTAGGAAGAGGTTGGCTATACTTGCATCAAGATTAAGGTATGTTTGAGGTTGTGCCATGAGATTCATGCATGTTTTAGTTGCTAGCTTGATGTTCTTGTTAGCCCATGGTTCAAATCTTTGTTATGCCATGGGAATGAAATTCGCCAAAGTGAATATGGTGTTAATGCCATTGCATGCTAAATATCAAGCTTGATAATGATACATGTGATGGAGGATTGAGGATTCTTAGATTTTCTTTTAGCATTTTTTTGAATGAGATACTAAGTTCTTTGTTTTACCATGACCAAATTGAAATGGTATGGTGTTGTGGTATTCGCCATGTTATATCCATAAGTATGATTCATGCATGTTGCATGGTAAGTAAGATTTAAGCTTTGGATATGTGTATATATTTGGATATAAGCCACTTGAGAATTGGCTCTAGCATATATATATGTATATATGTTCGCATTACGATGTATTGGTATGACATATATGCTATTTCAAGGTGTATATTTGCTTGTGATGATGCTTCGATTATGAAGTAAATGAGAGATGTGCAATGAGTTACGATATGTAATGCGTTAGTAGTAAAATGTATGCTGTTTTGTGTGGTATTATGTATAATTGGCCTCAAATTGGACATGTATATTCGCCACATGAGGGGAAATTGGTGTGCATGCATTCGGTTAGAGGCAAGCATATTGATGCCTATTCTTGGCTTAGAAAATTCGCTAAGAGGAATATTAACTAATGTGTTGAGTTCGATTCATGATTTCGTACATATGCGACTTTGATGCCTAATGAGTATATATATTGGCTAAGTATCTTGAATTCCTCTTTCGATGCTAACATGATAAAACCAATTTATTTGTTAAATTAAGCTCAAGAGCAAAGGGGAGCTAAATCTGATAAGGGGAAGGAAAAAGTCGTGGAATAGCCGTCGAAATCATTCGACCACGTCCGAGGTAAGTTCTTGAGCAATAGAGCTTAAATTCTGAATTGATTAGATCATGTTTAAAGCAAATTAAAATCATGCTCTTTGTATGTGGCTATTGAGCCGAAATTACAAATGTGATAAGTGACTTGTGTCTGAATTTTGTTAATGAAAATGAAATGTGAATGTGTTATGGTTTATTGATAAATGTACATGGTTATTGAATGATATCCGGCTAAGTCCCGAAGGCTTTGTGCTAAGTGACTAAATCCGACTAAGATCCGACGGCATACGTGCGAGTTACTAAATCCGGACTAAGATCCGAAGGCTTTCGAGCAAGCTACTAAATCCGGGTTGAGTCCCAAGGCATTCGTATGCGAAGTTATCAGAAGGGCTATGTCCCAAGGCATTTGAATGTGTAGCCATATCCGGTTAAACTCAAGATACGTGATTCAAGAATGAATGAACCTGCTGTAAAACTTCAGCTAATACGCTTGAAAATTCCAGCAACGAGGTATGTTCGTATGTGCTTTGGAATAGTTGATTCCTTGAATAATATTCGCTCAATCGAGAAATGAGCTTTGGCATTTGGCTAAGATGAACCCTTATGTATGAATATAGGGGTTGGAATGTGAAATAAGTATGATATTGAGAATTTGTGCATATGAAATTATCCGTTAGCTATATGAATGTTATGCTTTTGTTGTGCTGGAATCCCTTGCTCTAACTTACTAAGCATAAATTGCTTACTCCGCTTTCTCTGTTTCTCTGTCTATAGATTTTGGCTCCTCACCTATCGGACTCGGGATTTCTGGAAGTCAAGTCTCCCACACTATCAAAGTCCCTTTCGTATATATTTTGGTTGGATTTTGAAATGGCATGTATAGGACTACCCTTTTGTTGCGTTTTAAGTACTTTTGTGATGTATGTGTGTACGACCATGCGAAAATGGCTCGTAAAAGTGGAGTATGGCATTAGACCATTTGTGCTTATGTATATATGTATGGTTTTATGATGTGACTACGGACTGAATGGAAGTGTGAGCAAATGATCAGCCATTGGAATGGCTAAAAATGATTATATGTGGACCTATGTATGACAAAACTTTAGTTGGTCCATAGAAACCACGAAATAGGTAAGGTTTACCTGAAAAACAGATGCTGACAGCAGCAGTGGTGTGAATTTGAAAAATCACTAAAACTTGTAGGAATGGAATTAAATAGTGAATAAATTATGTAAATGAACCTTGATGAATCTAATTTCATATGGAAGAAACGAAACGGTCATATGAATTATATGTTAAGAGATATTAAAGTTCTCGTGAAACAGGGCTGGAACAGTTTCTGGATCCCCTGTTCCGACTTTAGAAATTCATTTTAAATTAACCAGAGATAATTATGAGTCATGCCATATATGTATAGATTCCTCCCGAAGTCTAGTTTCTATAGAAATAAACGGTATCAGCATTGAAGCCCTGTACAGGGAGATATCCAATTTGTAACGCATGAAGGTCAGTGTAGTCGATCCCTGCAACAGGGGAGAATTTAAATAATAAACTGTACTAATTGGCCCGACCAAAAATTCTAGAAAAAAATATCTTGATGGAATTATGAGTCTAGTTTAGGGGAAAAATTACGAAACTGATTTTCGAGCTTTAAAAATCAAGATATGATTTTTGAAGCGACAGTGATGCAGTAACCAGCTAGTCTGGAAAATTTTTATGGACTGTGAAAACAATTTAGCTGAGTTTGTGTGCACCTTGTGTTCGACTCCGGTAACGGGCTCGGGTACGGGGTGTTACATGTTGGCACAGTTGTTGCATCATGGCCTGCATATCATCCATCTGTCGGTCCCATCACCGAACTCTCTCATGAATCATCTCAAACTGTGTAGTGCAATACTGTTCGAAGTGGGCGAGTCGGTTGAAAAGATGTGCCAATGAAGCAGCCCCATGAACTGGTCATTCCCTAGGTGGAGCAGTGGAAGGCTCCTCACGCTGTGGGGAACATCATCAAGGATGTCCTCAAGATCCTCCTCGTCAATGGCATACAAGAGAAGGTACTGAAGAAGATCGGTCCCACGTCAGTGCTGGATCATCCTCATGTGTAACATAGTCATGATGCCCTGTAGGGACATTTGACCTATCAGGCTAAGCGCTGATGACTGTGCCGCGGTGTTGAGGAGGCCGAAGTGTCTGGCAAGGTGCGTCACGTAGGGGCTGATAGAGATTACCCCCTTCCTATGCCGCTCCGTCTGATGGCGAATGGCGAAAGCAATGAAGTATGCCAAGTCAGTCACATGTGCTTTCGCCATACACCATAAATAGTAGGCGTCGTGGGTGTTGACGACACAGGTGCTCTCTCTCCTTCCGGTCAAGGTGTGTGCCAATGTGGCATGGAGATATCGTAGGGAAGGTGGGAGAGCTGAGGCCTTCGAGCGGCTGGGGTCATAGGTGGAAGAGAGTGGTGCCAAAGCCTTCCAGCACAAGAAGGGGGAGATGTGGATATTACGTGGTAGTCCATTCATGTCCTCCTCCTCCATAAACTCATCAGTGTAAAGTCCCAGAGCAACTCCAAACTCTGGGACACTCATCGCACGAACTAGATCGCCTAATCGAAAGTGAATAGTGCCTGGGTCGTCATTGTTCGTCAACACCACCTGTAAATGAAAAGTAGAGCATTATTCTAAAGTTAGCTCTAAATAAGTGGGCTCGATAATAGTGAAGAATCGTTCTCATGGGTTTGTGGACAGGAGGGCGCGGATGGCATCAGTGAGCTGGACTTGCTTTACGACAGCCCAGTCGATGCAGCAACCTGTGGTGATGGGTCGTGCGCATAATATCTGAAATAGCTCCTCTTTTGAAGCTTGCGAAAATTCAAGGAACGGGTGCCAAACTTCAGTTGTATCATGTACCGTGGAAGAACCTGGTCCCCTATGTCTCTTTGAAGATGGAACTGTGGCCTTCTTGCCTCTCGATGACGACATAATGTTCCAAAAGCTGTTGTAAGGCGGTGCACAAGCATGTTGGTGGCGAGCACGGGCATGTGACGCGGGGATGCAGCAGTGTGGTGGGAAAATGGAGGGTATATAGAGGGTTAAATGGGGATTAATGCAATTGGAGTGGTTTTGAGGGTGGTTTGGGGGCTGGAGAAGTGAGAATTAGGGGAATGGTGGCTGAAATAGTGATTAGGGGTTGGAGGAGGGTAGATTTCGACTAGGGTTTTGAAAGAAGGAAGAAGATGAATAGTGGTTTGCTTATATAGGGGAGGGGCACACGGCCTAGGGCCACACCCTTGTACTTTGAGGGTGAGCCCGTGTTTTTCAAATTTTATGAGTTCGGTCATGCCCGACTACTATCACTCCCGTGTCTCTTGGGCATGTGTCAAACACAGCCATGTCGCACGGTCGTGCCCAGCTTTTTTCACTTCTCCCACTCCCGTGTTTTATGGCAGCACGCCCGTGTGTTGTTGTACACGGCTGAACGGCATGGGTGTGTCGAACGCCTGTGTTGAAGAAACAGAATCGAGCCTTGTTCCTAGCACGCCCATGGTTTTCTATCCCCACGTTTTTCCTATCAAGTTCACCCACGGCCATGTCGTACGGCCGTGGGGATTTATCGCACCCTGTGTTTTGGGGAAATCATGTCCTGCTTCAACACCGCCGTATCGCACAACCGTGTCTCTTCCTTTGTTTGGCCATGGCTGTAGGCACGCCCATGTGCTTGGCCATGTGTGCTAAAAAAATTTTCAATTCAAAGACTAAGTTAAAGATTTGAAGTTTTAGAAACTAAAAATAAAGAAATCAAAATATGTTAGTGCTTGAGTTGCCTCCTGAGAAGCGCTTATTTATAGTCTAAGCTCGACTTACCTCTCCGTTGATTTATCATGGTGGTTTGAGGAGTTCATACTCCTCGTTCCTGCTGTCAATATTAAAATAAGGTTTTAATCGGGTGTTGTTTACCTTAAAAGTGCCGAACTTGGGATGACTCACCTCAATCGTACCGAATGGGAAAATACTGAGTATCGTAAGAGGGATTTCCTCATTTGGTGTGGTAGTGACAATGTGGGGATCTGTGGCATCCAGTAAGTCTTTATCGCCAACCTGAAGTTGATTAGGAGAGGTATCGGGCTTGTTTTAGCGTAGTTTCGATTTATCATATGTTCTCGGCTTGTGTGTTTTCCATTCATCTAGCTCCTCTATTTGAAGCCTTTGTTCCTCATGGGTGTCTTTGTTCTCTACATGATAGTAGTGCACTGTCTCCGTTGTCTTGGTTCGAGGAGGTTCCTGCAAGGACGATTGAGTATTAGTTTTATTATTGACAGGTTTTATAGCATTATCTTGAATTTTAGAGGTTCTGAATGAGTCGTGTGCTTGAAGTGTTACTGTGTCGTCACCTGTACGAAGTGTTAGCTCTCCTGTTCCTACATTAATGATGGTTCTGGCAGTTGCTAAAAAGGGTCGTCCTAAAATTAAAGCTACCTCGTTATCCTCATCCATATCTAAGATGACGAAGTCTACGGGTAAATAAATTTATCAATTTTAATGATAACATCTTCAATAATACCCTTAGGAAATCTAACTGTTTTGTCAGCCAATTGTATGCTCATCCTAGTTTGTTTGGGTTTACCGAGACCTAGTCTTTTAAACATTTTATATGGCATAACATTTATAGTTGCCCCAAGATCAGCTAAAGCATTATTCACAGATAAACTACCAATTAAGCAAGAAATTGTAAAACTCCCTGGATCTTTCAATTTGTTAGGTAGCTTATTCTTTAGAATAGCTGAGCAGACTGCATTGAGTTCCACATGCAATGTAGCGTCTAATTTTCTTTTATTGGTCAGAAGTTCCTTTAAGAATTTTGCTGAGTTGGGCATCTGCGAAAGAACTTCAATAAAGGGTAAGTTAATATGTAATTTTTTTAAGAGTTTGACAAACTTACTGAATTGTTCTTCTGTTCTGTCTTTCATCATCACTTTAGGATATGGCACACGAGGTTCATGATTTGTACTTACCTGTTTGAGATCATTATTGTTTACTGCTTCTCGTCCTTTGTTCATCACATTGTCTTGCCATATTTCTGGCTCGGGTGCAATGAGTCCGTCCTTATTTTGAGTGCTAATTGCATTGAGGTGTTCCCTCAAATTAGGTTCAGTATTACTTGGTAAGCTACCTTGTGGTCGTTCAGAGATTAGTTTGGATAGCTGGCCTATCTGAGTTTCGAGTCCATGGGTTGATGCTTGTTGATTCTTAAGTGCTGTCTCGGTATTTTGAAAACGGGTTTCTGACACTGAGATGAATTTAGAAAGCATCTCTTCAAGGTTTGGTTTCTTCTCTTGTTGATATGGTGGCTGTTGAAAACCCTGAGGATTCAGTGGTTTTGATTCCCTTGACCACCCCAGGAGAAATTTGGGTGGTTCCTCCAACCTACATTATAGGTATTACTATATGAGTTATTTTGAGATCGGAAGTTATTATTACCCATATAGTTGACTTGTTCCTCTACGGTTGTGGGATTGAAGGATTGATATTCTGTATGGACGCCTCCTCTGCTTGAGTCACACCTCATTACTTGGTGTACCTACGTAGAACCAATAAAACTATCAATCTTTTTATTGAGAAGTTCTACTTGATTTGACAGCATAGTAACTGAATCGATATTATAAACACTGGTTGTTTTTGTTGGCTTAGTCCTCATAACTTGCCACTGATAGTTATTCAGTGACATCTTCTTTATAAATTCATAGGCATCTTTCGGTGTTTTATTGTTGATGGTTCTGCCAGCAGCTGCATCAACCATTTGCCGAGTCGAGGGATTCAGGCCATTGTGGAATGTTTGTACTTGAAGCAAAGCGATAACCCATGGTGAGGGCACCTTCTCAGTAAGTCCTTTTATCTCTCCCATGCATCGTAAAGCATTTCTAGATCCATCTTCACAAAAGAAGAGATATCATTACGTAATTTAGCCGTTTTAGCCGACGAAAAATATTTTAGTAAAAATTTCTTGGTCATTTGTTCCCAAGTAGTGATTCACCCTCGTGATAACGAGTTCAACCACTGTTTAGCTTTATTTCTCAGTGAAAAGGGAAATAACCGAAGACGAATAGCATCATCAGAAATGCCATTGATTTTGAATTTATCGCAAAATTCTAGGAAATTTGCTAAGTGAGTGTTGGGATCTTCATCCTTCAAACTGAACAAACTACTGTATCATCTAAATAGTGTTAGGTTTTAATTCAAAAGTATTTGCACCTACAGCAGGTCTAACTATGCTAGATTCAGTTCCTGTTAAAGAAGGTTTAGCATAATCATACATAGTACGTGGAGCAGGATTTTGATTAGCAGCAATTGTAGGAGGTAGTTGATTGTCTTGGTTTTCAGCCATCTCATCGGTTGGAGTTTGAGTATCATCTTCTCGCTCGTTCTCCATGTATCGTAAGCTACACCTTATTTCTCTTTGATTTTTGTGAATTGTACGATCGATTTCTTTGTCAAAAAGTAATGGTCGCGACGGGTTTCTTCTAGTCATAAACTATAAAAACCTGCCAAGAGAGAGAAAAAGTAAATTAATAAATAATAAAATAAAATAAAATTTCAAGAAAAGTAAATGGCTAAAGTAATAAAAAATTAGTGTTCCTAATATTTTAGTTCCCCGGCAACGGTGCCAAAAACTTGATCGCGTGGTTCATAACAAGTAATAAATATTTATAATGGAGATCAAACCTAGACTAACTATTATCACAACGAAAAGGCAAGCACACCTATCGAACAATAGTATAGTAATGGCAAGACCGGGATATCGTACCCAAGGGAACCAAAAGTACTAGTAATAACTATCTTTTTATTATCTAGCCTAAGAATAAAAAGGTTTGTTTTAATTAATTAATTATTTAAACTAAGAACGCACAGAGAAAAGAATTAGGGAATTGCTTTTTGGAAAATCGATTGACTTGAGACAATACCTAAGGAAAAATCCACCAAGACTTTACTTGTTATTCTGGCTCCGAATCGGACGATTTATTCATTCAACTTGTTCCGTAGAGATTCCTAAGTTATGTTATTATCGCTATTTAATACTAATAACGTCTAATCCCTAGATTGAATAACCGAGACTTTTCTCTAACTAACACTCTAGTGTTGCATTAACTCGATCTATGGATTCCCTTATTTGGTTTCACCCTAATCCGGCAAAATTTTGTCACCCTATTTCAAGGCACGCAATCAACTCTGCTTAATTATAGTAAATGCACTCTTAGACAGGGTTTATTCCTCCTCTGAATAAGAGCGTGTCTTGAATCAGTATCCTGGGATATGAAAATAAGAATTAAGAACACATAATTAAAAACAAGTTAAATATTTATCATACAATTCAGAAGATAATAACAAGATTCGTCTTAGGTTTCATTCCCCTTAGGTATCTGAGGGGTTTAGTCCATAATAAAATAAGAGTACATCTCAAAAGTATAATAATAACAAAACATGAAGAAAACTCTAAAACCCCTGAAGGAATTCTGAGAGAGATCTTCAGTCTTGGGATAGCTCTGGCTTTTGGGATGGATCGTCTGGCTTCCTTCAAGTAATTCCTGGCATGTGGTTCTGTATTCTAGAAAAGTTTTGGAAGAGGCATCCCTCTCTAGGTCATACTTAGGGTGTTTATATAGGCTTTGGATTGGCTTTCTTCCTCCCTAAGTACCCTTTTCCGTGTAAAATACAACTCTTTGAAAATGGGACACTTCCGTGTGCCACGACCATGTGACGTGATTGCCAGGCTGTGTTATATCCATTAAATTACCACGACCATGTGCGCTCAATGGCCAGGGCGTGTGAATCGTGTAAACCTTGGTCGACACCCCTGAAGGCCACGGGCGTGTGAAATGCCCGTGTGGCAAGGCTTAAGCCGTGTGATATTCTCGATTTGGTCTATTTTGTCCCTTTTTAGCTCGTTTTTGGCTCCTTTTGACTCTTGGTGCTCTCCTGAGTACAAAACATGAAATCATCGGATTAAGAGCACCAAAATCCACAAATCTTGTAGTAAACATCAATAAATATGCTAAGTATTTGGGGTAAAACTATGTATAATTCGGCGTTTATCACATAGTTGTATTCATTGATGACATTCTGATCTATTCTCGAGATGAATTTGAGCATGCTGAGCATTTGAGGATTGTGTTACAGACATTGAGAGATAAGAAACTACTTGCTAAATTCAAAAAGTGCTAGTTATGGCTTCGAAAAGTTGGATTTCTAGGACACATTGTTTCAGGGGAAGCCATACCAGTTGATCCGAGTAAGATTTTAGCAATTGTTGACTGGAAACCACCAAGAAACGTATCTGATATTAGAAGTTTTCTAGGATTAGCTAGCTATTATTGGCATTTTTTAAAAGGGTTCTCAATGATAGCTACATTGATAACTCATTTATTACAAAAAGATGTGATGTTTGAGTGGCCTGAGAAATGCCAACAGAGTTTTGAACCGTTGAAAGCACTGTTAACTAAACCACAAATTTTAGTTCATCCTGAGTCGGGTAAAGAGTTTGTGATTTTCAGTGATGCATCATTAAACGGTTTGGGATGTGTTTTAATGTACGAAGGCAAAGTGATAGCTTATGCTTCCAGACAGTTGAAACTGCATGAAAAGAATTATCCGACGCACGACTTAGAGTTGGTCGCTATTGTTTTCGCATTGAAAATTTGGTGACATCATTTGTTCGACAAAAAATGCCATATTTTTACTGGTCATGTTTGAAGTATTCGATGTCTTAGAAAGATTTGAATTTGGGATAACGGAGATGGCTCAAATTGTTCAAAGACTACGAGTTAGTGATTGATTATTATCCGGGGAAAGCAAATGTAGTCGCGGATGCTCTGAGTAGAAAAGCTTTGTTCGCTTTGAGAGCGATGAAGACACGATTGAAATTATCTAATGATGGTTCAATTTTAGCTGAGTTAAAAGCTAAACTGTTGTTTCTCTAGCAAATCTTTGAAGCTTAGAAATGTGACAATTAATTACAAGCTAAAAGAGTACAATGCGAATCAACTACTGATTCAGAGTATCAAACTGGGTCCAGTGATTGTTTGCTGTTCTGAGGTACAATTTGTGTGCCTAGTAATTTTGAGCTTACTCAGAAAATTTTACACGAAGCACACAGTGGTTGCTTGTCTTTTCATCCATGGAGTACTAAGATATACAGTGATTTGAAACAGATGTACTGGGGGTCGGGCATGAAATGAGACATTTTAGAATTTGTGTCGAGATGCTTGGTTTGTCTACAGGCTAAAGCCAGACATTAAGTACCTTCAGGATTACTACAACCAGTAATGATACCTGAGTGGAAATGGGATAATGTTTTGATGGATTTCTTATGGGGGTTATCCCTATCACCGAAAAAGAAAGATGTTTTTTGGGTTGTTGTTAATCGTTTAATGAAATCTTTACATTTCATTCTGGTACATATAGATTTTTCACTTGATAGATTAGCTAAATTGTACATCTCTGAGATTGTCAGCTTGCAAGGAGTGCCAGTTTCTATTATTTCGGATAGAGATCAGCAATTTGCATCACGATTTTTGAAGAAAATGCAAGAGGCTTTGGGTGCACGATCGTATTTCAGTACTACTTTTCATCCTCAAACCGATGGTCAATCCAAGAGAGTGATTTAGATTCTTGAAGATATGCTTCCTTCCTGTGTTTTAGAGTTTGAAGGCAACTGGGAAAAATATTTACCATTAGTTGAATTTGCATATAATAATAGTTATCAATCGAACATAAAGATGGCATCGTATGAAGCTCTATATGGTTGTAAATGCCAAACTCCATTATACTGGATCGAGCTTAGTGTGAAAAAGATTCACGAAGTTTATTTAATTAGAGAGACCGAAGAAAAAGTGAAGGTAATTTACGACAGTTTGAAAGCAGCTTCAGATCGACATAAATCGTATACGGATTTAAAATGTAAAGATATTGAATTTCAAATCAGGGATAGAGTGTTTATGAAAGTATCGTCATGGAAGAAGATTCTTCGATTTGGTCACATAGGAAAATTGAGTCTGCGATTTATTGGACGGTACTAGATTATCGAGATAATTGGGCTAGAGCTTATAGATTTGAGTTACCGTCAAAGTTGGAAAAGATTCATAATGTATTTCATGTGTCAATGTTATAACGATACCAGCCGGACCCATCGTCCATAAGTTCTCCGGTAATGATTGAAATTCAGCCTTATATGTCGTATAGCGAAGAACCAATCAGATTTTTGGCTTGAGAGATTAAGGAGTTAAGAAAGAAAAGTATAGCTCTAGTGAAGGTTCTTTGGAAACATTATGGTATTGAAAAGGCTATGTGGGAACCTGAAGAAGCTATGAGGAAACAGTATCTTAACCTATTTTCAGGTAAGATTTTCAGGGACGAGAATTCCTAAGGGGGGAGAGTTGTAACAACACGTTTTCAGCGAAATCAAAACAGTGGCTTTGGGACCACAAATACAAAGTTAAAATAATTATTTTATTATTATTTTGAGGTCTACAGCATGATAGTATGATTGTATAAAAATTTTGTTAAGAAATTTTATCGTTTGCATGCTTAATTTGATAAAAAGTACTAAATCGCGTAAAGTGCACAACTTGTGTTCTAATAGCTAAAGGTGTCTAATAGATATGGAACTTTAAAATAGAGGTCCTTATGTGGCAATTAGCCTATTAGTGAGTTAGTGGATGATAACAGCTTGGCATTTAGTGAAATAAATAATGTTTATAAAAGTTAATTTTGTAATTTGGTTAATAATGATATAATAAGTTAAAACAGAATTAAAAGCTTTCATCTTTCTTTTGTTCTTAAACCGAATATCAAAGTGAAGGAAGCCATTTTTTTTCAACTAGGGTTCAGCTACTTTAAGCCTTAATTGGTGAGTGATTTTTGTCCCGTTTTTAATGGTTTCTATGTTTTTAGAATCGTTATAGCTTAATCTAGCTAGCCTAGGGACTAGTTTGTAAGATTGTTAAAGTATTAGGGTTTCCCCATTGTTGAATGTGTATGTGTTTTGAATTTTCATGGTAGAAAATGAATGATTGTTGTTAGATAAACAACATTTGTTAAGTGATTTTGAATAAAATTGCAAATTAGGGATTTAATTTAGAAATGTGATAAATTCTGTGGTTAAAGTATGAATATGTGAAATATATGGGCTGCTATAAGTATGTTTAATATTCGTCTAGGCTTGGGTAGGAATAACATGGAATGAATTTCATTTTATGAGCCTAGGGACTAAATTGTAAACAAGTTAAATGTTGAGGGGAAAAATAGTAATTTTTTCATAATATGAATTTTGGGGTAAATTGAATAGAACGATATTTGAATAAGTTAAATTTGATTATATCTAGATGAAGAAAAGCTATGTTTGGAATTGGATCGGGGAAAAAACAAAATAGTGGATTGATCGCTGGATTAATCATTTGATTTTCTTTGTATCAATTCGAGGTAAGTTTGTATCTTTAATAAGCATTTAATTACATATGTTTAAATGCTAAATTGATATAATTATTTTGAGAAGATACCATGGAAATTCTCGACGAGTATCGACAATGTATAAATCCCGGTTGAACCTTAGGAAGAGATAGGATACAAATGACATGTCATTAGAGGTTATCTTGTTTTGGGTGCTGGTCTGTACATTCTACCGGTGGTTGAGTTTTCTGGCATGTGTTATGGTTACTCATCAACTTGTGTGAGAAGCACTATATACCTACGTTTTGACCGTCATCTTGTATGAGTAGACCTAGTGATAGCTTGAGAGTGAGCATTTATATGAGATATGAGATTGAGATGGTTTCGACCATGTATTGGCACTCAGTGTGCGAGATTCCTAAGTATCCGATAGTATTCCAAATGGTTCAACGCATAAAGATGATGGTACAAGGTTATAAGAGATGATACAAACCAATTT
Organism: Gossypium arboreum; assembly: GCF_025698485.1. Lineage (NCBI taxonomy): Eukaryota > Viridiplantae > Streptophyta > Magnoliopsida > Malvales > Malvaceae > Gossypium > Gossypium arboreum. The sequence continues at coordinate 19,600,731 of NC_069078.1, read as the reverse complement.
AGGTATTTGTGAGAAATATGACAAGTAATCTATAGTTGATGTATTCATACATGAATAACATGGTTATGATTATGTGCTAACCTTTGAATTTGATTGAAACTTACACATGTTTAATTATATTTCTTTAAATTGAAAATGAATGGCAAGTTGCACTTATTAGACATACGAGCTTACTAAGCTTAATAGCTTTCTTTGTTTACTTTTCCGTGTTTTATAGTGATTTCGAAGCTTGCTCGGATTGGAAGTTGTTGAAGATCCTATCACACTATCCAACTGTTGTTTTGGTACCTTTGAACTTTGTGTATTTTGGTTATATGGCATGTATAGGTGATTTGGCTAATGAAAGCCTATATGTTTTGGTTATGTAATAAGTCATTTAATATGGCTTGATTTGGTTAGTATTGGTATGTATAAATGTGTGTTTAGCCATGTGAGTTGGCTTACTTTGATATACTTGGTTATATAAATTTGTATAAATGATCTTTTGGTATGTGGTTTATAATTGCTATGTGAATGCCTTGTTGTGAATTGGTATTTAAGTGGCAAATGGTTGGAATTGAGAATGCATTAGCATGCTAAGTATTAGACAATATAATGCTTATACGAAAGTGACCATTTAGGTAAATTCTTGAAGGTGGTATTGGTATGTTTTGAAGAGGTAAATTGTGATGCTTTTCAGTATTATGGTTGTTGGTATTGGTATAGCATGATTTAGACTTGGCTGAGATTGGTTTGATTGCCTATTGATGATATAGTCATATGCTATTTGGTATGTGTAGGTTGATTCAAATTTGGGTGAGAAAGATGGCTTGGAAAATAGCCTACTTTTGTCCACACGGGCAGAGATACGAGCATATGTCTCAGCCGTTTGTGACACATGGTCAGGTGACATGGCTGTGTGTCCCCTGATGTTTATTTAGAAACCACGTCAGTAGCTTCACACAGCCTAGCCCACAGGCGTGTGGCTTGACCGGGTGGCACAAGTCTGTATACACTTCAGTTTTCACAAGGCCTGGCACACAAGTGTGTGAGGCAATTTCCATTGGTACATGGGCGTGTGGTTGGCGTGTGACCCAAGTCAGAGAGTTACACGAGCTGGGACACGGCCATGTGATCCCATTTTGAATATGCACACGGCCTGTCCATACAAGCGTGTGTCCCCTGCAATTTGAAAATTTTCCATGTTTTTCTAAAAATTTATTAAGTATTCGATTTAGTCCCGAACCACTTCTAATGTTTGTTTTTGGCCTCAATGGCTCATGTTTGGGACTATATGATTGTATTTGAATGATTCCTATTTAGGTTTGAGAAATGTATATGAAATGTATGATTATTTAAGAAATAAGTCTGGTAATGCTCCGTCGTTATTTAAGAAATAAGTCTGGTGATGCTCTGTAACCCTATTACGGCGACAAATACGTGTTAAGGGTGTTACATTTAGTACTTGCCTTTCCCTAATTTTCCATGGGTGAATCACCAAAGATATCTACTAACATTTCTTTAATGGTCTAATTACCATATAAGGACATCTTATGTTGAATTCCATAGCTAATTGATCATTTTATCTACTAGAACTCAACTTTTGCATTTGATGCAATTTGTTCATTTCAATAATTAAACATATAATCGGTAAAATCTTCTTATAAGAATTTTCATATAACATTCTTATTATAAATACAGACCATGCAATAATATTAAAATAAATTTTCTTTCTGGCTCGAATTTGCGGTCCTGAAACCATTATTCCGATTTCACTAAAAATGGGTTGTTACATCTCTCTCCCCTTTAAGAATTTTTGTCCTCAAAAATCTTACTAGTAAAGAGATTTGCTTTCTCATGGTATCCTCTGGTTCCTAGGTAGCTTCTCAAGACCATGTCATTGCCAGAGAACTTTTACCAATTCTACCTTTTTATTTCTTAACTCTTTTTTTCAAGTGCCGGGATTTTGATCGGTTCCTCACTGTAAGTCATATCAGGTTGAATCAAATTCTTTTGGAGAAATAACATGTGAAGGATTCAACCGATACCATCGAAACATAGACGCATGAAAAAAATTATGAATTCGATTAAGTTCTGGTGGTAATGCTAACCGGTATGCAAGAGGTCAGATTATTTCAGTAATCTCATGTGGCACGATGAATCAGGTACTCACTTTTCCTTTATGGCCAAACCGGAGAACTTTCTTCCAAGGTGATACTTTTAAGAATACTTTGTCCCCGATCTGAAATTCTATTTCTTTTTGTTTAAGATTGGCATAAGACTTTTGACAATCTAAGGCTGCTTTTAAACTGTCTTGAATTACTTTTATCTTTTCTTTAGTTTCACGGACTAAGTCAACTCCGTGTATCTTTTTCTCACTGAGGTCTGCCTAATATAATGGATTTCTACATTTACGACTATACAAAGCCTCATACAGTGCCATTTTAATACTGGACTGATGGCTGTTATTATAAGTAAATTCAACTAAAGGCAGATACTTTTCCCAGTTACCTTCAAATTCAAGCAGACAACACCGAAACATATCTTCTAAAATTTGTATAACACGTACAGATTGTCCATCAGTTTGAGGATGAAATGTGGTACTAAAATGTAATTGAGTACCCAATGCTTTTTGCAACTTATTCTAGAATTGGGATGAAATACCGAGGATCTCTATTAGAAATAATGGAAATCGGCAGTCCATGCAATCTGACAATCTCAGAAACATATAATTCGATCAATCTATCCAAGGAAAAATCTATACGTATCGGAATAAAGTGTGAAGACTTTGTTAATTGATGAATAATTACCTAAATAACATCTTTCTTCTTCGGATATAGGGGTAACCCCGATACAAAGTTCATGGTAATTCTTTTTCAATTCCATTCTGGTATTATAACTGGCTATAATAATCCCGAAGGCACCTAATGTTCAGCTTTTACTTGCTGACATATCAAACATTTAGATACAAATTAAGAAATATACCATTTCATTCTCGGCCACCAATACATCTTTTTCAAATCATTATACATTTTATTACTGCCAGGATGAATAGACATATTACCATTATGAGCTTCATGTAAAACCTCTGTACCAGTTCTGAATTCCTCGGTACGCATATTCTATCTCTGAATAATAGACAATAATCAGACCATTCTAAAATTCTAAATCAGAAGTCAATTTCACACTGTATCCGTTTTTCTTGTAACTCACTATCATCTTTCTGAGCTTTACAAATCTGTTACAGAAATGTCAGTTTTACTTTAGCTATAATTGAACCATCATCATATAATGATAACTGGGTATTCATCGTTCGTAAGGTAAATAAAGACTTTCTGCTTCGGGCATTAACAACCATATTATCTTTTCCTGAATGGTAGTCAATAATCAGATCATAATCTTTCAATAATTCAAGCCACTTACACTGTCTCAAGTTTAGACCTTTCTGCGACATTAGATACTTCAAACTTTTATGATCAGTAAAAATGTGACATTTTTCACCAAACAGATAATGCCGCCAAATTTTTAGTGCAAACATAATGGCTGCCAATTCAAGATCATGTATCGGGTAATTCTTCTCATGTAGTTTTAGTTGTTTTGAAGCATAGTTTATTACTGTACCTTCTTGTATCAATACACATCCTAAACCATTTAATGATACATTACTATAAGTTATAAATTCCTTACCCGATTCAGGCTAACATCGGTGCTTCAGTCAATAAAGCTTTCAATTTTTCAAAACCCTGTTGACATTTATTAGACCACTCGAATTCCACATCTTTTTGCAACAGACGAGTCATCGGAGAAGCTATCATTGAGAACCCTTTAACAAACCTTCGATAATATCCAACTAGTCCCAGAAAACTTCTAACTTTAGACACATTCTTTGGTGGTTTCCAATTAACAATAGTTGAAATTTTATTTGGATACACCCGAATACCTTCTGCAGATACTATATGTACAAGAAAACCAACTTCCCGTAGTCAAAATTCACATTTTCTAATTTTTCATACAATTGTTTCTCATACAGAGTTTGCAACACAATTCTTAGATGATCAACATGTTTATTTTCATCACGAGAATATACCAAGATATCATTAATAAATACCACCACAAACCTGTCTAGATACAGTCTGAAAATTCTGTTCATCAAATCCATGAATACTACAGGTGCATTTGTCAAGCCAAACGACATTACAAGAAAGTCATAGTGCCCATATCTAGTTCTAAAAGTTGTCTTTGGCACATCTGAATCTTTTACACATAGTTAAGAATAACCAAAGCGAATATCATTCTTCGAAAATACAATGGCACCTTTTAATTGGCCAAACAAGTCATCAGTGCGAGGCAGCGGATACTTATTCTTTATTGTGACTTTGTTGAGCTGCCTATAATCAATACACAGTCTCAATGATCCATATTTCTTCTTTACAAACAAAACCAGTGAACCCCAAGTTGAGAAACTGGTTTGAGCAAAGCTTCTATCAATCAATTCTTGCAACTATGCTTTCAACTCTTTCAATTTGGTAGGAGTCATTCTGTAGGGTGCTATGGATATTGGTGTTGTCCCTAAAACAAGATCTATAGAGAACATCACTTCTTTTACCAGTGGCAAACCAGGTAATTCCTCCGAAAATACATCAGGAAATTCACAAACAATAGCGCTGACTGGATCTTCCACTCAGATACTTTAGTATCCAAGACATATGCAAGATAATCATCACACCCTTTTCTAATATATTTTTATACTAAAATTGTTGAAATCGCATTAGATAACCCATCCAGTTTATCATATTCAACATGGAGTAACTCACTATCCTAACATTTCAACACAATATATTTTTATTTACAATTTACCACTACATCATGCTGAGTTAACCAATTCATTCCCAAAATCACATCAAATTCATCAAAGGGCAACAACATTAGATCAGCAGAAAACTAATAACCTTTTACCATCAATGGGAAGTTTTATAAATTTTATCCACCATAACATACTGGCCTAAGGGGTTTGCAACTTTAAGCACAAATTCAGTGAATTCAATAAGTAAATTTTTAACAGACACTAAATTTGTTCATATGCATGAATGTGTGGAACCAAGAACAATCAAAGCAGTACTAGTAGTATCAAGAAGAGAAAATGTACCAGTAATGATGTCTGGTGCAGAAGCATCTTCTATAGCACAAGTAGCATATGTCCTTACCAATTCTTGTGCTTTAGATTTAACTGTTGAATCCCTTGTAATACCTTAGCTACCATTGACATTGCCAAGGTGACAGGGTGGTCTGCCTCTTGAGGCGGGATTGCTCAACTTTGAAGTTTGATCAGTATCTTTTTCAATCCTTTCTGAGAAATATCCCATAAAAGTTGTAGAATGATCATGGTACTTATTTTATTTCTTTGAAGTAGATGATTGTGACTTTCCCATAAATCTATTACCAAAAATCCGGGCTTGTTTCTCTGCTTGTCTCTTTTCTTTACTTAATTCTTTATCTTCGTGTGCTCGATCAGCCAATAACACAAATTCCCTTAGTTCAAGAATTCCAATCGACAGCTTGATATCTTCATTTAATCCTTCTTCAAAACATTTACACATATCCGCCTCAGTCGAGACCCATTCTCTAGCATACTTGCTTAACCGAACAAATTCCCACTCGTATTCAGATATAGTCATGTTTCCCTGTTTAAGCTTTAAAAATACTTTCTATTTTTTTTATCTTAAAATCTCTGACTAATATACTTCTTTCTAATTTCTATTTGGAAGAATTCCCAAGTAACATTTTCTCTCGATACAACAGAAGTTATAGTGTTCCACTAATGGTAGGCTGTGTGTGACAGCCCTAATTTGACCCTAGTCGAAAGTGGTTTCGGGACCACAAAACCGAGTGATAAAAATAATTAACTGTTAAATTCTGTGTTTATTATATGTGTAAACGCATGTGTGAAAGTTTCATGCTTTAATCTGGTCATTTGTATGTGAAATTTATAAGATAGGACTCATGTGATAAAACTTGAAAGTGTGATAGGTAAATTTTAAAGTACCAAATAATGCATGAAATGATGACATGAGGGAATGCATGTCAAATGGACCAATTTTGTTTAGTGGCCTACCATAAATGATGGTTGATGTATAATATATGTTTTATTTTAGTATTATAATAAGTGATGGCTTTATTTTTGAAATAAATTAATTAGTAAAACAATAAAAGATGACAAAAAAAATGGATGTTCATCTTTTATCTTGATTGCCGAAATTGGGGAAAGAAAATATTGAAGAAAGAAAAGGGGGAAGACTTTTGGTCATTTGAAGGCTGAAGAAGGTTAGTATATTGTGTTAAAGTTGTGAAATTTTAGCTTGTTTTAGGTTAATCATCATGGTTCTTACTTAGCCCATGCTAAATTTTAAATTTTGATGGATGGATGAGCATTCGGCTATGGTTATCAAAGAAGGAATTTGATTATTTCCTTTAAGTTTTGATGAAGACTGTGTTGAGGAAAGAAATTGATCTTGCTAAAAATATGAATTTTTAATGCTCATATATGTAATAGCTGAAAATAAAAAAAAATGCTTGATGTCTTGAACAAATGTTGTTTCGATGTGTTGAATTGAGTAAATTAGATGATTGAACACCTAAGGATTCGGCATTGTTCATGATTCTTTTATTTAGAATGTGATTTTGAATGTTATGAGTATTGGAATGTAAGTATATGTGTGCTCGGTCATAGGAGTTTGATCTGAAGCTTTGTTAGGTTTGAGTGATGAATGGCCGAATGAGCTATAGGCTATGTAAGGATGAATTTTGTATATAATTTGTGTGTGTGGCTTTATTAGTTAATGGCATTCGGCATTATTATTATTTTTTACATTCGGTCTTTGGGGGTAATAAGATAAAGTTAAAATGTTAAAGAATGTTTCTAAGACTTGTTAAGTCATTGTGACCATTGCTGAATGTATGTTTGGTTAAAGGAAATTTTCAAATCGTTTATGTATATGTATGTGAACTAAATATTTAATGAATATTCCGCAAAATGGGGTTAAGGGTTAAATCATAAGAATTTTGGGCGATAATATTTGGACATTAAGGTTATATGTACTTTGGCTATGTGAGTTAGGTGTTAAGTAACCTAATTATCTTGATATGCATATTACAAGGTATATATGATTTGTGTTTTGGTTGCATAACTATGTTTGGTTAATAATATGAATGTAAAGAGTTGTGAATTAGTATATTGTAATAAATCTGCTTGAGACAGCAGCTGTAATGTGATTTTGGAAAATCACCATAAATTGAGGGAAATGAATTAGAAGCTGAATAAATTATGTAATTAAATATTAATGAGTCTAGTTTCTTATAAAGGAAACTGTGTAAGCAAAACAGTTTCCAATAATGAGATATTTGAAGTGATGTGGGACAGGGTCAAAATGACTTCTAGATCCTCTGTTCTGTGTTTACAGAATAATTATAAATTGTACAAAAATGTTTATAAGATGAAGTTTACATGCTTAGACTCCTTAATGAGTCTAGTTTCAAATGAAATAAACGAGAACATATTTTGAATTCTGTACAATGAGAAATTTGATTCGTAGTGTAGAGTGGTCAGATTAGTCAAACAGTGAAAGAAGGGAAACTTTAAGAAAAATTTGGTATTGATTGGCCTGAACCAAAAATTCTGAAAATTTTATGGATAGAATATATATGAGTCTATTTTCAGGGAAAATTAACGGCAATTGATTTTGAGTTTTGTAGCTCCAGTTATAAATGAGTTAGTGACTGCTTCTCAGGAAGACAGCTTGCAGTGAAATTATAATTATGTGGTAAACATTAACAAAAATTTGTTAATGAGTTGCTTATTGGTTTCTTATAAGCTTACTATGATCTGTATGTGTGAAAGTCGAATAATGACTAAGTTTAAAATTGTTGAATTTAAGCTCAAGAGCATAGAGGGGAAAATTCGGAAGGGAAAAGAGAAAGTAATCGAATAGCCGTTGTAATCGTTTGGCAACATTCAAGGTAAGTTCTTAAGTGTTTAAGCTTGATTCCTTTTTATATGCCCAAGAGTTAAATTAATATGGAAAAGGGAATGTAAATTTTATTTAGTTAATGTGCCGAATATGTAATGATTTAAGGTTATAAGCCGGTTATGGCTATTATGCTTAAGTTGAATTGGATTTGGAAATTTGATGCACTAAATGAGTGTTACAATGAATAAACTGTGCCGTATATGTGCTGGTGGAGATATCACGATTTGTGATTATTAAATACCTAAAGGAAACCATGATGTGTATAAAATTATTATTATTAGTCCTTTATGGTAGCCGAATATGGCTTGGCACTAAAGTGGTTAAATGTGAACTTCGATAAGGTAAACTATTAAAAGTGTGGTGCTATAAGACTATGGCCTAATACGATATGTGGATTCGTTCCGTAAAGTAAATTATTAAGGTATGTGATATATACTTATGCATGTTAAATCGATTGGAATTGAATAATGAATGAGAATTGCGAAGCATAGGTAAAAATGCCTATAACATATATGTGAGTAAGGGTAAAACCATAAAAATGCCTATGACATATATGTGAGTAAGGGTAAAACCATCGTAAATTATCGATAAGGATGGGCTATGTGCGGAACCATCTTATAATTGCTAATTTGAAAGGTTGTGTGTGAATCAGTGAGCAATATGTATATATTAGATGAATCGTGACCTTTTGGTTCTACTTGAATTAAGTTGTGCAATAAATAATTTATGTATATGACTTATAGTCGAATGGTCACTATGGGTTAAATTTGAATGGTGAAACGGATATGTGATTTTTATGGATGACTTTTGAACCGAAATGTAAACGATGGTGTTCATATGGAGCTTATACCCGAATGTTGCAAATGACTATGAATGTGATATGTTGAATGAGATGTATTAATATATGATTAAATATGCATGGTATTTGATGTGTATTCGGGTTAAATCTCGTAGGCTTCGTGCTGGTATTATATCCGGGATAAATCCCGCAGGCCTAGTGCTGGTATTATATTCGGGCCTTTGTGCCTAGCAGGCTTAGTGCCAGTGATGTGTATTCGGGCCTTCGTGCCTAGCAGGCTTAGTGCCGGTGATGTGTATTCGGGCCTTCGTTCCTAGCAAGCTTCGTGTCGGTGATGTGTATTCGCGCCTTTGTGCCTAGCAGGCTTCATGCTAGTGATGTGTATTCAGGCCTTCGTGCCTAGCAGGCGTAATGCCGGTGAAATGATATGTTATGTGAATTTGTTGTTCCTTGTAAGATAAGGGTTTATCCGAATGTTAAAGATGAAATGATAGTGTATTGTATCATGCTTATATGGCCTAATGGCAAGTATAACATGTTGGTAAAAATGCAATATGCTTTTATAATCGAATGATAAGTTTAAAATGAACGTGAGTGAAATGTTATGCATAAGCTATCAAATGCTAAGTGTGAAAATGAGATGAAAGAAAAGTGTTTGAGATGTATAATTATATACGTTCGAATGATGTTAGTACTTAATTGATATGAATATGTTATATGGAACTTGTTGACTTGATTATTCAGGCCTTTGAGCTTAGCAAACTATAACGCCGGTGAGATACTAATCGGGCATTCGAGCCTAGCAGGCTATAATGCCGGTGAACTGATATCGGGCCTCGAGCCTAACAGGCGAAATGCCGGTGATTTGAGAAAAGTCCATGACTAAGGTACCTCGTGTTAGGTTGACAAATGAATACATTCAGTACGTTAAGTGGGCCAAGTACGCATTATGTACTCATATGTGAGTTTGATATGCAATGAATCATAAGCGTACATTGTGATACATACGTGAATAAATGTTATAACTATATCTATGATCATGATACACCAGGTCAGGGTGTGAAAGTATGTGAAAGTATTCGATTTAATTATGTTATACGAATTCAGATTAAGTGTGATAAGAATGCTGAACGTGCATTATGTGTTTGTGTGTATTCAGCCAGATGGCAATATACCTAGAATATGGCCACTTAAGAAATTGAATAATCGAAGTATAATTGCGTTTATTTGTTTGCGTTGCTTAAGACTTACTAAGCTTATGAAAGCTTACTCGTTGTTACATTCCTCTGCTTTTATAGATTGTTGACTTTTTATTGCTTCGGGTTGGAGTTCACGGAGATATTATCACACTGTCGAGCTCACGCTATTGTTGTAAGTAAATCCTAGTATTTTGAGTCTATGGCATGTATAGGGTTTTAATGTTGAGTATGTGATATTATAATTTAGCCAAAGGTGTTGGCTAGTGATGCTTTGGGCCTCATAAGCCCATATATGGGACAGATTGCATGTGAAAAGAAAAGTTTTAAATTGATTGAAATTTTTTGGCACTATTTTTGTGTGATTGACTGAGTTTAAGTCGGGCAACACCTCGAACCCTGTTCCGGCGAGGGATATGGGCGAGAGGTGTTACACTGTTTGTTTTAGTAAAGATACTGCACATTTCAAGCATTCGGCTGGTGTACATGATAATTCATCTAAAATCTTGATGGTATTTTCCAACCAAAACTTGGCCCTTTCTGGATTATCATCGGCAGTAGCCCTAATTCTGCCCCATGCTTATGGATTTTATCCACCGGAGGCTTACCGATTCTAACATGTTTAGCACCCAGTGGCATCTCTGGAAGTGGTTGAGGAGCAAGTGAGGGAGGTTGTTGTATAGCAGAATTTGTTCTCAAATATTTAGTGAACCACTCATTCATTAATTGAAAGAAGGAATCTTTTGCCTCCTCACCACGACCTTTAGATACGGGCCTTCTACTACTACTAGATACAGCTCGTTGAACGGAAGCTTGAACAATGATATCAGCTTCCTCTGATTCAACTCTAGCTTGGTTGGATGACATTCCTATATGAAAAACACATTTAAAAAGGGTCAGTAGATATCACACTATCATAAATCATATAATGGCATGTGTAGCTAAACTC